>NW_012267223.1:8858353-8919013 GCF_000151885.1 Dipodomys ordii | reverse complement strand
CCAAAAAAAAAAAAAAAAAGAATCCCTACAATTAAGCCCTTCAGGCAAGGAACAAGGTCTAAGAATCTTCAAAAACAATTTTCCTGAGTTGATGTTTGCTCTATAACATCAAGGTGATCACATTTTGCAATCATTTTTCAAGCCACAAGTAAAATATTTGAAAATTCAGTGTTCAAGACAGTATTCTCATTGGTTTCTCCCTATGCCTTCCAATTTACTTTCTTCTTGTCCTGTCTGTAAATTATTATTCAGCTGATTCTGCGTGAAAAACTGGATCATGAAGAGGTGTTTTTCCCTATAACAGAGATGGCTCTTCAATTAGAAAAAAAAATAAATGCTAATCCCCTCAAACAGAAAAAAATAAACAAACATGTCATAGACATCACAAAAACAGATCCAGACTGTCACCACCAGTTAGAAATTGCTTTCAGCCGAGAGAAATCAAAACTGTAAAACAGGAGCTTTAATAAATTAAGAGTTTATATTTCCATCCCATAAAATATATTTGGAAGTAGGCCACCCAAAACTATTATGGCAAGCACACAATGATTGAAAACCCAGGCTCTTGTGATTTCTGTTCCTCTCTTTCTTGTGCTTTAAAATTAGTTTCTTTATTCCCTAAAAAGAAAAAGTACTTGTCAGCTCAGTCAGTTTTCTTATGGTACTTTTTGGCAGCCCTCCTTCAAAGGATTTTTTTTAACTGCTACCTCTTGACTCAATTTATTTTGTGAATATATTGGTTCTGGGGCTTGAACCCAAGACCTGAGGACTCCTCGTTAGATTTTTCACTCAAAGCTGGTGTTCTACCGCTTGAGCCACAGATCCATTTCTTGCTTTTTCCTGGTTAATTGGAGATTAAAGTCCCGCAGCTGCCCAGGCTGGCTTTGAACTGGGATCTTCAGATCTCAGACTCCTGAATAAGCTAGGATCACAGGCATGAGCCACTGACACCCAACTTGGGTTGAAATTTAATGATATGTTTGTTCATCTACATCTTCAAGTAAGGCTGGGATTGTTATTTTTAAAGCATGCCACAGTCATCTCCAGCAAAAACAGAAGAATGTGAATGGAAACGCCAGAGGACAGTAGGAGGGAATGTGTCCCTTACATACCTCCTGTTTTATTGTTTGGGGACATTTGTTTTAATCCCTTCCTTTACTTTTCCTGGAGACTTGCAGAAAAGACCCTTTCTTTGAACATGACCGCACGTGGGGAATCTGGTTTAGTCTGAGGAATTGATCTCCTCTTTGAGTGGTAACAAATACTTTTCTTGGAAACACACTCTAAATCATTTTCCATGTGCACTTTAAGATCACAAAGAAAAGAACATTTCTATTCACTATAAGCTCATTCTGTTAAACTCGAATTGTATTTTATTATGGTCTAACAGGATGCAGGGGGGGTATTTTAATTTTCTTAAGTTTTCTGAGACTAGCTTTATGATCAGTAGTCTATTTTGGAGAATGTTTCATAGGATTGTGAGAAAAATCTATATTGTATAGCTGCTGAATGAAATATTCTGTAGAAGTCTAGTAGGTCCAATTGGTCTATGCTGTCAATTAAATCTGAGGTTTCCTTGTTGAGATCGAAGTGTTAAATTCTCTAACTAATATTATGTTTAGCTCTAGGTATGTTTTTAAATCCATTAGTGTTTGCTAGACACACTTGGGTGTTCCATGATTTGATGCATAGATGTTAAGAATTATTATGTCTTCCTGATGGACAGTTCCCTTTATTCATATGTAGGGATCTTATTTATATCATCAGACTAATTGTGTTTGGAAATCTATTTTTTCCAGTACAAGTATCATTAGTCCAGACTGTTTATAAAGTCCATTTGCCTGGAAGATCTTTCACCACAAGGACAATCTTTTACCTTAAGGACAAACTTTCACCTTAAGGACAATCTGTTCCAATCTTTCACCTTAAGGACATATTTGTGTCAGTCAGTCAGATGTGTTTCTTGTAGACAGCAGATGATTGGGTCTGGCACTCTGATATAGCTCCCCATGCTAGATCTTTCGAGTGAAGAATTGAGCCCATGTGTATGGAATGTTAGAATTGAAAAATATGTGCTTGCATTGTTAGCAAGAATCTCTCAGGTGTGATACTGTGTCCTTCTCTGAACTTCACTCACAAAGTGCACACTGTAGAAATCTTATTATTTGATCACTTGGCTTAGGTAGGATCACTGGATTTCTCTACTGAAAAGTTGCTACTTTTTTTTCTTTATGTATTGTCTTTGATATTAAAAATGTTAAGACCCTGGCAAGAATGTATGTGGTTTTGTGTGCATATTTCAAGAAGGTAAAGGAAGAGCAACACTCCTTAAGTTTTGCTTTTTAGTAAGTCTAAACTTGCTTGTTTTTAGTAAAGGAAAATCCCCATTCATACAGAAGGAAAAAGAATATTTCACAATAATTGCTCATCTTTCCCAATCTATTTCTTTCCTTCCTTGCTTATTCATCAATTGCATGACTAAAGGTTTTCCATTAATAAATAAGTTAGGTAAGGTTAGATAAAGTTTAACATGTTTTCTCTTTGACATAGGAAAGGAACTACTGCCTTTTGTTAACCTTGTTTGTCCTCATAAAAGAAGTGAATAATATCCTCGCTACTCAGGAGGCTGACATCTGAGGATTGCAGTTCAAAGCCAGCCTGGGCAGGAAAGTCTGTGAGAGTCCAATTAAACAGCAGAAAACTGGAAGCGGCACTGTGGTTCAAGTGGTAGAGCACTTGCCTTGAGCTGAAACTCTAAGGGACAGCTTCCAGGCCAAGAGTTCAAGCCCCATGACTGACAAAAAAAAAAGTGAACACTTGGATATAATTTTGTTTTTCTTTTGCCAGTCCTATGGCTTGAACTCAGGGCCTGGGGTGTGTCTTTGAGCAAGAAAGCTCAAGGTGAGTGCTCTACCACTTTGAGCCACAGTTCCACTTCCAGTTTTTGGATGGCTACTTTTGAGATAAGAGTCTCACCAGGACTTTACTTTCTAGGCTGGCTTCAAACCATCATCTTCAGCTCTCAGCCTCCTGAGTAGCTAGGGTTGCAGGCGTGAGCCACTGGTTGCCTGGCTGCTGTATATAATTTTTTATTCACAATTTTGAACACTTCAGAATTATCTAATCCTTTTATCAAGCATGCAGTTCATTTAATGAGTCCCAGGTTTATTTTGTAATGTTTTAAGGTTTTATTTATATTATTCTTTGAAGTTGTATATATTTCCATTTTTGGATGACTCATTGTTGGAAAAAAAATTTTATGTGCCAGTACTGGGGCTTGAACTCAGGGCCTGGATGCTGTCCCTGTTTTCTTTTTTTTTGGGGGGGGTGTCCAGTTGTGGGGCCTGAACTCTGGGCCTGGGCGCTGTCCCTCAGCTCTTCAGCTCAAGGCCAGCACTCTACCACTTGAGCCACAGCTCCACTTCTGGCTTTTTTCTTTTTGCTTATGTGGTGTTGAGGAATTGAACCCAGGGCCTCATGCATGCAAGGCAAGCACTCTTCCACTGAGCCACCTTCCCAGCCCTGTCCCTGTTTTCTCGCTCAAGGTTTGTATTCTACCACTTAAGCCATAGATCCACTCCTTGCTTTTTGCTTGTTAACTGGAGATAAGTGACAGACTTTTCTGCCCATGCTGGTTTTGAACTGGGATTCTCAGATCTCAATCTCTTGAATAGCTAAAATTACAGGCATGAGCCAGGCTAGAAAATCTTTTAAACATTGTTTTTCTGTAACTTGTATTACTAACATGTTTCTATTTGTACACTAGCCATTTGACTTATCTGAATCATTTAATTCCACAATATGAATCTACATAAATATTACTTTCTTTAAGTAAGGAGAATGACCTAGAATGTCTATCTATATTCTCTACATATGCTTAGGTTCAAAGACCATATGCCTGTACAGTCAAAACTTTTCTTATAGCAAGACTACATAAGCAAGACTAAAGGTCTTCATTATTATGATAAAATATATTGAAAGAAAATTAGAAGTTTACTTCATTATTTGTATCATCTCAGGACCAGAAATATATAATAATTAAATCAATATGAGTAATTTTACTTAATAAAACACCTTCACTAGTACTCAATAATTATGGCTAATCTAATTAGTGTCAATTATTATGTGGAAAGCCTTTCCGCTTCTAGATTTGGAGTGCTATTATAAAACAGAAATTACATTTTAAGAAAATAGAAGATTAACATCAATTTCGATCACCTCTACCGTTATATCTCAACTGTGTCAGCACCTGACACAAGGCACAAATTTGGACATGTTCACCTCTGTTTTACTTATGTATTTGAAAAACTATTTTTTTTTTTTACTAATGTTCACTATTGTGAAGCAAAGGCTAATCCTGACAGCATCTCCAGATTGTATGTTTCTGAGATACAACACCCTAAGACTTGATCTCATCAGACCCACCTTCCTAGTAATGTACTGTAGCCACTCTAATACTTTTAAAGACTAAATAAGAGAACAGATGGCCCTGGCCAGCTTCATGGTCAGCTGCCTGTTTCACAACAACTGTACTGCTTTAAATGAATCCTGGGAGCCAGGAAATGTTTATTGTTTTGGAAAGAGGGTGGGTCAGGATAGGATTTCACTTTCACTTTTTTCCCCCAGAGGAAAATATTCACCCAACAGATTTTCTGTGACATATCAGAAGCCATAATTTCCATTTGCCAACTGTCAAGACATGGGGTGGTTACAGCAACTGGGAAAGGTACTAATAAAACAAACTGACTCTCAGCCAAGTAACAATTATAGTTTGCTTGAAGACTGGAGAAAGGATGGAAGGAGGCCAGCAGCATGGGGGATGGTCAGGACCCACTGAAAGAACACAGAACAGCAGCACTGGCCGGCGACATTATTCCAAAGGGACAAGAACGGCAGTGTGACATTATTGGAGGGATGGCCAGAGTTTCTCCAAGATGATGTGTGCTCTATGCTAATTGGTCCATTTCTTTGATTGTTCTTTCCAGTCTTTATGAATGATGGGACTTTAAGATTATGGGAATCATTTAAGTTTTAATGGACTTTTGATTTGGAACGTCATAGTGTAATGATGATTGCTTTGACTTGGTTAGTGGACAGTCCAGACACATTTGAAGAAGACAAGAAAAAGCTATATTATCTAGTGTGGATTATTTTCCAGTTAGGGGTAAAAGGATGTTACCACAAGCATACGGTGATATCTTCTATTGAGTAACACTGAGTCATGACGTCACATTAATTTGTAAAGACCCAGTGGTTCTAGTCTCAATGTCCAAGGATTTTTCTTCTTTGCTAAAGAGAATGTAATAGCATTTAGTTAATAAGTTAGCATGGTATGCTTGCCTATAGGTAGTCCACCATGTTAGAGTATTTAATTGAAGAATAAAATCACCATAATGGTGGAGAATAGATGTAGAGTGAGAATGATAGGGAGAAGGAAAATTTACAAATGGAAAACAGGAATGTCATTTTTTTAGTTGTGCAGGTAAATTGAGAAATGATCCATATTAGTATCTTCTTTTTTTATTGTAAAGATGCTGTACAGAATGGTTACAGTTACATGAGTAAGATAATGAGTACATTTCTTGTGGAACATTGTTACCCCTCCTGCGTGTTTCTCCTACTATCTCTTTCCTCCCCCGCCTTCCCCACTCATCCCTCCCCCAGAAGTTGTAAAGTTGGTTCACAACATAGTGTCGTGTGGGTATCATTGTTGCAATAAGTCATCCTGTGTTCTTGTTCCAGCATTGCATTATCCCCTTCCTCTCCCCAAATTAGATAAATGTATATACAAGATACAGGGTACCAAAATCAAATACAGTGACAACAGGGGAGCTACCATAAGGGGAAGAAGACACAAAAGATACAAAAAAATCACGTAGTACATTAAAATCAACAACAACAAAGAAAGCCTCTTGTGTCCATATCTTGGGGTTCATTTCACTTAGCGTCTTATATGGTCATATGTACACAGCTTTTGAGCTTTCTGCTGATCTGGTATCCTAGACATATACTAATTATTGCAAATAAGGAAGACCATGAGTCCTATATTTTTTAGGTTAGGCTTACTTCATTTAATATGATTTTTTCCAAGTCTTTCCATTTCCTAACAAATGGGGTGGTGTCATTCTTGCTGATGGAGGCATAGAATTCCTTTGCATGTGTGTGTGTGTGTATGTGTGTGTGTGTGTGTGAGAGAGAGAGAGAGAGAGAGAGAGAGAGATTTCTTGATCCATTCATCAACTGAGGAGCATCTGGGTTAGTTCCATGTCTTAGCTAAAGTAGAATTGTGCCAGGTGCCATCGACTCATACCTGTAATTTTAGCTACTTAGGAGCCTGAGATCTGAGGATTAAAGTCCAAAGCCAACCTGGGCAGGGAAGTCTGTGAAACTCTTATGTCCGATTAACCACCAAAAAACTGGAAGGGGAGCTACAGCTCAAAGTGATAGAGTGCTCACCTTGAGCATGAATGGGCTCAGGTACAGCACTCAGGCCTTGAGTTCAAGCCCCACAACCAACAACAAAAGAAAGAAAGAAAGAAAGAAAGAAAGAAAGAAAGAAAGAAAGAAAGAAAGAAAGAAAGAAAGAAAGAAAGAAAGAAAGAAGAAAGAAAGAAAGAAAGAAAGAAAGAAAGAAAGAAAGAAAGAAAGAAAGAAAGAGAGAAAGAAAGAAAGGAAGGAAGGAAGGAAAGGAGGGAGGGAGGGAGGGAGGGAGGGAAAGAGGGAAAGAAGAAAGGAAAAGAAAAACACAGTAGAATTTTAACTAGCAGGAATGACCTTAATCCAGTCCTCATAAATTCTTCCCATCAAATTTAAAATTCTACCTTGTTTATTTTAATAAAACATAGACTGAAACATTGATTTTTATATAAATCTTGAGCATCAAAGAAAGACCTTTTCTTTTTTTTCTTTTTTTCTTTCTTTCTTTTTTTAATGGGAGAGTATCTCACTATAAAGCCTAGCTGGCCTGAAATTCACAATCCTCCTCTCTAAATTGTGGGATTACAGGTATGTACCACTATACCCAGCTATTACAAGTTCTAATGAAGTTTCTTAACACACCTTCTCCCAAAGTGAATTTTACTTGTTGACATTTACTTGTTCCTGAACAATTTCATAGGTGACATTTCATAGGTGAAGCATTTATCCATGTATGGAGTTCAGGAAAGCCAAGACCTCACAACACATCACTTACTGAACTTACTTAACATGGTACAAGTCATAGTGTGGCCTCTACTTCAGATTGGCTAAAATGACTACACTAACACCCTGCTACAAGGTAAACATGGGATTCCTATTTCAAGGTAAAGCATTAAATGGAGACGGATGATCCTCCCCAAGTACTTGGATCAAAGCAACACTTAAGTCAGTGTGGGAAGATGTGTGCTTATTAAAAGTGTCTTTGTGCAAAGGAAACAAATGCCCTTCTTAATACTCTCCAGTATTGTCAAATCGATGATGGTGATGAACAAGAAATGATCAGCCTTGCCCCACACAACAGAGAAATGATTTGTACTTCCCATCTTCCATTATAACAACTGCAGAAGTTTTAATCAGTGTTGATTCTTCGTGTCCACCAGCAGAGTGTGTGAGTCTCAGGCTCTCTGGGGGTGTCCAGTGCCTGGTGAGCATGGGAGCTCTGTTAGGATGTTAATGCAGTGGCAGGGCTAAGAGTCACTGATCTAGATGACCCCAGCAAGGGTTCCTACACCTTGAGAGCCAGAGTCTTCGCCAGGTTTGTTAAAAACTGTGACTTAGCAGCTAGCAAGTTAATTTGTACTCAGGTGGTTTTGAGCTAGAGACTAGAAAATGAAGGAGATTTTTCTTTTCAATTTAGACCACCAAATGTCTTGCTCTGATTTTGCTTTTTATTTTTGAAGCCCTGCCATCATTATATGTGTCACCAAGTTTATATGTGTGTGTGTATGTGTGTGTGTGTGTGTGTGTGTATTGCTCCGAGTGTGCAATGCTTTTTTTTTAATGTATGAGACAGACTTTATCCCACCTGCAGCTTCAACGTATTTGAAAAGTAGAATTCATGGACTAAAAAATATTGTCCTTCTATAGTCCTGTCAAGTTTAATGGAAGTGGGTTTAACCTTATTACAACACTAACACCAGTATCACTGATCTGATATTTACAAAATATCATATTTTTCAATAAATTAAAGTCAATTCAAGTTTGGGAGCTTAAAGACTTGTTCTGATCTCAGGTCCTTGTTCTACCAAACAGCTAGCATTCTAGCTTGCATGGGTGTTGCCATGCTTAATCTTAGAGTTTCCAGCTGCTTCCATCTACCTGTGCGATCACATGCAATCCCCAAGGCTAGTCTAGGTTACCACAAAGTCAGCCTGATCTCCAGCCCAAGCAAAGCGAAACAAGTCTAAAGAATAAAGAACTAAGTCATCTCATGAGACCAAGTGGATCATTGGGGAAAAAGAAGAATAAAACTGTAGATGTCCTGGGAAACCAGAATCACAGGAGTGTACATTACCTCTGAACAGGTTTGGAACAGGCACATAATGTAGGAGAGGTCAGAAGGGTCAACATTGAAAGGATGGATGAGTTATGTTGAGCACTTGTTTATCCTTTCCCAAACTAAAGTATAGGAGACTTGCAGGCTTGGTGTTTTCAATGGCCATCTTTGTGTTTTAAAATCACCAGATATCATCTTTTAAAAGATCCCAAGTAGTAGAAGTAAAAGATAGCTTAACTAGTCTAAACAAAAGCCAATTATGATTCCCCCCAACCCTACATTATCTTTCTTCTTTTCATCTGATTTTATACCTCATATGTGATTGTCACATAATACATAGGACCTTGAATCTGCCTTCTTGAGCCAGAAAATATAGCCAGAGATTTACCCATCCTGTGTGTGTGTGTAAATGATCTAGTGTTGTTGTTGTATATGACCCCAGCAGGTGTGTCTTCTACAGTTTGCCATCCTATCCTTCGTGAATACTTTTGCTTGGCATTTGGCTTTCGTATCTATTAATTTCAGTTCCATGAAACATCAACTTGGATTTCATCATCCTCATAAATTCAAGTGTTTTCTCAGCCTATTGCATTAAACTTGGAACAAAGATTACATGTCCTATTGAATCTGAATGAGATCTTGTAAGATCATCTGTTATAATAAAAACGATACACTTACTTGAATATGAATCACTGTTTATCTGCAACAAAAATGATGGTATAATACATTTCAAGTGTAACTGTGGTTATCAATATTAGATTTGTCATCCCAAACAACATATTGTACAAGATAACGTAAAAAGGAATGAAAGCCTGGCACCAGTGACTCACGCTTATAATCCTAGCTACTCAGAAGGTTAAGACCTGAAGATCATAGTTTGAAGCCAGCCCAGGCAGAAAAGTTCACGAGCCTCTTATCTCCAATGAACTACTCAGGAAAGGCCAGAAGTGGCTCTGTGGCTCAAGTGGTAGATTGCTAGCCTTGAGCACAGAGGCTCATGGACAGAGCACAGGCTCTGAGTCCAAGTCCCATGGCTGGCAAAAAATAAAAGAATGCATAGTGAATAAATTACATGGAATTGTATAAATGAACTCTAGGTATAATATGTAGACACTCAGGGAGAGATACAGAGAGAGAGAGACTGAAAGACAGATAATTGGTAATTATTTGATAATTAAGGAAATGAAGCCAGTTATGAAAATCAATTCTGTAATGCTTGGCAGGGACTTGCACTGACAAATGTTAAAACCTTTCCAGTGTTGATGATTGTGATACTAACACCTGTATATGAGTCTGATGATGATTCTCTTTTGGGCCTTATGGATTTTCTGCAACAGAAATAAAGAATTCAACTTAAAATTACTCGACTCAATTATATGGCAGGGCCTATGTTAGATGTGTGAAACTATATTATACACATTTATTTGTCTTCTACAGATCTCTTCTCTCCCAGTCTCTACTCCTTCCTCCCTTTTTTGTTTAGACCATAAAACTCAAGAGGAAGAATCCAGTGTTCTAGAGAATACGCAAAGGGCCAGTGAGCATTCTGATGATGGAAATCAATAGTAGACAACTCTCTGGAAAGTAATGGAGAAAAATTAGGAGCTGGTCAACATCTCAGAAGTCTGAAACAAACTGGTAAAGTATTTTCTTTTCCTGTTCCACGGAGAAGACTTTTGACCGAAGGCTAGCACATCTTGAGTACAGCTCCCTTTAGCTGCTACTTGTGTCCAGTTACTCTGGCATTCTTTCAATCTTTCCATTTTCATTATGTAATTAAAATAGTGTCGCCACCAGAGGGCGGAAGACATTACATTTCAAAGCCTCAGACCTGACTCAGCCTGGGACTCAACCTTCCTTAGCATTCTTGCAAGATGGAAACTTATGGCTAGGTACCTCACAGCCTTTCCATGTCTCCCTCATCTCTCATGAGTGCTTAAGGCCTCTACCAGCAGCATCATTTCTGTTCCTTACAGAATAGTAGTAGAATTCCTAGTAGAATAGATGGAACTATTTTTTTAACCTTCTGTTTTCAACTGTATGTTGTTATGTGACTTGGATTTGCCCGAGTTCAAAGCAACAGTGAGTTATTCTGAAAATCTTTAGTCTACCTTTCTGTGCTTCAGGGAGCCATTTACAGAAAATCTTGAAGAGCCATTTTCCAAATGGTCACTAATCATTTCTATTGACTTTCTGGACTAGCCTGTCCAGAATTTAGCCAATAGTTCAATAATCCATTCAAAAATCTTAGATGAAGGTGAATACATTGTCTGGGAATTACAAGACCCATTGAAATATCATTGGGTTCTTAGTTTGTTGTGTATGGGTATGTGTGTGTGAATGTATGGAGCAGTATCGAGCACAACATTTTAGGGAAAAAATATTTTCAAATTAGAAAAGATAGTCAGGTACTCATGGTTCATGAATGTAATTATAGCTACTCAAAAAGCTGAAATCTTGAGACTCACGATGCAAGGCTAGTCCTGGCAGAAAAGTTTGCTAGACTCCTATCTCCATAATAACTAGCAAAAAGTAGGACTGGAGGCATAATTCAAGTGGTAGAGTGTCCACCTAGCAAGCACAAGGTCCTGAGTTCAAACCTCCATCCCAGCATATACAAAAAAGCAAAGCAATAAGACAAAGCAAGACAATAGTAAGAACAATGACAACACAAAAAACAAAACAGAAAATGCTTACCAGTTCTTCTGTTCCTTTAGACAACTCTGCTTAGGTTAAGAGTTCTGAGTTGACATATGATGGGTACCTATGTGAAAATGAATTCATTCTCATTTTCCTAGGGTAAATCAAATGTTCCCATTCCCTAATTTGTTAATCCCTTGCAGTATCATTCTCAATCTACAGGGCTGGCCCACTTCTAGCCAAAGGATATGCCTTATTTGTACAGAAATGGCTGTAGAATTCAGGTTCAAGTATTTTGCCCATTACAGATGCATCAGCCCATACAACTATGTCACCTCCTATTTCATAGCAGCAGGTACCAGAAGCCAGGAACTCCCAGGATGCCATGGGGTAAACAGGCAAATTCTTCTCCAATATGACAGCTCATACACTGAAGAAAGCATAGGACAGTACACAGGTCTCTGTCTACTCAAGACCCATCCTGAAGGCTAAGGAAATCAGCCTTTCAAATCACCAAGACAGTCCACCCCTCCACCTCTCACAATGGAGGGAAGCCTTTCACGGGGCACCATGTTGTTTTTTTGCCCACTCAATGTTGTCCCTTATAAACCTTTCATTTGACAATCGGATTCACTGTTAAAGGTGCCCAACTTGGGCACCATGGCTAGAGTTTCATAGAGACTTCAGATGACTCTGAACTCCATCCTGCTCCACGCAGACATGCATGCCTCCAGTTGTGGCTAAAAAGCGAATGCGGATTAAGTTGATCTTTACAAAGGTACTACAGCTTTCCCTGTCAATGTTGGGCCTGTGGAAGTTGAACTTCAAGACTTCATTCACAGGGTCTTTCAGGTGGAAGAGTCTAATTCCACCATATAAATCCAAATAGGAATCATCTGGACTGTTTTCCAACTGAATCTACTGCTCTGTCTGTGTTGGTGATACCCATGCTAGGCTGTAGTCACCTGTCCACATCAGATTTGGAGTTTCCAAACCTTAGTGTGAGGAAGTGAAGTTGTGTTGGAGTCCAGTTGACGCTGCCATTTATCCAGCTCTGATGGAACCAAGGGAAACCATTAAATTTTAAACCTTAAATTTCTCTCTCATAAGATTCAGTGCAAACACTTCTAATAAATCAAGTACTTATCTAATGGGTGTTTAAGTTTCATAACGTAATTTACAGAGTTGGTTGAGATCAATAGAACAAAATCAAGGAAAGAGCCACTTTTAATTTTATTGACTGTACAAAGTGAAATGTTTCTTTACATTTCCATAATGCATATACTGTACTGCAGTCATAGTTCCTTTCTGAATTTCCTTTCTTTCCCCTCCCACCTCCTATTTTCCCCTCCATATCCCTAATATTCCCCCATGTTTTACTTTCATTTCCTTTCCCCATCTCCACAGCTTCCACATATGAGAGAAACACTTATGGCACTTGTTTAAGAGTGGTTTATTTCATTTGCATATCTCTAATTCCATCCACTTCCCTGCAAACTCAAATTTCATATTTCCTTCAAACTGAATAAAACCCAATTGTGGGCTAGGCAAGTGACTTATGTCTGTAATCTGAGTTACTCAGGAGGCAGAGATCAGGAGAACTGTGGTTTGAGGCTAGACTTGAACAAATAAGCTCGACACTGTGGTATATACCTGTTATCCCAGCTACACAGGAAGTACAAATAGGAGGATCTTAGTCAAAGCAGCCTGGGCACAAATGTGAGACCCTATTTAAAAGATAAGAAAAGTGAAAAGTGCTGGGATATGACTCAAGTAGTGAAACACCAACTTGGTCAGGGCAAGGTGTGGACCATTGCAAGAATAAGTAAGTTAATTAACAAATAACCTCTCCACTGGGTACTTACTAATGCCCTTCCACATTGATGGACACCTAGACTGATTTTATAACCTGTTTATCAAGAGCAGTGCTGTGGTAAGCATGAGTATTCCAGTATTTCTTAGCAAGTTGAAGTTGGTGCTTTGGGTATTTACCACAAAGTGGTTAAGCTAGATCTTGCAAGAATTCTATTTCAAACTTAGTTTGAGGAACTTCCATGTGTACTGTACTAATTTGTATTCTCACCATCAGTGTACAAAGATTTCTTCCCCTGCACCCACATCTTTGCCAATATTGGTTGCTGTTTCCTTCATGAGAACCATTCTGACTTGGAATTGGTCTTGGGATCCCCAGGTGGTTTTGATTTTCATTTCCCCTGATGACTAAAGATGTTAGAGGTCAGACTATTACAAAAGAGCATGTGACACAGTTTAGTAGATCTTCACTGTTTGTCCTTCTTCTTTCCCATTACTTTTATCCCTAAGAATGCTATCCCAGTTTTCAGTTGTTAAAAAGTATATTTGCTTGAGCTCATGTGGTAGAGTGCCTGCTTCATGATCAGGAGGTTCTATGTTCAAACCCCAGTGCTGTTAAAGATTAACATAAATTAATATATTAATCCCTACCCGGCTTGACACAAACACAAAACAAGCAGCAACTGAATGAACAGCACCCCTTCCCCAGTAAGTGTACATGCACACATATCCTTTAGACCATGTCTGTGCATTGTAGTTTTTTTTAGATAAAACTCTATCCCAGCTGTTTGAGTCTATGTAACTCCATTTTTATTATTTTTTTCTGTTTAACTGCTAGGAATAACGGCATTCCCATAGGAGTATTTGGAATCTAAAGGTTTGTGTAGAATCACCAAATTGTCTATTGGTTGAAGTGGAAGAAAAATTGAATTGAGATGTGACTGGAATCCAGGCATCCAGGTTAAATTGGGAATGAGGCTAACCTAGATTTACATGGAAGAATGGCGATAACATTCACCTAGGAAACTAAACCATGGTGACAAAGATAGGAAACAGAGAAAGCAATTATTAACTTGTAATATATCCCTATTATCACTGTCATGGCTTAAAATAACAGTCCAGGAGAGTTAGGTGTCCAGGTGCCTTCTGAGACTGAAAGAGTTACACAAGGTAAGAATGAAGAAGAAGTCAGGTACCGGTGGCTCACACCTGTAATCCTGTAATCCTCCTGTAATCCTCAGGAGGCTGAGATCTGAGGATCACAGTTCAAAGCCAGCCTGGGCAGGAAAGTCCATGAGACTCTTATCTCTAATAAACCACTAGAAAACCTCTGTGGCTCAAGCAATAGAATGCTCGCCTTGAGCTGAAGAGTGCAGGGACAGCATCCAAGCCCAGAGTTCAAGCCCCACGACTGGCCAAAAAAAAAAAGAATGAAGAAGAAAGAATGGAAGGAAAGAATGAAGATTTTGTCCAGTCCCCTTGAAAGTATGTCACAGAAATTGAACATAGAACTTTAGTTCACTTATTATTATTTTTTCAGCTAAGATTAGATACAGTGCTCTATCTAGTTGAGAGGAAGAGAGTCTCCTGGTATTGGTGGGGACATGCATTTGTCTTCCCTTCCCATTCTGCATAAGATATGTAAATGGGCTAGATGCTCACTCAATTTTTCATGTGATATGCCCCCCAAAAATGGTTAGAGAAGAGAGTTTAATTTGATTTTCATTTTTCATTTACTTTTCCATGTTTGCCCCAACATTCATTGCTACTCTCATGTAGAGAGGTGACAACTATTGTTAGAATACAGCCCTTTGGATTTCAAAGTTTAAAATATCTATGAGGAAAGAAGATAACACGGGACATGAACAGCAATGAAGAAACATACAGCATACACATGCTCATCATGCACAGTGTATGATGAGATAATTTTGAGTCCTAAACAATGATGGCTTCTACAAGATCTTAGACTGAAGACTTACAGAGAGCATGATTTGATTACTAGAAGAAAGGAGAGAGGGGCACAATATCATGAGTAGAAATTCGAAGCAAACAATCAACTCAGAGACCAGGCCATTTCTTAAGAACTAAAGGTGGAGAGGATATGTGGTCACAGCTAACTTTGATTCTCTCTCCTGTGCCTGTGGGCAGAGCTCTTGCAATGGTTTTAACCAATGGCGTTTTGGACCCATTATTATGCAAATGATCTTGTGACCATTCACCTTGCAGAAATCTTTTGAGGCAAACATTCTCATTTCTAGTCTGAAGAGACAAATACCTTCACAAATAGTTTTTCTTTCCATTTCTTTCTTAAGAATTATATTTAAGTAGTTGCACAGGTTTAATTCAACATCAGTTCAATTCAATGTGAGTATTAAGCATCTGGATCAATGTCACCCTTTCTATTGTGAAAAGGTTTTGAGATGATCTTTGCCCACCAGTTCGTTAGATGAATCATGTCACAAAAGGAACTTTACAAGGTGCGGGAAGTGGGGGGTAACTGTGTAGAGAAAGCAGACAAGTGTGACTGACTCCCACATCCCATGACAAAAATAGGCGGTTTGATCCTCAGCTCCTCTCTAGAACACACAATAACATTGATTATTGCCAATATACACGCAGATATTTTTAAAGCATCAAGAGTTTTCTCCCATTTTCCCTCCTGCTTTTTTACATTTGAAGTGCAAACTCAACTTTTCCCTGTCTAAGTGATTCAGATGCTTCCCTGATATGTGGATACATCTAGTTTGATACATTTCTCTCAGGGAATCAGAAATACGGACCCACAATCCAAATTCTGGACCAACTTTGGGGTTCTCCCAGGTGTCCACTGTGACGTCTGTTGGTGTGCATTTGGAATTTTCAGATTCTTTCTTTAAGGGATCATATGCATTGCTAGGAAGGATTTTCCATTATTAACCATCCGGAAGGACGAATGTAAGATGTTAACATCAATAAATCTCCAATGAAACACTGTACTTTCATGCAGACCCAGGGTAGACAAGACATTTGACACATGGCCCTCTACTCTTCATTTTGATTGGCATAAAATCATGACCCATGGCCTCCTTTTTCCCTGGCTCGAGGCTAGTTTATTAAAAAACACTGCCATGTTTTATTCTTTTTTTTTTTTTACTCTGCTTGTTTATTTAGCTGTTTTCAAAAGGCATCACAACTGCTTCTGTCTGAATGGGATGATGTGTGTTATTCAGATCCCAAATAAAAGGCATAATCTGATTCTTTTATTTAAAGGCAATAATTTGTTACAAAAACATTTAATAAAAATAGATTTAGAGTCCAAAAACAGCATATATAAAGCCAGTAAATATTTTAATTTTATGTCTTAGGCCAGAATATTTCACACTCAAACCAGCAGCTCAGATTTTCTGATTCAGAAACAAAAAGGTTTTTTTTAAAGAATATTCAGATTTTCTTTCATAAAAGATAATTCAGGGCCTTTAAGCGAAGTGAAATCAAAATGATAACTATATGTCTGATTTCTAACAGAGTATAAATGAAAGATTAGGATTTACTGAACTCTAAAATTAAAGTGCTTACCTGTCATCCTAGCTAGTCAAGAGTCTGAGATACAAAGATCCCAGTTCAAAGTCAGTCCAGGAGACACTTAACCTTCAATTGACCAGCAAATACCAGAAGTGAAGGCTGGGATAAAGTGGTAGAATACCAGCTTTGAGTCAAAAAAGCCAAGAAAGAGTTCAAGACCCCGTACAGGCATAAGGAAAGAAAAGACAGAGAGAGAGAGAAGGAAGGAAGGAAGGAAGGAAGGATTCTCAAATTCCCAAGTTACACAATGGAGTTTCTGAAATGATAGTACCCTCAAAGTTTAAGTCTTTTGGACACTTCAAAGAGCAGCTTCTACTGTATCTATTGTGGGAGTTAAACCATGCACTGAACATAGTTTCAATGGATTTTTAAAGACATTTGTTAGGAAATGGAAAGGCTTGGAAAAAATTATATTAAGTAAAGTAAGCCAGGCCCAATAAGGTTTCCCTTATTTGCAATATCTAGTATATGTCTGAGTCAAGCAGAAAAGGTCAGATAAGATGATGTTAGGGAAATGAACCCTAAGATATGTATTCAAATGTTTTTTTTTTCTTTCATGCGATTGTTTTTTAACACATTTATGAGATTATTTCTTTGTTGCTTTGTATGTCCCTCCCCCACAGTATAACCCCTGCTTTCACTGTATTTGATGTCAGTATAATTTGTGGAGGGGAAGGGGAAAAACAAATCGTTTAAATAGGGACACAGGTGGACCCATTGCAACAATGAAATGTACAAGTCGTTATGTCGAAAACAAACTTTACAACTTTGGTGCAGGGGGCGGTGGGGGGGATTGGGTGGGGCGGGTAAAGAGAGGATGGGAAGGGATGGGAAGGGGAAACAAAGGAGGAGGCTACAATGCTTGATAAGAAATGTACTCACTATCTTGCCCATGTAATTGTAACCCCTCTGTACAGTATTTTCACAATGAAAATTTTTTTAAAATTTAAAAAATTTTTAAAAAATTAAAAAAATTAAAAATAAAGACTTTGGGCCGGGCTCCGGTGGCTCACACCTGTAATCCTAGCTACTCAGGAGGCTGAGATCTGAGGATCTCAGTTCAAAGTCCACCTGGGCAGGAAAGTCCGTGAGACTCTTATCTCCAATAAACCACCAGAAAACCGGAAGTGGCGCTGTGGCTCAAGTGGTAGAGCGCTCGCCTTGAGCTGAAGAGCGCAGGGACAGTGCCCAAGCCCAGATTTCAAGTCCCACAACCGACAAAAAAAAAAAAAAAAAAGACTTTGTACTTGGGTTTGAGGGATGGATATAAAAAGTAGATTTTGAAAAAGAAAGGAACATTCAAACATGAGGAAAAGTAAAGTCTTCAGGCCTTTTACTTTTTGGAGAGGTAGAATTTGGAAAGGAGTGTAGCCAAGCAGGGAGGAAGCTATGGAGGGCCTACAGGAAGGTGGTGGAATGTCTCGGTATGAGCCACCGCTATGGTGAATCTAAAGGTTTACTGGCTTGTCTGAGGACAGAGTTCTGACTTCTGCTTCGTCTCTCTGGCTTTTCAAGTCCTACTAGTTTGACCTAATTAATGAGAAAGCAAAGCAATTTCACTCATTTTGGATATAAAGGGAATAAAAGGCTCTGATAAAGGCTGAAGTATAAGAGGTTTCTTTGGTATGGTATTAACAGATGATACAGTCAGCCAACTCCTCAATGGTTTATAAACGTGTGTATATGTGTGTGTATATATTCATACATAATTTGTTTCTTGACTGTAGTTTCGACAACATCTTCCTGACCATGACAATGTGACAAGCCAACAGTTCAGGTTTGCCATCCACCCTGTGACTTCAAATTTACCATCATGCATTCTTCCAGCAGTCAATATTACCAGCGCACGTCCACCTCATTCTTTTCTGTTACACCAGAAAGCTGTCATCAAATACAAATATCTGCGCTGGATATTAAACATCACACTCTGACGCAGGCCAAGATTTCAGAGGGTACAAGATGCATGGAGAAGTTATTTGACTCCCTGCACCCAGAGTCCAGTGAGTGATCAGGTGATCATGGCAATGCTGTGTGGTGAGGGTCCTGTTGTATGCATCAATCTGCTCAGGCTTTCAATTGCTTTGCCAATATTTATTTGAGATGTGACTAGAACCTACAAGTTGATTTTCAAAGCCAGGAAAGAAGTAGAGAACAGGAACACTTATTGAGCTAAATACCTTGGCAGCGATTCAACCCCCAAGAGGCATATAGAAAATAAGTGAAAATAAACCATTATGAGTGTGTCTTATTTAGCTCACAAATACATCTGTGTGTTTTCTTGAGTTGAATATCAGTCTATAACATATCAACTCAGAAGGTTTCCTGGGTCTGAATATGATGCGTGCTGAAAAGAATTGTGCCATTTAATTATTTAATCTTTTTGAAATTATCTTCAAGTATTATCTTTAACTATTTCTAAAAGCATCCATTTCATCGTATCCTTTTATGCATATATTGCATCCCAATTAATACCACCCATTCCATGATTCTTTCCCAATATTGCTCAACCCTGCCCATCCCCTTAATTCACCTACTTCCATTTTCACATATACATATTGAATATTATGAGTATATTTGTCCACACTTCCTCTCTCCATTTGACCCCCCCCTTAATCCCTGCCTCTTGACACCACAAGTTTAGATAAAATTTATCTAGCATCTCCTGACAATGACTGATAATATCTCTTCTGAAAATGATGGGTGAAATTTTTATCTTTTCTAAAAAACAATTTAAAAAATCTTACTTCAATTGTTGCTCTCAGGGTTTATATTCCTAGAGTCCAGTAGTGCGTAAGTGAAATTAAAGCACCATTGGCATCTAATTTTGCTAAAAGAAATTGGAGATGCCCTGGGAATGTGCTTTATAGGAAAGGCACAAGAAAATAAAATGTTGTCATTTTTCAAGTTTGGATGGACATTTTCTGAAGAAATGATTGTGGCAAAGTGCTTCAGTCTTACCTAAATACATCAAGGTAGGTACTGTTCTTATTCCTTGATATCCAAGCTCAAGCTAGTGACCAATGAATGAAACCAAAGCCAGGGAGCTAATCAAAAGTGGACCATTTTTGCAAATCTGAGTCCTGTCTGCAATGATTGAGAAGACTTTGAGCTTGTCATTGGCTGTTTTCTACATGTTGAGTAGCAGGAGGCTTGCTGAATGTTTATGGAAACCTAAAGGTCTTATACTTGCATGGAAACCATTCATCCTGTGTGTGTGTGTGTGTGTGTGTGTGTGTGTGTGTGTGTGTGTGCGCGCGCTCAGCTCCTGCACAAGTAGTGATTTTCCCACCATATTGACTATATAGAGAGACTATATATATGACTATATATATGACTATATATTGACTATATATTGAATATGTATATAATTTAGCTAGACTAACCTCAAACTCATAAACTTGATCTTCCTCACTCAGCATCCTGAATTCTGAAGTGATCAAATGACAAAGAACTCTTGAAACACTTCAAGAGAGACTATCCAAGAAGAATTATCACTATAATTTGAAAGCTGGACCACTAAGAGGAAAGGAAAATGGAAATTATCAGATACCCCAAACAGGCACCCCATTAAAGACTCAAATTCAAAGGGATTATACTTTCTATTTGGTGGGTGAATAATAATTAAAATGATAGCAAGGAGAAGAAATGTAATTTCCATCTGTATTATTACCTTGATTTTCCATACTTTGTACAATACTTTTGATTATATGCAATGTTTTCTAAATGCTTTAATTCATTAACAGAGAAACAGAAACAGAAGCAAATATGTATAAATAGAAACAACATCAGGATTGGAATGGAGAGCAGGCACTTAATCTTGGCAGTATAATACTAGTTAAAGTATTGGCCCTATATCTAAATGGGATATAAAAATACACAAATTAATATGTATTCATGTGTATAAAAACACTGCTATTTGGAAATATTACATGGGAATATTTTTGTTTTAAAGGTTATATTATGTCTGAGAGATTGATCAGAAAGCATGGAAACAGACTATAAACCAAAGCTGTGCTCATGTTGATGAAATGTATAGAAATTCAAAATAAGTCAGGCCTTAATATGCTTTAGAAATTTGACCTTTAAATTGTTTAAATAAGGATACTGGGGGACCCATTGCAACAATGAGATGTACAAAATGCTATGTTGAAAAACAAATTTTACAACTTTGATGGAGGGGGGAGTGTAGTCATGGAGATGGGAGGGCAGGGATGGTAGGGAAAAAACAAAGAAGGGGGCAACAATGCTTGATAAGAAATGTACTTATTACCTTGCTCATGTAATTGTAACTCCTCTGTATGGTATTTTCACAATAAAAACTTATTTTAAAAAATTTGACCTTTCTGAAGATTTCATATTCATTGATTTGGCAACTGGATAAAACCAGAGATCATTTACCTGACTTGAACCAGAAACACTCTGAAAAATAAAATATAATGAATGTTTATATAGCAGTTATTATTTTCCAAAAATGATATATTTTAATGTGTTTTATACCCACTGTACAGATGAATAAGAGGATCAATAAGTTTAAATACTTCATGCAAAGTCAACAAATGTGGGAACTACTGAGAATATAAGTCTATTGGATGTCAAAGGTTATTTTGGTGAGCTACATTTTTGTTGTTGCTGTTGTTGTTTGTCGGTCGTGGGGCTTGAACTCTGGGCTTGGGTGCTGTCCCTCAGCGCCTCAGCTCAAGGCTAGTGCTCTACCACTTGAGCCACAGTGCCACTTCTGCTTTTCTAGTGGTTTATTGGAGATAACAGTCTCACGGACTTTCCTGCTGGGCTGGTTTTGAACCGTGATCCTCAGATCTCAGCCTCCTGAGTAGCTAGGATTATAGGCATGGGCCATCAGCACCTGGCGACACTTTTTAAGCTGTCAAGTTTGATTATTTTTATTTTTACATTTTTTATTATCGTTAAGTAGTCATACTAAGGAGTTGTCGTTTACCTAAGCAGTTTGTCCAACTGTCACTAATCCTTCCCTTTCCCTTGGAAAAAGAAAGGAATCATTTCAACTCATAATTCCTGTTGGAAGCCCAGCATAGTGGCAGAAGCCACATATTTTTAAGAACAAGAAGAAAAGTCATTGAAATGCACCTTTTTCGTATTTTCTCTACTTGTATGGGTTGTACACAGCCAATTTGTCAAGCTTGGGAATAGACTACAGAGCAGTTATGAGTTCAGTTCATTTTTTATCCATCATCGTGATATTTGACACCTTACAAAGATTTATTTTTTTAAAAAATCAGTCTTTAAACGTATTTAACTTCAAATAGCATGTTGGAGGTCATTCCTGGATAGTTCAGTCTTTGTTGTTGTTATTTGTTGTACTGAGGCTTGAACTCAGGTTTTCATACCTACTAGCAGCTACTTTATTGCTGCACCATGACTACAGCTTCTTTGTTCAGGTGTGTGTGTGTGTGTGTGTGTGTGTGTGTGTGTGTGCATGTGTAAAGAGAGTCTCACTGTTTGTCTGGGCCAGCCTGGCTCATGATGCTCTTATTTACACTTCTCACTGTAGCTGGGATGAAAGACATGTATCACCTACTGTGCCAAGCTATTTCTGTTGAGATGGGGATTGTGAACTGATCTTCTGGGTTGCCCTCACACCATAATTCCCTTGATCTCTGCCTCCTAAGTAGCTAGGATGGCCGGCATAAGCCACCAGCAATGGCTCTTGTTTTATTTTTAACAGTCTGTCCTCACTTGCAGGCCTTCTGGCAGGGACGTTAGGAAATGGTCTTTTCACAGTGGTGGTGACTTTTTTTTTTGAAGTTAGTTTCCATTTGGGCATATGTTAAGTGCAAGTTTTGTGTGTGAATTTTTCCAAGACACAGTTGCATCGGACAGAAAAGCATTTCCTAGTTTATATAAAGAAGAATAGCTAAATAATGACTACTTTTAAGAATCAAGGCATGTATTATAAGGAGCTTTACTAAGAGAATTAGATACTGTTGGGGGGGTGAGAATCACAGCTTTTTATTTATGAAAAGGAAATCATGAAGGCCAGAGACATTCTCATTTCTCTCCCTCATAGCTTCTAGGTTATTCTCAGGAAGCATGATCCATAATCCCTTTATTTATTTTTACAAGATAGTGCCCTTTTCTTCTGGTTTGTCAGAGGGCTTGAACTCTGGGCCTGGGAGTTGTCCCTGAGTTCTTCAGCTCAAGGACAGCGCTCTACACTTGAACCACAATGCCACTTCTGGTTTTCTGGTGGTTCATTGGAGATAAGAGTCTTAAGGACTTTCCTGCCTGGGATGGCTTTGAACCACAATCCTCAGATCTCAGCCTCCTGAATAGCCAGGATTACAGGCATGAGCCACCAGAGCCTGGCTTTTCAATTTTTTTTAACTAACATTTGTCTATCCAGTTAGAAATTTATAAAGTGTTTCTCTTCACGGGGAGGAGCCATGAAGTACACTTAATGACAACAGATTGATTTAGTAAGAGCAGATTACTGACTCTTAGTACTTGAGTTTAAGAGATTTGGGAAACTAGCATTTCCTCTTTTGATCCTCAATCCAGTCCCTCCTGTACACACACCTCGGAGCCCTCAGGTGTAAAATTAGAAGGCACAGAATTACTGAAGGGTTGGAAAATATGAGATAACGCTTCTAAAAATAATTCTTGTAATAGAAGCAGACCATTCTGAAACCAGCAAGAGGCTGTTAAAACCTCTCCAGGTGGAGTTTCTCAACTTCTCTCCAGCAGCACTGCCATTAGGTGCCAACCTGGACTTCAGTGACCTTCCTGTGAATCTTACCTAAGGTTTGAAGATTGCCCAAGCTTCGGCGCAGTTTCTTTTTATATCCCGCGCGAGTGCATGTTCTCTCAACTTCCTTCAGTGTCCATCTCTTCCCCTTGCTCTCAGGCCGCCTGCCCACTTCAACGTGCAGGGTCAGCTATTAGCTACATTGTGAGATCTGCAAATTTTGTCTTAACTTCTCCAATTTTCCAGTACTTCTCCATGGCCAGCTGTTTAAAGGTTTTGTAGTATGCACACAAACGCATGCACGCACGCACACACACATCTCTCCCTTCCTCTCCATGTCTCATTGAAAAGCAATGGTAGAAATAAAGAATTCTTATCTAAAAGAGTAACATGGAGAAGAGGGAGAGAATGCAGTCAAGAATCTAATTCATATCCTACAAAATTAAGTAGAGTGAGGGAATGGTACAGGGGTCGGGGAGGGATGGGTGTGGATGTTTAAAAGAAGAGACAAAGAAAATTGATAGAAGGGGAGACACTGATCAAAAAGCACTGACCTTGATTTACATTCACAAGCTGCTTTCTTAAATGGCAACTCCTTTGTACAACTACTTAGAGATTTTAAAAAAAATGGGGCTGGGAAGGTGATTCAGAGGTAGAGTGCTTGCCTTACATGTATGAGGTCCTGGATTCGATTCCTCAGCACCATATAAGCAGAAAAAGCCAGAAGTGGAGCTGTGGCTCAAGTGGTAGAATGCTAGCCTTGAGTTGAAGAGCTGAGGAACAGTGTCCAGACCCAGATTTCAGGCCCCATGACTGACAAAAACAAAGCAAAACAAATAAAAAAAAAAAACAAAGGGCAGGGAAACAAATTAAGGAAAGCAAAGGAAAGGGTGACAGTATCCCTCCAAAAAAGAAAAAAAAATATGTTCATTACTTGATTTATGAAATGGTAACCCCAGTGTAGAACACTCTAATACGAACAATAAAGGTATATGTTATTAAAAAAGAAATACTGGATATTTAGAGGGACATGTTAAATTATAAACTCTTTTACAACATTTTGAATCTCAGAAAATTGAGAAAGACTTCATCTATACTGAATAAATGGATTAGGCAGCACCTATGGAATGACATAGATATTAAAATATCTTTTGTATATATGTGTATATGTACACAGTAGTACACATATACATGATATGTGTGTTATTTTGCAGGTATATTTTGTTGATATATGCATACCTACACCAAAGTTATATGTATGCAATATACACATACATACAATACATGCATTATTTTGTTGATATATTTTGTAGATACCCATGTATCAATATATACTATATATTTGTATGTAAACACACAAATAATGCATTCCTATTGTAATAAGTGAAGTTAAGGTCGAGGTATAGTTAGAATGAAAATAAAGCATAAAGATCCCTTTTACTTCTGACAATTTCTTGTCTAAGTCCTATCCTCTTCTCTCTGTTCCTGCAAATGTGTCTTAAGACAGCAACTAGCGGGACCCTGGTCCCTCACAGTCCACCAGTTTTGCTGAAAACTTTCCATTGACTCTGAGCTTGGGTCGCAGCAGAGAGCGAAGTCCAGGGAGGAAGTGGCCCTCTCCCTGCCATGGGCCATGCATCCTGTTTCCCAGGCTCACTTCCTGTGCCTTTGCCGGTGTTTCTCTCTGCTTTCCTCCAGCGCACTGGCCAGAAGCCCCTTGGATGGTGTGTTGGCTCTGACTGGCAAGATCCTTTCTCTGCACTCATGTGATTTCATCTTTGGTCTCTTCTCAGCCTTCTTATTTCCAATAACTTTTCAGTTTCTACCTCTTGTTAACTGTGCCAAGTTTTACAGAGTTTATTGAATACCTACACCCAATGTTAACCATGATCTTCTCAGAAACCAACTCTCTCTTCATTGCAGCTAGACCAACGGTTAGGACCTATGCCAGTCTAATCTGTGGTCTTAAATATTTCCCTGCAGGACCTCTACATATATACATATATAAAAATATATACTGTTAATATATTAATTATGCATTAATATATACTAATTATTATATTAAAGAATTATATATTAATTATATATATTTTATATATTATATTTTGGTACATATTAATTATATATGCAATTAATATATATTAATTTCAGTGATATGTAGAAGAAAGGCAGAGTTGTAGGTAATGAATAATTAGGTAATACTATCTATTGATTTTTTAAATATCTAAAACCATTTAAATGTATCATTTCAATAAAAATAAAGTTAATATTTTGATTTCCTAATAGTATATAAATATTTTTAAATGCATTGACTGTTTGAGCTTACTGGTATGTTAGGAAGGAAATGTGTACCTCTATCCATTGTTTTGAGTATTCTCTTAATTTTTATTTCTCTAATACAATGAGCATTGACGTCAAAACTCGAGCTGCCTCCAATTTTATTCACTCTCAGATGATATCAAATAGTTTCCTGAATGAAGGAAAGAATCATAAATATTTTATTGTGGTTGAATCATTTTGTCAAGTGCTTCCTGATCATCTCTTTGAACTGTTTATTTTTTTCTTTTTAATGGGATGTGGTTTGGTTAAGTGTGTATGGAATGAATGAAATTTCTGGATGTTGACATTAGGTTATGCCATTTGGAATATTAGATATCTAAGTTTAACCTTTGCTATATTTTTTCATGCAGGTTGCTGCATAACTTTTAAGATATGGCAATATTTATTTTATCAATACATTGGACTTTCTTTTTTTTCTATCTACACTAATGTCTATGGAGCTGAAAATTATTTGAATATTTTAATCTTCTAATTCACATATACTAATTGCACATATTTATGAGATATTTGTGACATTTTAAAACATATGTCCAATGTGTTATGATCAGGTGAGGGAAACGAGCAAATCAAACATCTCAGATAGTTCTTTATATCTTTAGTTATGCTCATTTGAAATCCTCTCTATTACCTAGTTTGAAACAGTCTTTTCTTCAAATACTTTGTACTAGCCAAAGAAGATATCTACCCCTAGTTACTTACCTAGGGATGTTATCAGAAGAAATTAAAGCTTTTTTTTCTTCCAGTAATGGGGCTAGAATTTAAAGCCTCACGCTCGTTTCGACTAGGATACTTGCCAACCAGTGGTTTTCTCAGCCTTGCTCTCTGTCCAGTAACTCAGCTGCCAGAACAGCTCAGCCTCAGGTCAACCACTACATCTGTCTCTATTTGGGATCGCCCTCCAAGTGCTACTGAGTAGAAGATTTACAGTGCTCCTATAATCTTCTATCCCTCTCCAGCTGAGCTGTCTTTGACAGCTGTTTTAATAGGCAACCCCTTTCTGATATCTGTAACTCTCACTGGATTGTAAGAACGTGGCTGTCTTTCCCCTGCAGGCTTTGGGACTGTATGGCCAGACATCCTACTGGGCTAGACTCTGTGATGGCACTCCATCCCCATAGGATCCTGGGAAACCTACTCTGTGTCAGATGATGCTCTTTCCATTGAGCTCTACTCAGTCAACCCTGTGAAATTATAGACTGGCCATTTGCTGCCTGCTAGGACCCTGCCTGATACACTTCTATTGTCTTCCCTATCACCACAAGACCATATTGGTCCTTCTAGCCCACATCTCTCTTTATCAGTAGAGCAGTAACAATGTTGGCACTAGAACCATATCAGATATATATGTATGTTTATATATACATACACACACATATATATGTAGATACATATACATGCAGACATCAAATATGAAGACATGTATACATATATACATGTAGATAGCATGTATGTAAACATAGACTCATGTATGTGTCTATATTTACATATATATGCATACATATATAATAAAACTCAGGAGACCTAAGGAATCTTTTTATTTCTGATGTAAAATTGTCTTACTTGTGTTTTCCATCAGTTTTCATGTTCTCTTCTCTCTCTTTTATCTATTCTTGATTTGCTCATTCTTTGCTTTCTATGACCACTTTACCCTGCAACCATCTGATGTTAGTTCCAATCTCAGGGTTACAAAGAGTCGACCTCTTTCCCAATGATTAGAATAATAAGGACAAGAACACCTGGATTCTGTGTACCGTGTGCCATAGGCTGCAAAGCAGCATGGGCTTCTCTCCGCTTAGCAGGAAACAAATTTTGTCATTCAATTTAAAAGTCAACACATTAAAATGGAAAGCCAGACAAAAGCCAAGGCTGTGCAATTGACTGCTTCTGTCTAAGGTTGTATGATGAGGCCTTTGTCCTTCTCAAACAAGTGTGTACTTAGAGTTTGATTTTACAAATACACCTATACTCACAGGATTTCCAACGAATGTAAGCAGGCATCCTACACCAGAAATCCCTAGTAAAATAAAGAGGAGCATTACACATTGGAGGATTTTTTCCCTGTCTTTTATTTTTTCCTGTTAAAACAAAACACAAAGACCTACCCTGGTAGTATGAAATGAGTGGAACATCTTTTCAGTCACTAGGGTGGTAAAACAGATGATCATTTTGAAGACACCATTTCAGAAGCCAACGAATAAATAAAATCCTGGGAGTATTTAGTATTAGGCAAAATTCCTGGATAATCCCAGGAATCCAGCCCCATCAAACTCTTCCATGTCACAGTGAACCAAAGAATTTCCCAAACATCAATACCAAAGGTGATTGCTTGTGGGTAATAGATAGGCTCTTGTGATTGTAGTACTTAAATGTTCATTTTAATGGGCTTTAGAGAGCACTTAGCTAACCAATCCAGTTTATGTTTCCATGATATTGAGGTTGCACTAAATAAGCAAGTGACAAAGAAATGACATTTACCTCAGATCATAGCAAGTATGCTTTAGAGCCAGTTTTGATGTCATGAACGCAGAGAGCAAACGCCAATGCATGATTATGAATCTGAGATTAAAATTTAGTAATGTTAGATTTTGTGGGGGTTTTGTTTGTTTTGTTTGATGTACTCAGTTATATCTGCAGTTGAATTTTTGTTTATCTTAATGTACAAAAGTATTCAAGGGTTTCTCTATTTCATTATATTCAACCTGATTGCTTATATCTTTTCTCACAAAAGCCAACACATATTTTTTACTTTGTATTAGTAAGTGTATCCTCTATTAATATGAGGGATGATTTCATTTCTTACCATTTTATCTTTCTTTCCTTAAATAGCTAAGTTAGAATCTCAAGTCAATTGTGAAATAAAAAAATGATAAGGTGGGAATCTTTGTTTCACTGGATAGTAAAAAGGATTTTTTTTTGCATTTTTATCACTAAACATTTTAGTTTTGTAGAATTTTTTCATAAACTTTAGCATGTTGAAGACATTAACTTCTGTTCCTACCTTGAGATCTCTATTTCAAAAATGTGTTTTGTGGGCTGGGAAGATGGCTCAGTTATAGAGCGCTTGCCTTGCATGCCTGAGGCCCTGGGTTCGATTCCTCAGCACCACATCAGCAAAAAGAAAAAAGCCGGAGGTGGCACTGTGGCTCAAGTGGTAGAACGCTAGCCTTGAGCTGAAGAGCTGAGGGACAGCGCCAGGCCCAGAGTTCAGGCCCATGACCTGACCCCCCCCAAAAATAATGTGTTTTGTAATACAAACTAGCCCCATATGTAAGGGTTAAACTTCATTTGGTCTTAATTTATTGTTTTTTTACCCAATGTTGCACTACAATTATTAAATTAAAGTATTTCTGAATTTGTTTATATATGTACATATATGAATATATGATCCACCTATCTTCCATATATACATATGTCTGGTATTTTTATTTTACCTATTGTATTATCTAATACAAATAGTTGCTATTGCTATTATGATTAATAATCTATTAATAATAAATTCCTTATGATCTTTGACAGGAATGCACACTCTTGGGAGATTTAAAAAATTACAGTGTACTTTATATAAGTACAAATTATCATATTTTCTCCAAAGCACATGAACTATGAACATCCTTTTTATTAAGGAACAGTAGATAATACAGTAAGGTAAAAACACATCAAAAGTAAAAGGTAAGAAAATCATCATCAACCTTAAAATTTAAAAAGATCTAGGTTTATTTAGGTAACCCAGAACAAAGAACTGATATTCTAGCTTTCATTGGTATTTAAATATCGATCGGTAACCTTCTTTTTATTTTTTACTTCTAAAGGAATATCACAACTTCCTGGCACTGGTGGCTCACACTTGTAATCTTAACTACTCAGGAGGCTGAGATTGGAGGATTGCGTTTCAAAGTCAGCCCAGGCAAGGAAAGTCTGTGAGACTCATCTCCAATTAACCACCAGAAAACTGCAAGTGGATCTGTGGCTCAAGAGGTACAGCACTCACTTCAAACTGAAGAACAGCACCCAAGCCCAGAGTTCAAGCCCCACAATTGACAAGAAAAAAGGAAAATCACAACTTTTCATTGGCTTTTTAAAATTGTTATTCTTTGTGTTGTTCAGAATTTTTTTTAGCAACGAGGGAATTTTACCAGTCCTCCTGGAAAGAATGCATTGTTCTTTTCTAAATGCATGGAAATTCTCTTTTTCACTCACTTTTTTTTCCATTTCCATGGAAGACTCTTAGGAAACAGAGCATCTCATTTAGAAAGGCAGCAAGTGCTGACAATCTCTTTCTAGCTCTGTCTATCATTTTTATATGAACAAAATTCAACTCTGGAAAGATGGAATTCACTACATTCTCTCAAATAAAAAAAGACATGGCTTATGTTCCTTAAAATACTACTTCTGGGTTGTCAATCTCATGTTTCAACTTATTTTTCTAAGATGGAAAGGCTCAACAGCTGACCAGAATTTCCTTTCCAATCTTTCTAATGAAATTTACAACCATCCAAAATTGCTTCTCCATAAACAAAGCAGCACAGCAGCTACTCAGCTTCCATAACCTCCTCTCTTTCCACAAATGTGGATTCTACGTTCAGTAATAAACCTATCACTAATCTTACTAGAAACAAATGGAAAATGGTCAAATGACGCAGTTTTGGGTTTCTTGGTGCATAAATCAGGTAGAGTGCGTCAATTGATTTGGAATATTCTGACCTTTTCCCCCTTAAAAAGTATATTAGGGAAAAAAACAGAGTTTGGATGGAATTCTATGTTTAAAATACTCTGCATTAACAATTTAGACAGCATCTTTGGTGAAGAGAGTGGAAAGTTGGCATAAAGCACCAAAATGTATACTGCACACCAGGGCCAAGCCTCCGAACTCCACTTTATATACAGTCTACTTATATAGGATAGGCGGTACTATTTTTTATAGACCGTTTTATGAAATTCTCAACATGAGAGGAAATGTGTGTTTTTATAAGTGACAAGCAATAAGTCATTCTTTGCATATATTATGGAAAACAACATTAGAAATTGGATATGGCTGGATTTGTTGTTTAAAAAAAGAAAGAAAAGTCTGTTTAATCTGTATAGGACTGAAATAAATACTCAGTGCATTCTTTCGTTTAAAATTTACCCCAGAATGAATAAACAAAGATCCAGGATTAAATCATTAACTGGAAAATGTGAATTCAACAGACAATCGATCGATCATGTCTTTTGAAAGCAAATTCTGTTCTCTCACATTATTTTTTCAGACGTTTGTCTATATACATGTGCTGGGAGGTGATGGGTGGTGGTGGTGGTGGTAGTGGTGGTGATGGTGTGTGTGTGTTTGTGTATTAGGCTACTTTCTGTGATTATAATGGAATAAGAGAGGCTGAGTATCTTATAAAGCAAAGTGATTTATTTAGCTCCCAGGTTAGAGACGAGAGTCCAAACATCATGGTACTGGCTCAGGTGAGGTCACGCTGACTGTATCTTATCTGTTGGGTGGCATCATGGTGAGACCATAATTTTTGGAAAACTAGTCCCTGAAGTATGAAAATAACAAACAGATAAGGATGTCCCATGCTCCCTGCCCCCACTTTCCTGGGCGATAATTTTCTGTGGAATGTTGAAAGTCATTTAAAGTCTAGAGGAGTTTCCTTTCCTAGAATTGATTGCTATTATTATTATTACTAATATTGTGTCCAAGTTCAGTATTAATTTCCCAAGGTTGCCAGAAAATGTGGCTTAAAATGAAACATGCTTTCACTCCGAGTCAATATGTCTGGAGATGTGTTGGCAGAAGCAGGCTCATTCCATCTTAAGGGTCTAGGGAGAATTCCTGAAATCACTCCATTCACTCCATTCTTCATGGACTCCTGGTCGATGTTAGTTTTCCTGCACTTCAAGTTGGATCATTCCCATTTACTCTGTTTTCACATGAATGTTTTCCCTTTGTACCCTTAGTCTAAGAAAGGGAGATACCAGTAGTTGAATCAAAGCCCTTGATCACCCAGATAACCTATTACAATTATGTTGCTTTAAAGCAACATAAGAAACATGACAAAACACCACTAATTTTTCATTCCAAGGCATCAGTGTGAGATTTCATGGGAATATAATGTAAGATATCTGGATAGAGTTGTATTTTTCTTTGGTTTTTGTACTGGGGCTTGAACTCAGGGCCTGGGCACAGGGCATTAACTTTTTCCGCTCAAGGCTACTTCTCTACCACTTCAGCCACACCTCAACTTCTGTTTTTTTGACAATTTAATTGGAGATAGGAGTCTCTTGGACTTTCCTAACCAGGTTCACTCAAAATCACAGTTCTGAGATCTCAGCCTCTTGAGTAGTTAGGGTACAGTTGCTCTTCTGTGTATATACTCTTATAAAAACCTGGATCCAATTGTGATCAGAAAATGCTCCTTCATTTGTTTATGCAGCTAAACAAATCCTTGTCATCTTTTTTCTGCATGACACTGTAAGAAGTTATGTTTTCTCTTGTAAACATATAACTTTTGGACTTTAATAGATTTTTAATAATAATAAAAATATTCTTAATAGAATTGGGTACACAAGTGTTTCCACTTGGAGCTTCAGGATGTGATATTCTTTGTAACTGCCTTTAAGCCAAAATGTAATTAGGTTATCTGGGTGATCAAGGGCTTTGATTCAACTACTGGTATCTCCCTTTCTTAGACTAAAGGTACAAAGGGAAAACGTTCATGTGAAAACAGAGAAAACGGGAATGATCCAACTTGAAGTGCAGGAAAACTAACATCGACCAGGAGTCCATGAAGAATGGAGTGAATGGAGTGATTTCAGGAATTCTCCCTAGACCCTTAAGATGGAATGAGCCTGCTTCTGCCAACACATCTCCAGACATATTGACTCAGAGTGAAAGCATTTCATTTTAAGCCACATTTTCAGCTTACTTGCTGTAGTTTAAATTTTCAATGACCTTGGAAGGCCCATGTCTTGAATGTTTGTCCCCAGAGTTGGTACATTGGGATTAGGTGGGGTCTCATGGGAGCTCTTTAGCTCATTGGGGAGCATGTCCTTGAATTGGATTATGGGAACCTAGCCTCACTATTGTTTGCTCTTAGCCAGTGAAGAAAGAGATTTTATTCTTCCATGTGCTTTGGTTATGGTTTGATGCCTGGACACAGGCTCAGAACCATGAGGCCAATCAGCCATAGAATGAAGCTCCAGTAACATTAGTAAAAGTAAATATGTTTCATTTTCTTTTCTGTAATTTGAATCAGCAGGTTGCTATAATGATAATGCTAACATCATTCACTATATTATTCTGTCAACCACCTATCATTGGCAGTATCAGTCAAAATGACCTACCAGGTCGAATTCATTTCAGAAGAACTGTTATGCAACTCTCCACACATATGCAGATTGAAAGAGAAGTTGTAAGAATGTTAATTTCAGGTACAAGGAAAACCTGTATACATCAAGCATACATAATTCTTTGCAGTGTAGTGTATTCACATAGACACAGAATTGGCTACAAATCAATGATTTGGAAATTTTATTGGCTAGAGCATGCTATTTCTCAGTGTTTCTCTATGTAACTTATTTTTTCCCATCAAAATATGGGTACTTTCAGATATTTTTCTTCTTAGTGCAGATCCAAGGTTTGCAAATCTCATCTTGAATCAGAGTCACACAGAGCTGGCTCAAGCACACGTCACTCGGACTTACCCTCTGCAGTGTAAGACCTATTTGACGTGGAGTGGATCCTGAGAATTATTAACCAGCTTTTAAAATCACATTGATGCTAATACAGACAGGATCCGGTAGATAGCATCGGGAATCCGTGCAGAAGGAGATTGAAGGGTGGTGCTCCAAACCAGAGTCCAGCCCTTGAGCTCAATCCTCGAGGTTGCTTTAAATACACGCCTCCAGCCAGTGCTACCTGGAACCTGAGATTCCCCAACTTCAGAGCTCTGGTCCCAAACTCAACCACCAGTGCTGAGTGAAAGGTGTGGCTTCTAACCCCAGTATTGGTCTCGGTGGAGGCCCTAACCCCAGTCTCTGTGGGGCCCCTAGTTGCCAGTGGACATGGGGAAGAGGAGAGACCTAACCTCAAGAAAGGTCTTGGTAGATCCCTTCACACCTGAACAGTCTCAAGAGAGTCTCTATCAGTACCCCACGCCCTGCAGGGACTCTGCGTACAGCCTAACCCGTCCGTACATCCAGGAGTGGGACACCACCAGCCACCCGGTGTGCAGCACCCATACCAGCCGGACCCTACACCCTGGAGGAGAATGCCACCAGCCTCCAGGGTGGCATCAGGGTGAGGGATCTGCATCCAGTTAGACCCGAAAGCCTGCGTGTGCACCCGGAGTGAGAAGCCCCCACCCACAGTTTCGAGGGTTCCACACAGATCACACAGCCTCAAAAGTTAGCCAGGGCATCCCTAAGGAAGCCTCCATCCGTAGCAGCCAGGGTCTGCGCCTAGCCCTTAGCAAAGGTCCATCCATGCTGTACCTTGTGGGATGTTCTCACCTGCAGCACTGCGGGGTCGACACCCAGCCATCCCCAGAAGCCTACCTGAACATCCTTTCCCACAGACCGAGACAGCCCACAGCTCTTCGGAGGACGCCTTAGCCAGAGACAGTACTCAACTAGGCCCCAAAGACTGCCCACGCCTCTCCAGGAGATACCAACGACGTGGAGCCCACAAATCCAGAAAACCACAGTCCATCGCTCATGAACCAAATACATGATCTTAACGACCTCTACAAACCCTGAACAGAAACCCTGAAAGATCACAAAACACACGACAGCATGCCACTCGCAGGAAACAACAGCAACTCAAGGAAGCACTCCAGTGAGAGCAAAGAAGAAGAGATAGAGAACTAAAGAATCATGAAAGTCAATGATGAGAGAATTCGCAGATGAAATGAAAGGGCAGATCCAAAAACCAATGTAATAATTTAAGGAGGAAATGTCTAAGAAACGAAAGGCTCGGATAAGAAGGTAGCAACGCTGTGCACCTCGATGAAGGAAATGAAAGGTGAAATTAACTCCCTGAGAACTGATATCAAGAAAGAGCTAAGGAAGATGAAAGGCTCTATCTCCCTATTGCAGAACACAGTTGAAAATATAGGCAGTTGACCAAGTTAAGTAGAAAACAGGAGTTGAGGATTTAGCTGAGAAGTTAGAACATTAGAAATAAGTTTATCTGATTTGGGGAAGGGAAGGGGAATCACAGAAAAGTGGAGAAAAAGAGTGAACCAATTCAACAGTGATACTATGCTGGAAGTGAACTTTACAACTTAGCGGGAGGGGAGTGGGGGAAAGTGGGAGAAAATGAAGGAGGGGATAACAATGTTCAAAAAGACTTGGAAATAATTATATTAAGTGAAGTAAGCCAGGCCCAAAGAAACATAGGTCCCATGGTTTCCCCTATTTGCAATAACTAGTACATGTGTAGGTCAAGCAGAAAAGGCCAAAAGCTATATACATATGACCATATAAGATGATGTTAAGCGAAGTGAACCCTAAGATAGGGACACAAATATCTTTTTTTCTTTCTTGCCATTGTTTCTAACGTATTTACAATGTACCATGTGATTTTTTTTTGTTGCTTTGTATGTTCCTCCCCCACGGTATAACTGCAGTTTTCACTGTATTTGATGTTGGTGCCCTGCATCTTGTATATACACTTCTCTAACTCAGAGAGGGGAAAGGAAAAACAAAATGCTTAAATAAGGATACAGGTTGACCCATTATAACAATGAGATGTACAAGACATTATGTTGAAAATGAACTTTACAACCTGGGGGAGGGTCATTGTGGAGGTGGGAGGGAAGGGATGGTAGGGGAAAACAAAGGAGGCAACAATGCTTAATAGGAAATGTACTCATTACCTGGCTCATGAAACTGTAACCCCTCTGTAAAACATTTTTACAATAAAAATGTACAAAAAAAGAGAAATGTACTCATTGCTTTACTGTAACCTCTGTACAGCATATTTACAAGAAAATAAAAATTACAAAAAAGAATTGGCAGATTCGGCCAAAAAAATGAGCTCTAGGCATCATTAGGACAGATCAGAGAGAAGAATTCAAAAGCAAAGGTATTTCAAATTTATTTTAAAAAATAATGACAGAAAACATCCCCAGTTTCAGGAGAGAAAAATCTCACCCACATGATAGAGGCATGCAGAACTTCTAGGAGACAGGATCTGAGAATAAATGTCTCTAGACACATTGCAGTGAAAATCTTGGACTTAAAAAATAAGGAATTAATTTTAAATGCAGCAAAATCACAGGGAGCTTTATTACAATGTAAAGTCAAAGTAGAATTACTGCAGCTCTCTCCACACAAAGGCTCAGTCCAAGGAGAGCCTGGTATGGTATAATTCAATCTTGGAACTACAATTGCCAACATAAATTAGTGTATCCAGCAAAACTAAGATTCACAAGCAACAGGGAAACTAAAACCTTTGATGGCAAACAAAAACTAAAGGAATTCATGATCACTAAACCAGCACTACAAAGTATCCTGAAAGGAAGCATGCAATATGAAGAATACAATCAAAGTCAAGGAAATACAGGATTGAAAAACATCTGTAGAAGACTAGTCTCGTAAACACAAGAGGAAAGAAGCACTGTACAGGAAAACAACAAAATGGCAGGAAACATGACATATTTTTCCTTTGTAACATTGAGCATCAACAGGCTCAACTCCCCAACCAAAAGACATAAAGCAGCAAATTGGATCAAAAAATAAAATGCAACTATTTATTGTCTCAATATACAAGGAGCTCAAGAAGTTAACCCCACCCAAAGCCAATAAATCAACCACTAAATGGGCAAAGGAGCTAAGGAAAGACTTCTCAGAAGAAAAGAATGACAAAGAAACACCTAAGGAAGTGCTCATCATCCATGGCCTTAAAGGAAATGCAAATCAAAACAACTCTGAAATTCTGTGTCACCCCAGTTAGACTGGCCAACATCATGAATTCAAACAACAAATGCTGGTGGGGATGTGGGAACTCTATTGCGCTGTTGGTGGGAATATAAACTAGTACAACTAGCACCACCACTCTGGACAGCAGTCTAGAGGTTCCTGGGAAAACGAAATATAGATCTTCCCTACAACCTAGCCATACCACACCTGGGCATCTACACAGAACAACATGAGCCAGAACACTGTGAAGACACTTGCACACCCAGGTTTATTATTGCATTATTCACAATAGTCAAGTTGTGGAAACATCCCAGATGCCCTCCAAAAGATGCCTGGTGCCTATATACAATAAGATTTTACGCAGCCATTAGAAAGAATAATAATATGTCCTTTGCACGGAAATGGATAGACTTAGAGCAAATCATGTTAAATGAGGTTAGCCAAGCTCAGAAGAGACAAATGGTGCATGTTTTCTCTCATATGGAGGAGCTAGATCTAAAATACACTGGCACATTCACATACAGGTGAGACCAAAGAAGAACACTCTAAGGAGAGGAACAGAAAAGTGTAATGCCTATGTGCATGTGATCATACAAATTAGTATTTATTGGTCTGGGAAGCTGGCTCAGTGATAGAGCGTGTGCCTTGCATGAATGAGGCCCTGGGTTAGATTCCTCAGCACCACATAAGCAGAAAAAGAAAAAAGCCAGAAGTGGTGCTGTGGGTCAAGTGGTAGAGCGCTAGCCTTGAGCTGAAGAGCTGAGGGACAGCACCCAGACCCCAGAGTTCAGGCCCCACGACCGGACCCCCCGCCCCCTCCAAAAATCGTATTTCTTGAAATGAACTGTAGGAAATGGAAACAAAAGGTGTTTTCTTTGTTGCTGTTTTCCTTTTTCTTTTCTTTTGGTCTTGTTTGTTCATTTTGTGTGTCTTTGGGAGTGTAAGGTGAGGAACAGAAATAGAGAGACAAAGGATAAACAAATGCAGTAGTGGTACTCACTAGACACTATATTGAAAATGAACTATACAATTTGTAAGTAAGGATGGGAGGGAAAATTTTGGAGAAAAAGAGTGATAACATTGTCCCAAAAGAAATGTATTCTTGTTGGGAAATGGAAAGGCTTGGAAAAAATTATATTAAGTGAAGTAAGCCAAGCCCAAAGAAACATAGGTCCCATGGTTTCCCTTATTTGCAATATCTAGTATATGTATGAGTCAAGCAGAAAAGGTCAGATAATGTGATGTTAGGAAAATGAACCCTTAGATATGTATTTAAATGTTTTTTTCTTTCATGCATTTGTTTCTAACTCATTTATAAGATTATTTCTTTGTTGCTTTGTATGTCCCTCCCCCACAGTATAACAGTATAATGATGTCAGTATAATTTGTGGAGGAGATGGGGAAAAACAAGTCGTTTAAGGATACAGGTGGACCCATTGCAACAATGAGAAGTACAAGTTGTCATGTCAAAAAAGAACTTTACAACTTTGGTGGGGGGGGGAGGGGAGGAGGAGGATTGTGGGGAGGGCAGGGGGAGGATGGGAAGGGATATGAAGGGTAAACAAAGGAGGAGTCTGCAATGCTTGATAAGAAATGAACTCATTATCTTGTCCATGTAATTGTAACCTCTCTGTACAGTATGTTCACAAAAAATTAAAATTAAAATTAAAAATAGAAATGTATTCTTTATTTGACTTACAAAACTATAAGCTCTCTTCACACCACTGTTATAATAATAAACATTTTAAAAATGATGTTACAGAATTAGAGACACATTTTGAGAATTGTTGCTTTAGATCAGTTAAAGATCAAGTCAAATATGATGTACTTAAGTCCATTTTTCATTGAATTCCTGTACATTAACATATTCTGACTAAATTTAATTAATGAGTCAATATATTCAAGGGCTAAGAAGAGGATCTGGAGTATAGCAAGAATTTTATAAAGTTAATTATCTTTATGACTATGTTCATTATTCATAATTATGAAGACGTTATCATTATGAATGTGTCCACACAATAAACTATTAAGCTTTCTACTTTCTCCTTTGCTTCCCATATACTTACTCCTCACAAATAAAGAATGCTAGAGTATAGAAGCTTCTAGAAATTTTCCACATAGACAGATGGATATACTTTTAGCAATATTCAGTTATTTACTATGTACACGTTAATTTTGTACCTTGCACTTCTCACTTAAGTATCACGTCTTTACTATTACAAATCAGTTAGATCTCCAAAATTCTCTTAAATTTTTAGAAATTCTGTAATCTTTACTATGTGTAGTTATAATTACATGAGAGTGACATGAGCCCACAATTTTAAAATGTGAGTGAGAGCTTGTAGAAAATGAAAAGAATCTCCCTTCCCTTCTTCATCTTCCACCCTGGCTCCTGCCTCCGATTCTTTTCTGTAGAAATAGACACAGTATAGGGTTATTTTCTTTTTCTTATTTTTAAAAATCATTTTGTGACTCTCCTGTGAGTTTAGGGCAATGCACTTTCATTTCCTCATTTTCTGTTTATTTTTTTAAGTAGGAACTGTTGGTTTTTCAAATTAATTCCATTAAAATACAGTGAGATAACTTGAGAAATATCGACCTTTATTAGAGAAAAGCTTCTGATCTCAAATAAAGTCAGCCTTCCTTGGCCATTTTGAAGTAGGCCACAAAATTCATTTTTGAAAGATACTATTTTTAACCACCCAAGTACATGAGAACAAGGAAAAGCTATGAATTATACATTAAATATTGTTTATAAACTTTCTAGATGGGCCTATGTGTAGGGTTGTGTGTGAATGAGAGGGAGTAAAATCAAGTTTAAACACACACACACACACACACACAATTTAAATGCCATTCCGGGGTGGTGTATTCTGTATTCCAGATAACCATTCCACAAGGGAAGAACATAAGTGGTTCCCATCTTAACATTATTGAAAGTTCCAACTTTCAGCCAAACATGCCAAACCATAAATACAAGTGCCTTGTATGACTCAGCTTTATCTGGCTGGCATGAAAGTGGGGGAACAAGGCTTTAATTCTACATTAGAACTACCAGGAGGAAAAGATAAACCTTTCATCTTAAACCGTCATAACATTCCGACACTATACAAAAGTGGGGGCTCTTCAATGACATTGAAGACATTTCTGGTGCATTGAGGGTTCATACAGCTCCCAATGGAAATGGAAGACGTGCTTTGCTACTTGTATTGTGATGTTCTCGTGAATTTAAGTAACACAGGAGTTCAAAGTTTCTAGTTCTTCCTTGATCATTCCAAACTAAGCATAGACCTTGCATAGTTCATCCGTCTTCCGTACCTGAACGTGCCAGTTGGGAAAGCTCACATCTTCAGAGTATCTACCCTACATAGAGATTGAAGACAGAGAGAAAAATAAATCAACGCTGCATGGGGGAAGGAAGAGAGTCTCAGAGCTGACACATTCCTCAACCAAGCAGAACATGAGAACTTAAACCCACATTTTAAGGAGACATGCTTTAATCTATTTCCAGAATATTTGGAATTGAACTCAGGCCTTGTCCTGGCTAGGCAAGTGCTATATCATATACCCAGTTCTTTTTATTTTAATTTTTTTTTCAACTAGGGCCTCACATTGTTGGCCAGGGCTTGTCTCCTACCTCTGCCCCCTATGTATCCGGAATTATAAGCATGCACCATCACAGGTGGTATGATTTTGGAGGTAAGAGATTCTTGCTAACTTTTGCTCAATGTGACCTCATATTGCAAAACTCTTCCTGTTTCATGCCTCCAAACTTATAAGTATTATAGTCATGAACCACCGTATCCAGCGTTAAAGCATTTATTTTTCTTGTATCTATTTCCCTTCGGCTCTCACACTTTAGATTCTTTATGTAATTTAATCTAACTAAGAATTCTCTCATGTCAAGGAAACCATCTAAGTCTTAGAAATAGGTGATGCACAGAGACTTCAGGATATACTCTCATTGAATGATGGGCAGATAATCTGACTTTTACAAAGGCATGCACATGTAATTGCCGTTATTAGCCTATGAATTTGACAGATTTGAGGCATTGAAATTAAATCCTGGAAAAATGCTAACAATGCAAATATTTCCAGTTCCTTACAAGGCAAACAAGTTTTGTTTTCTGTTAGAGAATATTCATTTTGCAAGTTACAGCCTCATTTGAAGCAGTTTAACATCTTACTAACTTCCTCATAAATTAATGAGTTAAATAATTCTTCCTCCTCCTCCTCCTCCTCCTCCTCCTCCTCCTCTTCTTCTTCTTCCTCTTCTTTTCTCCTCCTCCTCCTCCTCCTCCTCTTCTTCTTCTTCTTCCTCTTCTTTTCTCCTCCTCCTCCTCCTCCTCCTCCTCCTCCTTCTTCTTCTTCTTCTTCTTCGTCCAAGACCAGAACTCAAACTTCTTATCTGAAGCTGTTGCTCATTGGCTAGCGCTCCCCCGACTGAACCATTCCTCCAGCTTCGAAATAAATCTTTGATGTGTTTCTCTCTGGCCTATATTTACTTTCTGAAACATTTTTATCATAAGAGTTGTTATTCATTGGAAACTCTTTTTCTCTTCAAGATTCCAAGTCATTCAAAAAGCAGTGAGCCACAAGATGTGCGAAATATACAAAGTTGAACAAACTATTCTCTGGATCTGGCATTTTTATATTTCAAGGAAGAAAAAGAAAACAATTTGGAAGCTATTGAGTTGTTATGCTTTCAAAACTCTTGAGGTAATGTGAAATGGGAGGAGAGTGCATTCTTAATGCATAGCTAAACCTTAACACATCTCTTCTGTTCAATTCCTAGCATCTCTTTGTTTTACTTCTTCTTTTCTCTTTGTCTAAGCAGTTGTAGCAAAGGAATTCAGAACTCACACACTGGTTCTGCAATCCCCACGTTACAGGCTAGGCTTTCCAAACTTGTAATTCTGAATGATAAAAAAAAAACCCACAAAGCTGGGAATGGGAAAATAGCTCAGTGGAAGAGCATGTCTTCTGCCTACAAAATACATCCCTGAGCTTAATGACTAGCTTACGCAAGAGAGAGAAAAGGAAAGAGAGAATGAGAGAGCAGTGCATCAGATGCTGGCTGTAATGCCTACAACCCTACACACTGGGAGGCTGGGATTGGGAAGATCAACCGCAGCCTAGGCATAAAAGTTCACAAGACTCCATCTGAAATGATGAAAATCTGGTTACAGTGATGCACCAGTCATCCAAACAGAAAAAAAAGCCCAGACAAAAACTGAGACCCTATGCAAGAAAAATAATGAAAGTAAAAAGATTATAGGTGTGGTTCAAGTGGTAGAGTACCTTCCTGGGAAACAGAAGTTCCTGAGTTCACATCTTATTACTTCTCCCTTTCCTAAAAGAAAAACAAAGGAAAAAGGAAAGAGGGGCAGGAGGAAAGGAGAAAAATAAGAAAAGGAGGAGCAAGAGGAGGAGAAGGAAGAGGAAAGGAAGAAGGAGAAGGAGAAGAAGAAGAAGAAGAAGAAGAAGAAGAAGAAGAAGAAGAAGAAGAAGAAGAAGAAGAAGAAGAAGAAGAAGAAGAAGAAGAAGAGAGAAGAAGAAGAAGAAGAAGAAGAAGAAGAAGAAGAAGAAGAAGAGGAGGAGGAGGAGGAAGAGGAGGAGGAGGAGGAAGAAGTCTTTATTCCGTTTCTTTCCTCATTCATAAAACTAGGAGAATAATAAAGATAGAAATAATATTAATGCATGTGTTGTCAGAAGGGTTTTAATCAGCCAATGACAGCAAGTGCGCCCTGAGTGCATGAACCTTCTATGCCTAGGAACTGTGGTTTAGAGTGCCTGCAGACTGGGCACAGCATGTAATTTTAATATTACTGATAAATCTTCAAATTCATCACTACTTTGGCTAGTCACGGACCAAGACTGCAATTTCTTGTGCATTTAATAACAATAAAATCACAGCTCCAACATACTTTAAAGAATAGCTTCTTTCTGAAGGAGCTCATCTACCTTTCAGAGTATCACAATTAGGAACATTTTTTAAACTTAATGGTAATGAAAATTTTGAGCACTTAAATTATCGTTATTTGGGGATCCACATAATTTCTGCAGTTTACCTCTGGTTTTTCAATTTCTATGTAAAATAAGCATAGTGTTAATCATGCTGGTTTTTCCCTTACCTCAAGAGTTATATAGTAATTCTTTGTAATGACTTATCCATTTATCTTATTGGTCTAAGAAGCCTTTGTATGATTCTAGCATTCAATTAATATGTACAATCAATAAGTTTTTCATTGTTTTTGTTTTGTATGTATGTTAGTACTGTTGGGGAATGGGGCAAAACTCAGGGCCCTGCATTCTTAATTAACTTTTTTTGCTAAATGGCTGGTATTCTACCACTTGAGCCACACCTCATATACATTTTTGCCTGGGTTGGCTTCAAAGCTATTCGTCAGATATCAGCCTCCTGGCTACTAATTGTGATCCATCAGTCTTTGTTTCCTTATATGCACATGCTAGGCACTTAATAAATGTTTGCAAATGGAGTACATGAGGTGAAATTTCCTGTCCTCCTTTTCTCTCTTTCCTCTCTTTCTTCTATTATTATCATTATTATAATAATGATTATTACTTATAATTTGGAATTATTAGTAAACACTCATTCTACCTGGCCTCTGGGCAAGGTCATGTGACTAGAATTTTTTTTTACTTTATATTATTTATGTGGTACTTTAGAATCAAACTCAGGTCCTCATGCATGCTAAGCCACCACTCTAACACTAAGCCACATTCCCAGCCCATAACTAAGACATTTGAAGATGAAAATAGTGTGATATAAATTGCTACACTCTTCATTTTTTACTCACAGTTTTGCATTTATATCAGGTGGTCAAGAAATTCATTTTTAGTAAAGGTTGTTGTTTCTTTTTGTTATCAGTCCATCAGGGATCAAAGATGTCCATTAAAGGTAGGAAAGAGCAGTTCTGAGGAACTTCCGAGAAGTTGATTGTGGTTAAGAAATAAAACTCACAGGCTTCACAGCAGAGATGCAAGTTGATGAGCAGCTCAGCAGCATTACTGTCATTTTGAACTTCAAAATTGTAAGCAACAGTAACTATGAACAACTAAGTCCTTGTGGAAAAGACAGAGGAGAAACATTGGAACAGATGGAGAGAAAGTAAGGAGACAGATGGAAATCTTACAGTATGTTTGAACCTACAGAAAACCAGTGATGGCTGATAGATATATAGGAACATGCACCATCCAAAGAAAAGGGAAAAGGAGTCTCTGGGTTGTAGAAACATTTTCCTACAGGCATCAAACAATTTCAAAACTTTACCTTAATACTTAAACTTATCAAAGTAACTGAGCATGTAGGAACAGGGACTCTGTTTCAGGTTATAATTACTGGGGCCTGAATTTTCTTTCTCGAGGTAAGATGGTTTACATTTCAGCCAAGGGAGAAAAATAATACCATGCAAGTTTTCGACTTTCCCCCACCAAGTGAAGGTATTCATATTACTATTCATTTCGGGATTCCTTTTTTCAAGACAAGTACTGTATTCAGAAATATAGAGAGTTGTCAACCAAAGACAGAATGTGGGCTACTGCATGGAACTCACAGCCTATTTTTGAAAGAAGTTCTGGACCAGTTAATGGAAAAAAGACAATCTAGGAACAAAACACACACAGAAATAGGAAGCCACAGGAAGATTTGATTCTGGAATCCCATCTCTGGCCCATGAACTTTGAAAACTAGAGTTTTCTTCTTGCTCCACGTGATATGTCAATCATTTTTGGCATGGCCCCTTGCTTAGTTACTCACTTTTTATTTTCAAACTTTTCTGAAACTTTGTTAGGAAAGCTGACCAAAATAACAATAGTCTTGCTGTCTTGTGGAGGATAAAACACAACTTCCATAGAAAATCAGTAAGATCCTTAAAAAAGTGCGGGGGCCGGGGGGGGGGAGGATAGTAAAACAATGTCTTAAGTAGAGCTCAGATATAATCTCTCTTCTATAAACAATTGCACAGCTTTTACTGTCCTAACATTTTATCATTCTCTAACATTCTATGAAGTTGTGATAAATGTCTAACCACCCCAGCTCTCTCTGACAAAGAATGATATATTTGGAAATAAATCAAAAGTGAAAACGCTCAAATGTTGGGTATTTCACTTTGGTATAAATGATTTCATGTGAGTCCTTTGAGTTTCACTTTTCATGTTCTACACTCCATGTATTCACCACCGAGTACCCATTGGCCTTGCTGCCACTTAATGGAAGTTGATTTTCAGATATATGTTCCATCAACCAGTACAAAATTTCTTATGCCTCAATGACAGTCTGAATTTGTTAGAAATCCAATGCTTCAACATTATCACCACCACAACTGCAATCACTGCATTTATAATGTTAAGATTATTAAAAGAGATTATACAAAGAGAACATTCATGAAAATACTCAAGATAGTTGAAGCCATTCGGTCCATTTGGCTGCTTTAAGGATACTTCTAGGTGGAAGCTACTGGTTCTAAGGTACATTAGTTGGTGCTGTTACTAATGTATTTACTACTTCCAGGAACACTTCAACACCCACGTAGGTTCTGATCTAGTGAATTCTTCACCCGCACTTGAAATGGCTTCTTTTCCCTGCTTTCAAGATGAGAACAATGAGTATAAGTAATATACTGCTAATATAGGTAACATGTTATTGGGATAAAGGAAAACTTCCAGCAAGATACTTTCCAATGAGTGGAATGACTTTTATGATTTTTAAAAAATGAATCCAAATGAGTGTAGGGGAGCAGAGAAGTGGAGAGACAAAGGATGAACAAATGCAACAGTGGTATTCATAAGACACTATGTTGAAAATGAACTATACAACTTGTGGGTGGGAATGGGAGGGAAAAATCTTATAATAACAATGTAAAAAAAGAAGAAAAATAACAAATCTAGAGGCATTTGCATAGAAACACTTAACCCACTTGTAAGAACAAATTGTCTTGGCCTTTGTATACTCCCAATAAAGAATTGTGGTAAATGGGCACATATATTTAAGTAGGAAAAGTAAGAAAGGAACCTTTTCTATATGAATGTGAAATACATATGAACCAACTTGTGGAGAAAAAAAGAAGTTAATCTGATGAAATGCATTTCTGGAGCTTATCTTCCTTGATTGTTGCAAAATAATAAAAGAGACAGATCTAGAGGATTTTGATTTAAGACCAGCCTAAACAGAAAGTTCAATATATTCCATCTCCAAAATGACCAGAAAAAAATAAAACCATGGCTTCTGTATGAATTCTTTCACTCTGCAGAATGTAAATGATAGTAGTTCTCTGGGCCTCTGTGGAAATTTCCTTTCTATTCCCTCATCCCAGATGTATTATATATTGAATGTACATTCTACAGTAATATAACTGAAGCACTTGAATATTAGGACTCCTCCAATATGCTTTTGCAGAAGATTAAAGGGAAAATTGCTAAGCCAACTGAGATACACAGTGAAGCTCACAGAGGTATAACCTAACTGTTGTTTTCCTGTTTATCATTTAAAAACAGCACAGAAATGTGAATGAAAAGGAAACAAGAACAATTTCCAAAGGAAATTTATATTATATATAATATCTAAAGTCAGACAAGGGACTATATACACAATAATCAAAAAAACCCAAATCAGATATTATCAAAGAAAGAACTATAAAGTTTTACTTTTCTTACAAAAATAACGGAAGTAATTGCTTTCAATCATATGTATGATCGTGTATAGTGAACATCAAATGCATGTAAGAACATGTGTTATTTTCCTCATCATGGGATACAGTGAGGAGACGAATAAGGTACAATGTAAAATATTGTCATCTCAATGAATTGCAATAATGGTTGACTGACAGCTTGTCAGGAACCGAATGTTCTCATACTTCAGGAACTCTCTCTTTCCTCTCCTACCATAAACAGGTCCCTTTCTCCTAGTGGCCACCTCTTTCCTGATTTGTAAATAGCTTTATTGAGATATAATTGGCCACACATATTTAAAAAGTACAATTTGGTCAATTTGGGCATATGTACATGGTTGTAAAGCAATAAGCATCATAAAAATCGCGAACACAAACTTGAACCTCCAACTTTTCCTCAGGGCTCATCATGAACCTTCCTCCTCTTCCTCCATCATTGTCATTGGGGGTTTCTAGAACCTTCCATAAGTGGAACAATCATACAACACATCCAGTTTATACTATTCTGGAGGACTTTGCTCTTTCACTTTTACAATGGTTCTGAGATTCAACCATGTTATTGAATTTATTAACAGTTCATTGTTTTGAATTGCGAAGTAACAGTTGTGTGTGTGTGTGTCTGTGTGCGAGAGTGTGTGTGATCCAATTTATCCATATACTTGTAGATTTGTAAATGTACTACTGCCAGGAGTATCCTTACAAATCAAGGTCCATAAAGCTGTTAGGAAAGTACTCATGTTGGGCTCACGCCTATAATCCTAGCTACTCAGGAGTCTGAAATCTGAGGATCTTGGTTTGAAGCCAGCCCAGGCAGAAAAGTCTGTGAGACTCTTATATCTAATTAATCACAGAAAAGCTGTAAGTGGCACTGTGGCTCAAGTGGTAGAGCACTAGCCTTGAGCAAAAGGAGCCCCAGGACTAGTACACACACACACACACACACACACACACACACACACACAAAGTACCCATGTCTTCATTTTTGTATGGCCAAATGCTTGAGCCATGCCAAGGAATTCAGTGACCTCATATACGCAACTTTAAATGTTTAGATACCTAGTCCCTAGTTTTCCAACGTGTCTGTATCTATGAACATTCCACTAGAAATGAATGAGTATCCCATTTCTTCTGCATCCTTCCCAAACTTCATATGATCAGCATTTGAATTTTGATGTGTGTGAGAAAGGACACGTTTCACTCCTTCTTTCAAGTGTCATATTGTGATTTCGAATTATATATTGCTTTTGAATTTTATAACATAATAGATGGATTATTTCAGCTTTCCTAGCAGCTTGACATAAATAGTCCTATCTCAAAAGAAATGTAAAATCTTTCCAACCTTTCCAGGCCAAACAGGAAGTTCTCTCTCCTTTGGAAAACATATCCAATTACATATCACTAATCTAGCACTTATTATTGATATCTCAGAATATGTGAGATGAAAAACTATTTGTCATCATATGCTACAAAACTCATAGATTAATCTGTACATAGGCCATATTGCTGTAGTCCAAGTTCTCAGAGGAAAAATTAAGACATTGGTTTTAAGTTGACAAGATTTTCTTTAACCTCTCAATTTCAGAATAGAAGGAAAAGAAACACACTTATGAAAAGGTAGAGATGGATTTGCTAGAAGAATCAAGTATTGTAATATTTTTCTGCGAAGAACTGCATATTATTTTTGTAGAACTCTATAAAATGCATTGCTTTATATACTAAATATACAATAATATCTAACCACATTTCCTCACAGTTCTTTTCTTTTCTGTCTTTCTTTCTTTTTATTTTTTGTCCATCTTGGGGCTTGAACTCAGGACCTGGGTACTGTCCTTATGCTTTTCTGTTCAAAGCTAGCACTCTACCACTTTGAACCACAGTGCCACTTCCAGTTTTCAGGTGGCAAATTGGAGATATGAGTCTTATGGACTTTCCTGCCTAGCTAGCTTTGAACTGTGATCCTCAGTCTCCTAAGTAGCCACCAATTCAGGCCCTCACAGTTATTTTCTATGACTATCTGGGAAAATCTGGTTGTAACATCAGAATTTTGCAAATCCTAGATGTTGCAATTAGTAGAATAATGAAGCTATTAAATATTAGAAAAAATGATCATAAGTAGAGACTCCACTTACGAATTTTAACTTCGAAGACCAGAAATAAAAGTGTCTACTAAGGCCTAAGAATGTCAAAAATAAATAGAAAACATTTGAATTCCCAATTAGCTTTTGATGTCACTCCAGAAATTACCTACCATTGATGATATTTTAGTCTAAACTAAATATAGTCAATTTTATGACTACTTTTGAGTAGTTTAGTATAACAAGATAAGGTATGATCTCACATGACATTTTCCCAAAATATAGATGAAAAATAAACAATGATTGTTGATTGCCCGAATAAAATTTAGGCACTAATTGCTTTAGAAAGTAGCAATTTGCCCACTGAACATCTTTTTAGGAAATGGTGTTATTATTTTATTATCTCATGATGAAAAGAAGGCCATTTGCTTCTATTGACATATTGCGCTCCTCTAAAAGTATTGAAAATTTTTCTCTATTAAACAAATGCATTATTGCTAAAACTTCTGTTAAGTAACATTGTAAGTTGTACTCTCATGGTTGGAGTAATAGGGACCTAAAAGTTTCATTGTCCATTCATCTATCAAAATTGTTTATAATCATATTTGGATCATGATGGCTATAATCTTCCTCACAATGTACAAAAAATAAAATAAGAATAAAAAACAAGTCTTCAAAGTATATCCAATTTTCCTCTTTCTTGAATTTTATACTGAAGAGTCAAAATAAGAGCATGCTGAACAACTTCAATTTCCAGACTCTGGCCAACGGTAAAAGTTTAAGATGTTCAATCATGACAAAAATTACTAGTCCACAGGTTGACAAGGTATCAAGAGTTTTTATGCTGCTGAGAAGGTAAAAAAAAGTCATGTGTTCAGAATACTATGAATAAATACACTGAGGCAAAATACAGGAAAGTAAGGGGGCAGATTTGCATTTTAACATTACAGAAGAGAAAAGATGACAAAATTGTATTCTTTGTTTTGTTTCTAACAACTTGGAGTCTAATAGAAATACATTTTCTCTCTAGAGCAATACCTAGGAAATTATTCTCTACATACTCTGAATGCCCAATTCTGTATCAACAGCAAGACAAAATATTTTCGACTCTGGGAAACAGTCAAATAGAGTGTTTCACAGTTGATGGGAATTTTCCACCAGGGACCATATTTTCATCAATACATTTCTCATATATAGAATTTAGGCCTAAGATAAACACACATACACACACTCTCACACATATACAGAGCACAGAGTAACTGTGGGACTGGAAGACAAGAGGAAAGAGCAAGTTAGAGGATGATGAGGGTTGAATAATATGGAAATTAATAGTGTGTTTCTATGAAGCTGTCACGAGAAACTCATTGAAAACTATTGAACAGTAGAAGAACATGGAAAGAATGAGCGATTGATGGGCTAAAGTATAATGCATGAAATTCTGGATGTTAGTGGCTCACACCTATAATCCTAGCTAATCAGGAGGTTGAGATCTGAGGATTACAGTTAGGAACCAGTTCAGGCAGGAAAGCCCATGAAACTGTTATCTCCAATTCAGAAGTAGAGCTCTGGCTCAAATGGTAGAGCACTAATTTTGTGCATCAAAACTAAGAGATAGTGATCAGGCACTGAATCCAAGCCTTAATATTGGTACACATGCACACACACACATGCACACTCACGCACACACACACAAGAACACTATGAATATAGATAATGATTCATGTGTTGGATGTCTGTAATATCTAGTTAACATTTGGTCATATCTCGTTTACCATTAGATGAAACAAGGGGCAAATGAGTTAAGGAGTCCATGACTCTGACACTCCTCCACTCTAGTAATTCAACTATTTTTTCCCTAATCCTCATTCTAGGATATTGCTGAATACTTATACCTCCTTCCTGGGAAAGTCCTCTCTCTCTCTCTCTCTCTCTCTCTCACTCACTCTTGCCCACTCTCTCTTCCTCCCTCTCTCTCTTTCTCAGCATCATCTCCTTTTGTGTCTCCTCTTTTTCTGTTTCTTTCCTCCATTCCTTCCTCCCTCCTTTCTTCCCTCCATCATTTCCTTTCTTCTTTCCTTCCTTCTCTCCTTCCCTCCTTTCCCCTTTCCCCCACCCTCCCTTCTTTGCTTCCATGCTTCCATAGAGAGGTAAAATTGTGTGTACAATATGATGATTTGAAGTACATTTATGTTGCAGGGTGACTAATTTGAGCTAGTTGACAGGTGAGTTATGTCACCGCTACTGCTTCTAACAAGAACCTCCACCCTTTTTCAGGATAGCAGATAGTGTTTCTAACTACAGCCACTATGTGCTATCACAGATCCTGTGAACACTAGTCCTGTCCATCTGAAATTTTGAAGCCTTTGAAAAACTCTCAAAGTCCACTGGTGTAATGTTTGCTGAAAATCAGAATTCTATTTTTCTGAGATCCCCTGGTATTTGGCTTCCTGTGCTGGGCTTATTCCACTTAGCGCCAAATTCATCCATATTCTCACAAACAACAGGATTTGTTTCCTGATATGCCTGAATAATATTCCTTTGTGTATGTATATATACCACATTTTATTTATCCAGTCCATTACTTGATGGGTATCTAAGTGGATTCTGTATCAAAGCTATTGAAAGCAGTGTTGAAATAAACATGGTAGAGTATGGATAATTCTTACTCAATTCCTTAGAAATATAATCAGTAGCAAAATTGCTAGACCATATGGTAGTTAATTTTTTAAGTTTGTGAGGACTCTCCATACAGTAGTTTTTTTTAATAAGGGCTGTGATTAATTAGTGCCTCCAACAGTATTGAAATCTTCCTTTTGCTCTGTCTTTGAATCAGCCTTTCATCAACAGAGCTCAGGCAGATGTGACAAAAACCCTTGTTACACCCATATCTTCGCTCATCCTTGTCCTCTTGCTCTATGCAAATGTCTCAAGAAGAGGCTTCAGTGCTTCATTTGCATTTCATCTGAGTCTGTTTTCCTTGGTGTGTCTGACTTGCACAATACACAGAAACAAGTTGTACAGAGTTCTGAACACATCTAGATCACTTCCCCTCCAAGATGACCGTAACTAATTTTGGTTCTGTATTACATGGTAGTTCTACTTGCAATCATTTACCAACTGGAACTTTCACTTGACTGTTTAAAAGTCCAGATGAATCTGATGAGTACAATGGAAACAAGGAGGGTGCCTTGATTGTAGGAGTCAGATTGTTCCATCCTGAATTCTGCTATTTCAGAGAGGTGGGAATCATGGACGGTAAGGGACTGTCCTTTGGGTCTGTCCACTATGGAGACCAGCATTCCTGATGCAGCGATAGCTTAACTTTGGAGTTATCCCCCTGTATCTATAGCACCTCTGTAATTCAATTTCTAAGAAACATAAAAAGCAACTCGTGGATGGTACATGAGAGACCCCATTTTTTCTAATGAATTCATTTGCTTTCTGTATATTCAGTCCTGCTTTCTACCACACTCTGGGGTAATACTATTGTCTCATAGGAGCTGAGCTGTGAAGAGCATTTTCAGGCTTGATTGGCAATGCTTTCTCATCAAATTCCCATCAGCCCTTGAGGTTGTAAATTCTTCCTATCTGCTGAGTCAGTTCCTTCCTTGCCTCTGTGGTTTTTTGGAAAGTCTGTTGAAATCTCTGAATTGCCATTAAGATCTCTTCAAATTTCTTTTCTTTTGTGGGGTAATTTCCCCATGTTTGTTTGAGGTGGTTGGGCTGTTATTTTACAAAGGCCTTGAGAAGGAGAAGAATTAAAGGTGTTGGTGCCATGTGCCATGTTGAACTATTTCTTTGTGGAATGTTTAACAATGTCTTTGTTGAAGCTACTTTTAGTCTCTTCCATCAACCCAACAAGATTCCACACTCCCTTCACATTACAGGAAGCATTGTTTGCAGTTATCCAATATGGGAGGAAAAAATTTGAAACATGAATTCACTTATAACTAGAGATAGATGTGGGCACTCAGAGAAGGAAGGCTATGCAGACTTAAGTTTGACCACTACAATCAACTTAAGAGAGTTGACAGTCTTCCTCAAGTGTCTCCTCTGCTATTTGACCAGTTATGACAAACTACAATGAATTTGTTACTTTACAAACAATAGATATGCATTCCTTGTCATTCAGGAGCTTTGCAAATCCAAGGTGCTGATGAATTCTGTGTCTGGGGAGGAATATCTTCTATAAACTGGGCCTTACTTTTGGAACTGTAACCCCTCTGTGTATCACCTTGACTATAAAAAATAAATAAAAATATATAAGGACATTAATGCCTCTCATGAGTGGCACTTCATGATTCACTCACTTTCCAACAGCCTCTCCTCCCAATACTGCCACCTCAGTGTTTCAATATATCATTTTGATATGATACAGGAATTAAGCAACAATACCATCAAAGACCCAAACCCACTGGGATGGTACTAAGTTTGAACTTGTGTAAATAAAATCCTTATGAGGTGATTGGTACCTTGATTATACAGAGAAGAAGCAAAGTAGATGTTTTAAGATGAATTTAAGTCATTGTTCCTTGGGCTGGAGAAAAGGTGTAGGGGTTTAATATGACATTTTTCTTCCTAGATGTAATTCATTAAAGATTTTCAAATGTATTGAGCTTCATTTTCATTCTTTGAGTAGATTGTCATCAAGAGACATAGCACACAGCACTGAGCACTGAGGGTGCTAGTTACTCAGAAGACTGAGATTTAAAGATTACAGTTTGAAGCCAGCCTGATAGGAAGAGGTGGCTCAAGTGGTAGAGTGCTATCCTTGAGCAAAAAAAATCTCAGTGTGTGGTCCTGAGTTCAAGCCTGAGGACCAGCATGTGTGTGGTCCTCACACATGCACACACACACACACACACACACACACATACACACACACTCCATACATAAAGCATGCATGTATGTGTTCTATGAAAGTTCTGTTTTATAACACCAATCACGGATAAAGTACACCTCTTAATGTGCGCCAATGAGGACCCACAACACTAATTTGGTGTCATCAAGTTGTCAGCCGATTAGTTGGGTCCCTCATTCTAAGACATTCATGCCTATTTCAAACAGCTAGATGTTCCTAAAGAGATTATGGATACAAAAGAATACTATTTTAACTCTGAAAATGACATTAAAAAAATGAGGGCCCCATGTGCTTTCCCTTTGCTGTTAACTCAACTATCTACCGTTCGGTGTTTGCCTTAAGTTAGATCTCCATACTATACAATCCAGTTGCAAGGAAAAAAAATTTTTTCCATGTTCTTATTGAACCATTTAGCAACCCTCATGATTTAAAAAAAAATCTGATAGGATAACAGATTTGTACAGCAAATGCTTGCCTTACATTTAGAAAAAGATGCAATCCTAGCATTTTTAAATCTGTTATGTTTTTAAGCTTAGAAACTTGGAAAGAAGGGTAAAAAACCGTATTCAGCAATTATTTGAAAAAAAGAAAAAAAAGGACCTCAAAAATTCAGACTGAAAGGCACAAAGGAAATGTATCATATTTTTTTTCTTACAAGTGATGACAGGACTTAAAATACAGAAATGCTACGCTTGCCTGGAAAAGCTACCTATTCAAAAAAAATTACACATTAAATGATCTCCTGGGTACTACTATGTTATTCAGGACTGTCGGCACAGAGAAATGAGAAATTCCAGTTACTGACATGTTGAGAAATGGCCCGATCTGTGCCAAGTCCATGTCCCCTACTGAGAACCATGTCTCCTTTCCCTGCGCTTGTACCTCAGCTCTGGGTCCACAATCATTCTGTGCCAAGGGCAGGGTGTCTCTATACCAGGCTCTGAGTGTCCCTTGAAATTTGCCCTGGATTCATTGAAAAGAATGAACATTGACTCGTTTGCTGTGATAAAGAAACATCTCGCTCACAATTGTAAAAGCCTCTAAAAGTCTTCATAGTTTACAGCAACATTTGGAGAGTGCTGTCTATTAGGTAGTTGGTGCCAAACTCATATAAAGCCTTTTTTTGGGCGGGGGAGGGGGTGGGAGGGGTTAATGACTACTGATGATTTCCATTTACTACGAGAGTTCGGACACCAGACCATGTTGAAATCCTCTTCTCTGGGATGTGTATTCCCTGGATGCAGAAAACATGTTATCTTTGAATAAATAAGTCGGTCTAGTGAATCTTTTTTTTTTTTTTTGGCAGAATCATACATAATGTAACAGGACCACTGTTATGAGTTTATCTCAAGAAACCCTTATGCTGCAGTTTGAATATGAAATACCTCTCTCGGGCTCAAGCCTTAAAGCCTAGATCACTAGTTAGTGTTGTTGTTTTGGAGATTCTGAAAATCTTGTGAGTGGAAAATGGGTCAAATAGGGTGGCCAGGACCAGCTCAAACATGGTGGGGCCATGACTCAGCAAGAACCTGGGGAGATGGATTAATCAATCAAAACACTCCTGATAGCCCACGGTCACTCATCCATCATTCCATCAGACCATGACCCCTGCCCGAGGGGAAGGAGGCAGAAGACACTAACCATAGTGGGCCCTGAGTGAGAGACAGCAGACAGGAAGCTTTGGGATCCACCAGGCACAAAGAATCCATTGTACTGTTCCTTTGGCTATTTCTTTCCCTTTCACACAAACCTTCTATGCTTTACAGACTTTCCTACCCATTCATTCTTTCATGGTTGGAGAGAACAATACCTGAAAGCTAAATGGTTTCACTGGGGAGGCGTGGCCTAACAAGAGGAAGTAGATTACTAGAGGTAGGTCCTTGGATTTATCTTGTCATTTTCTCTGCTTCTGGCCTATCAAAATCTGACAAATAGACTGTGCCACACACTCCTACCACCAATGTAGTCTGTGTAAGTTCAGGGGGCCTGGAAACCAGGCTGGACCCTCAGAAACCATATCTTTCCTCCTTTAAGTTTAGTTACAGAAGAGCTAAAGTAAGACAGACGTTTAACCTTTTAATCAGTTGTCAACAACTGTTTAGTAGGAGAAAGTTAGGAGATAGAAGAAAATACAACAGCCCAATGTCACTTGTTGGTTCTGTGTTAGAATTAATGGCAAACAATGACAAAATTTGGGGGGATGTGTACGTATGTGTGTGTATCCTCATGGATTCTTTAGTGTTTACTTTCATGGATTTATCACAGTTTTGGTTTTAACTTCGCTGTGTCAATCAATGCTGACTTTTTTTTTTTTACAAATAACATTTGCAGTTACATCTCACAAATAACATCTTTGAAATATAGCTCAGTATGAGAGTTCAGATAAATTTTACAAAATGAAGCTAAGTGGAATGTCTCAAGCCTATAATCCTAGGTACTTGAGAGGTGCAGATCAGGAAATCAAAACTACCAGGCCAGCATGGGAAAACGAGGTTTGCCAGACTCCATTTCAACCAAAGGTTAGGCAGGGTAGCACATATGTCAATTCTCACAGACACAGGGGAAGATGAATGAGAGGACTGCATTCCAGGGTGGTCCAGGCATAAATCAAGATCCTACCTTGAAAATAACAAATATAAAAGGGAACTGGAGACCTAGTTCTGCTCTGCATGCTTGAGGTCCTGAGTCTAACTCACAGTTCTGACAAAACAATGCAAAATAATTTGCTTAGAAAGCATTTAGAATGACAGCTAGAAGTTAAATTTTTAGAATTTTAGAATAACGTGTGTACAATAACTTTTAAGAAAATCCTTTGTACTTGAAAAATAGTTTTATTTAAATTTAGTCTATTTTATTTAATCCATCATATTTCCATTTAATGGATCTCTGTAAGAGATACAAGATTCAGCCCATTACACCTTTTCCTTACACACATTCCTTTCGGTGACTTGCTTTCTGTTGGAAAGACTTGAAGACCTTGATGGTTTAAGTTTTCTTATGGATCACTCTAAATATTCTTACTTTGTTCTTTGTTTTCCCGATTGAGAAATGGTAAATGTAAGTTCTGTGTTTTGAAGCTCGAGTCTCTTCCAATGACCATGTCTAAGGCAATTTCTTCCCTTTCTGGAAAAAAAATCTAATCTGCTTTACACAAATGGAGGCATTTTAAGATCCTCTAAAGGATTATTTCTTCTGTGCCTTTTGGAGAAGCCTTAAGGATGTTAGATTTGTGGGGGGAGGAACCTATTATTATATTAAGCCATTCGTTTGTCATTTGTCAATTTAGTTGAGCACCTTATTCATGATTCAGTGTGTAATTGTAGGAAGATGATAAGTAAATTCTACGCACCTGCTTTGTGTGTGTGTGTGTGTGTGTGTGTGTGTGTGTGTGTGTGTGTGTGTGTAGAGATAGGGGTCTTACTGACGCTCTGTCCACATTCTTTCTATGAGTGATCCTCCTGATCTCTATCACCTGAGTAACTGGGATTACAGGCAGGAGTTACTCCACCAGGCTGACATGTGGCCATTCTATTTATAATTCTATCAAATTATACATTTGGGTATCCCCTCCCTATGAAGAAAATTCTGACAGCACAAGCTTGAATAATGAAACACTAGAGGCATGATTCTGAAGTTTCTACTGTAGTAAAGATTGTTCAGAAACATTTCAGAGTATTTCACAAAATGTCTTTGTTTTCCAATAAGAAGCCATGATTCTTGCTGCCAGTTCTGTTCCTCTGAATATTCAGAAATGAAGGATTTACGCATAGGAAGGGAGAACGAAAATAGTTTTCACATACCCAGATCTTGAAGGATAGTTTCAAAAGACGGCTCCCTCAAATGGTAGTTACGAAATGACTCCACAGGCAGGAGACAATTCATTCAGAAAGTCAGGCATCTGCCCTTTTCTTGAAGTCACACAGTGTTTAAATAACTCTGTGAAGGATGTAGGAAACAGCTGTGGCGAAACTGTGGATTTCGTGTCACTGCCAAACTGAAAGCACTCATAAGAATGGCAACGTGTGAAACTGAGCAGTTCGAACTGGAGCTCACTCCTTGCACGAGGCCTGTGAGGCCATTTTCTTTCCCATTGTTACCAGGGAATGCCGAGGGTAAATGAGTCAAGGATTTTTCAGCTTAACTCTTGTTTGGAGGCACACATAATCGCGGCAAATAGAGGAGCCTATGGTAGAATAAAGCCCACTGCTTATTTCTACCATGCCAATGGCGCTCACTGGGTATACATTGAAACCATTTTTTAAAAATCCCTTTAAGGTCACCAGGTAGAAAGGTACAGTTTAGCACAGTGAAAAAAAGAAGCATTTCCCAATGAAATACAAGATCTGAAGATGCTACGGGATTTTAAAGACTGGACTGGAATAGATGCAAGCAATGAATGAACTGAAAAGTTCATAATGACCATTCTGACAGGATGGTTGATATCAGACTAATAACATGCATGCAGTGCCCCTAATCTCACTGGTAACTATAGTGTTCTCCAATCATGTCTGAACACAAAGCAAGTGAAAATTGCCAGCCAATCTCCAGCGTTATTACACAAACAGCAAATAACATCACTTTGTTAACTTATATTTAGAGAAGTCGTGGGTCCAGTTCTGACTAATGTAATTGATTTCACGATCATAGATTTTTAGCACCAATAGGAAAGTTCTGGATGAAAACCAGAAAATTACTAAAAATGAGAAACTCTAAGATATTTAATTCACTTACCATGATACAACTGGCAAGCAAGAGATAAATACGTGTCCAATTTCTACCCCAACACCAATAGAAAAGCAGATTAAGGTTTGACGTCTAATGCTTGTGTATAGGAACATAATAACTTCAAGAAAAGAAAAAAAACCACTTGTCTCTTATTATTGAGATCGAATAATCATTGAGAAAGTTTATTCTGGTCTCAGTTTCAGACTCATGCACAGAACAAAATGTGCATTAACAAGGTCCAGGAAAATAGATATGTTAAGTCTGCAGTTTAATGATTGTCTATTGCTTTGCTTCATACACAGTATTTAAAGAGGAAGTATGGAAAACCAGCAATGGATGAAAGAAGAAGAAATGATAAGAATGTTGTATGGATGGCCAGACAAATGACATAAAAAGTTAGCTAAGTAGAATAAGTGGTTTGGATTATCCTGTGACAACCAACATGCATTTTTTTTCTCTTTTCTTTTTGTCGGTCATGGTGCCTGAACTCTGGGCCTGGGCACTGTCTCTCAGCTCTTCAGCTCAAGGCTAGCGCTCTACCACTTGAGCCACAGCGTCACTTCCAGCTTTTCTTTTCTGCTTATGTGGTGCTTAGGAATCAAACCCAGGGCCTCAAGCATGCAAGGCAAGCGCTCTACCACTGAGCCCCTTGCCAGCCCAACCAACATGCATTTTAACCTCTTTATTTTATTCTTCTTTCTTTTAACACATAGGAAATTATATGTATCTATCTATCTATCTATCTAGTTCGGATCCAAATTATATATCTATCTGAAGGAGATGCTGGGAATGCAGCCTAAGGAAACTACCGAAAGTCACAACTACATTTTCAAGCATAAATCAACATAAAGCTTGCAAGAAACACAAAGGAAGGAATGCATTCTTGGGCATCAAATGAAAGAAAAGTCAATTGCTATTTCTCCATTGCATCTTTTCACTGACCAACAACCCCAAATGTCTACTTAAATAAAAAGGAACCCTTAACTAAAACTTTTACATGTCCATGCAATCTCAAACACCAGAAACATCTCATATTAATATGCAATATGCCTTAACCTGTGAAGGAGAGGAGTTGAAGAATAGAGAAAGCTAGCAACCATCCCATACATGTAGCTCAAGGACTTAGTCTTTTAAAAACCAAACCATGATTTCTCTTTTGCAGAAGAGGCCAAGACCTCATACACTAAAAACAGTAGGAATATGAATGTTTAACCTAGGTCATTTGAGCCTGAAATACAGGATCTTTTCATTGCACTCTGTGATGAAGCAACCCATTTCCCAGGCCTACTTCATATCCTTGCTTGTAGAATGGCAGACAAATTTTGAAATGGGATTATTTCATACACCTTAGATAAGCTGATACTTAACAAATCCCTGTAATTTAAAGGGTTCAATGACCTTTAAGTCTGTTTCGGGGGGAATAACACTTCAAAATTATAGAGGAAATGGACAAGAAACATTCAGGGTTAATTGGTTTTGGTTAGACTGTGCTCTGGCTGGTCATTATCTCAGGATTGGTCACATTGTATATGCCTTGGTTCCATTCACATCATATTTATTTGTCAAGCCTGTCATTTCTGAAACCCAAGGTGACTGCAACAGAGAAAGATTTAGGGGAAAGAAATTACAGAGACAAGAGAGAAAAGCAATCAAAGTCACAGAAGAGAACAGAGTGGGCTAGGCCAATCATCAGCACTGTCCTTCCAACCCACCCTGCTCTCAGATCATCCTTCCATTTCGATGGAAGGACTTCTATGGCTATTTACTTCAGTAACTACTTCCAGCAGATAGGAGGAGCTGTAGGAATCCTAGAGCTAGAAAATAGTTTTCTATGCTTTGGGAGGGGGGGAGGGGGGTTATTGGGGGGGAAGGTGCAGGTTATGAGATAAGTTAGGTATCATTATTTTGTTGTTTGTTGTTGTTGCTGTAATTGTTGCTGTTTGTTTGCTTTGCTTTGTTTGATGTTCACTCTGTAGGCCCCACACGCTTACAAGCAGAGTTAGGCAGATATGCCAAATAAAGTTTTAAGACAAAGGAAACTGATGAACAATGAAAGCAGCAAGGATAGGATTTTGATCATGTTTTCAGTTAACTGGTAGGCCAAAATGAAGAGCCAGAGCTTTTTAGTGAAACAAACAAACAAAACAAACAACAACACCTATTAAAACCATTACTTAGTCCCTATTATAGCATGCTGGAGTTCTACTCAAACCAAACTGGCAATCATTTCAGATTGTGAAATGTCTGGAAATCCACCCAAGTTTGACATGAATGGGACTAAAATTTGTTCAGGAGGAGTCCAAAATCGAGATCAAACCAGTATGACCGTGTGGCCTAAGCCCTCAACTAGTTCAACCAGAGAAGGGCAGGCTTCAGCACTTAGCAGAGGTTCTACTGCCAGGGGAGACAGGGTTTACAGAGTTTAAGCTGTGTGATGGTTCCTTCCAGGTATCAGGTTGAAGAGGTCACTAGGTGCCCAGATGCTTGGTTCTTTGTTAATTCTGGGTGTGTCTGGAAGAGTGTTGGCAGAAGAGACTTAGCACCTTTGAATCTTCAGGGAAAGCAAATAGCCTTCCTCTAAGTGGATGAGCACCCTCCAATCTGCTGAGGGTTTGAATAGATCATAAGTTTGGAGGAAGAGAGGATTCATCTCTTCTGTCTTACTGCTTAAACTAGAACTTTTTGTTTTCATATCCTAACCCTTACACATCAGGATCTCTTGCTTCTCAGGTTTTCGGGTTTGGGCTGGAATTGCACAGTTCCTGTGACTTCCCAACCTCCTTCCTCTAATGAACCAATCCTTTATCTCCTCACCCTGTCTTGGTGTGGATCTCCTCTCTCTCCTCCCCCCCCCC
>NW_012267223.1:8793363-8856668 GCF_000151885.1 Dipodomys ordii | reverse complement strand
TTCTTCTTCTTCTTCTTCTTCTTCTTCTTCTTCTTCTTCTTCTTCTTCTTCTTCTTCTTCTTCTTCTTTTCCTCCTCCTCCTCCTTCTCCTTCTCCTCCTCTTCTTCTTCCTCCTTCTCTTTCTCCTCCTTTTTCACCACTAGTATTTGATAATGTCAGTGTTCTGGCTTTGCATCACTTTATTAGTTATACAATATTCTCTCATTGTTTTCATTTATGTTCCTTCCCTTAATGGAGTATAATTTGAAGTATCTTTTATATGCTCAATTGCCTACTTTACATCTTCCTTGTTGATGTAATTGTTCAAGTCTCCTGTCCATCTTCCAATTAGATTGGTCTTTGTGCATTTTGAAATGAAGGTGTTTCACATAAATCTCAAGGGTTTATAGCATGATGAAATGAATGAGTCATAATATTCACAGAAGATAATAGGAATGCCTTTTTTCTCCTTCAGAAATGTAGAAATTTAAATTATAGTGCTTTGGTGCTAAAGAATCCGACTTGACTTTGGTTTGTATATTTTGGTGGACATGTGCATGTTCTAAATGCATGGAGAATAAATGCTTAAACTTGGAGAAAAACACATATATAAATGACTTAAGAAAAAATAATGAAAACCATAAAATTGGTTATTGTGACTTAGCTTGCAATTTGCTAAAGGTCTTACAAACTCAATTTTCCCACCACAATTAGCTCATCCTCCAAATTACAGAAGTATACAATCAATGGTCAGGTCAAGACAACAAAGGGAATGAGAGAAGTAAGCCTAATTTCTTTTGTGAAATGAGTGTCTACATTAAATGTTTGAAAAACATATGATAAAGTTATCAGAATCTAACATTAGGAAATACCTAAATCCAAACTATTCACACCACTATTTTGACCATTTCTACTAATGAGAGAAATGCCAAACATTCATGTATTCTTTTTAAGATGAGTATGAAGCCAGGCACTGATGGCTCATGCCTGTAATCCTAGCTACTCAGGAGGCTGAGATCCTAAGGATTATGGTTCAAAACCAACCTTGGCAGGAAAATCTATGAGACTCTCAAGGCTTACTCTTAACATCTATTTTCAGTTGTTATGATAAATAGATTTTGAAGAAGTTGAAGAAAGGGAGAGAAGCATCTCAGAGATATGGTTTAGATGAAGTGTAAGAGAATCATGACTCAGGAAATAAAGTAAGAATGTCATGTGATGTGTAAAATGAGGGTAGTTGGTGGGAGAAAAGAAGACATCCAATGTAAGTGGTTATCATTGAATTATTTACATAATATTCCATTAGCCACTGCTTTTCTATAGTTCCTGAAAAATTCAACATTGCTAATATTATGATTCTGTGAATTATACACTTACCATTCCAAAATCTTTATTAGAATTCTCATGTAGATATTCCTACCTTTCATGGAGAAAGACAGCAGAATTGATAAGTCATGACTTGTTCAGAACTAGAATTGCAGCAGTTATATTATGTATCTTATTCAGCAGAAAGTATACTGTATTCACATATTTTCTGAATAGCTGTCACTCCAACACCTGTTTTAATTCTTCTATGTTCTTTTTAAAAGTTTCATATCCAAATGTAGAAATGATTTTTTTAGTTAGCTAGAAATCTGAGAATTCATAGCATAGGTTCATTTTTTTATTTTAGAACTTTCTTGATTTTAGATTCATGCACAATAATGCAAAGAATTCTCATAACCCTTAATCAGTAATGTTATACATTACTTATATAATTTCTTTTATTTTATACTTACATTCTTAAGTCCATCCATGTTGAATTAACTCTAGTTACTTTTCCTTAACTCTAGTCCATGCCACAAAATTCCAGTGTAGTTTTATTGATTTGTAGTTTTATTGATTCATGACAGTACCATTTATTATTTTTCATCTTTTATCATCCTATAAAAATTGAACCGAAAACATAAATAACTTAAATATGTGCCACCTATTATAAAATAACTTGTTTTTGAAGGTGTTTGTCCCAGTTCTTTACTGATAGGCAAATCATGCTAATTATTTGATTCTCTCTCTATTGAGATCTTTAACCTGGGTTTCCAAACTCATAATTGTGTACCCTTAAAATAGAGTTCAGGGCTGGGAAGGTGGCTCAGTGATAGAGTGCTTGCCTTGCATGCATGAGACCCTGGGTTTGATTCCTCAGCACAACATAAGCAGAAAAAGCCAGAAGTGGTGCTATGGCTCAAGTGGTAGAGCACTAGCCTTGAGCTGAAGAGCTGAGGGACATCACCCAGGCCCAAAGTTCAAGCCCCATGAGCAACAAAAAATAAATAAAATAAAATGAAATAGAGTGTGTGTCATTTTGTTGTTGGTGGTGGTGGTCATAGAGCTTGGAGTTCATGTCATTTTGTTGTTGGTGATCAGAGGGCTTGGAGTTTATGTCATTTTTAAGTACAAGAATCAGAAGAACTTTTCAATAGGAGTAGCCTTGGTACACATCCCTATCAATATGAACAACATGCGGGGTATTTTTTTTTCTTTTTGAAGATCATGGAATTTCTGAACTGAGCAATATATGCTTTTCAATTCAAAGGACTGAAAAATGCCATCACTGCAAACTGGCATTTCCAATCAACTGCACAGCTAAGCCGAGATTCCTCTGCCTAAGATACTGTGCTATGCAAACTGAGGTAGAGGAGAATCTGACATATATATGAACATGTGTGTGTGTGTGTGTGTGTGTGTGTGTGTGTGTGTTTCAGAGAAAGAGAAAGAGAGGATGCTCTCTGAAAAACACTCTTCAATTCATACAAGACGAACAATAGTTGGAAGTGATTTTATACACAATAACTCTGTAGTCTCAAACAATGTCTTTAATGAATACTTCCCAATTTTTTCCCACGCATCTTACCTGAGGCTGAGGATTTCATATGGCATACAGTATAAACTAACAGAAGTACTGGAACATCTCTCAGAAGTTTCCAGATTTAGAGGAGTTATAGCTCAAATGGAATAGTACCAGCCTTGAGTGGAAAACTCAGGGACAGACAGATTCCAGGGCCTGAGTTCAAGCCCCAGTATCAGCACAAAAAGAAAGAGAGGAAGAAAGAAGAAAAGAGCAGAAGAAGGAGGGAAAGGAAGGAAGGAGAAAGAAAAAAGAAAGTACTAAGAAAAGGAAGGAAAAGAGGAAGAAAGGGAGGTAAGAAAGGAAAGCAAGGAAGAAACTACAAAATTAGATCTAAATTATAAACATATAAAAAATACAAACAGGGTCATAGGCATATGTACTAAGATATATTGTCGAAAGCATGGCATTCACAGAGGAGAATGCAGTAGGGTAGTTTATATGAACAAGTAATGTATGCTTTAAATGAATGTCAGAAAACTGAAATATGTTCTTGGAAGGGGAGAGGTGCTGAAGAGGGGGGTAGATGAATGAAATATAGTTTAATACTCAATGCATATATGTGAAAATGGAACCAGGTAAATTGGGGAATGAGAGGGACAGGTGAGGGAGAAAGATGACATTGAGCAAGATGTGTTGTATTCATTAAGTGATCTGTTAGAATAAAACCCCTTAGCACAACTACCTAGAGTTAATGAAAAATAAACGTAAAAGGGGGAAATTTTAGCTATCTTACTGGATTCTATTACTAGTGTTCCATGAGTAGATCTATCCTACGACAGAGGTGTTGTTACAGCTTGCTAATGGGTTTCACGTGACTTATGTTATCTTCCTAAAGCTTTCTGGATACTACAAATTGATTACATATTTCAAACAAGTTATTTATTCATCCACTCCATCCATATATACTCATTGAAGTGTTTGTCCATTTAATCATTCCACTCTTGTCTCCTGCAGGTCTTCCATTGATTGAAGCTGCCTAGAAATACAGATTACTTAAGTGAATCCTTCTTTAATTAGCCTATTCACACCCCGGGGTCTTACTAATATATAGATTTTATTTAGAAACTTCTGGAAGGGGATCTTCCTGACACATTTCCCCAAGGCAGACAACACCACTAATCCATTATTAAATTCTGTGCAGCAAGGTCTAGGAGGCCTTGCCTTCCATATTGTGGAAGAGATCATGTGGAAGGAGATATACCATGACCTGGACATAAGGTGGTTGAGTGCAGTTTCTAAACTCTCAACTGTATCTGAAGGAGGGTGGCTTGTGATAGGCTTAACCCTCCTAGACTTGTTGTGCAATCGTTCTGTATATCAAGCGTTTTTGTATCATATTCTATTATTTTTTTCTCTAGAAAAGGTAGACTTCCCAAGGAGAGATGCTACACTCATTCAGCTCAGCATAGAAATGTAAAGACAAAACACTGACCCAACAGAGAGACCAGGAGGTGCAAAGGCCACAGTCTTTTAATAATGTTCACCAGCTGCTTTTGCCTCAGCAACAAGTAGGCAAAAATTAAGAATTCTCCATGATCAGTACGACTTTTCCTAATGACAGACATTGTTTCAAAGTGTGTAGGTCAGAGTCTGAATGGCTCACAGACATTCCACTGACCACCCAGCTAGAAGGCCAGGCACAGCTGTGGAAAAAAGGAAGTTTATTCTTTAAAAAAAAAACACAGCTCTGTGCATCTCATTGTTACCAACAAATGTGTAGAATTTTTCATTTTAGAGTGTGGCTTCAGTTTCAGCTATCAGTTGAATGTACGTTCTCATTTCTGTTTGTTCCCAAATCTCTAGTTTAAAAGAATCTCTCAAATGGAAGGTATGGGTTGGGTTGGAAGGGTTGGGAGGCAGAGGACATTTGCTATTGAAAACCAGTAATGACCACAAAAATAAGGTTCCCTGAGCACCAAGACCTTTATGCACATAGATTGATTAATTACAGATGCAAATGAGGACACACATGCAGCAGATGTAAAGCACTAGGCCTGGGATAAAGTCCAAGTGTAATAAATTTAGCAGAGGAAACAGGGCCAAATTCTCAGTACCCTCTTACTGATTCTCTTTCCTCTTACCCACCTTCCCAACACCTAACAGTGCCCCTGACTCATGTTTTTAAGGTGTCTGGGAACAAATACAGGAAGCATAATCACAAACAACAGGAGAACAAGAAACATAATTGAGGCTTAACCTGATGGGAACAAGAATAAGAATTGTGTGCTTTCTGTTGTAATGTGATTGTTCCTGTCCTTCAGAGTATCCTGAAAACATGATGGGGGGTAGGGGGGAAGTGGGGGGGGGAGGGAACCCATGCCAAAGAAGGCAGAGAATCCCACAAGATCAGAAAATAACACTGCAGAGGTCAAAACATTTAGCCGGGGGTCTGGGAAGGTGGCTCAGTGGTAGAGAGCCTGACTTGCATGCATGAGGCCCTGGGTTCGATTCCTCAGCACCACATAAGTAGAAAAAGCTGGAAGTAGTTCTGTGGCTCAAGTGGTAGAGCACTAGCCTTGTGCTGAAGAGCTGAGGGACGGCGCCCAGGCCCAGAGTTCAGGCCCTATGACTGACCAAAAACAACAACAACAAAAAACCAACAACAGCAACAAAATATTTAGCCAGATCAAGACATGTGATTTCATAGGTCTCCAGTCATGAGCAAGATCTGTTTTCATCTTGCGTCTGATGCAAGAATATGGTTATCCATTTTACTGTTGAGTTGTGTAACAGTAATGACAATAAGTTTGTGGATAGCATGCAGAGTCTCCCTGCTACATCTGTATGTCAGCTTTCTTTTTGTCTTACTTTCTAAATCAGTGTATTTTTTTTAAATGTTGTCCTTGTTGGTACAGTAAACTCTCTGTGTGAGGTTCTAGAACATTCTCCAAATATTTTTTGATGTGCTGGAATCCAGCAGTATTCAAATAACCAAGACAGGGAGAGTGTGGAGTTCTCAGTGATGATAGAGGAGCTGGAAGGCCAGCGGGGGTCTGGTTCTCCAGTCCCCTGAGATCATCAGGTCAATCTCCATCCCCTTCCTGTAAGGATGTTCTGACATATTGGGTAGGCAAGATCCTTAGAACCCACTTTCATCTCAAATTCCAGGCACGAGAAACTCCAACGGGAGGTCCATTTTGCTCATTTTCTACCAAGGCCTCAGTCTGTCCAGTAAACTGCAATCACTCATTCCATTGCTGTCTCTTTCCCCAGTGATTAACTAAGCATTCCATCCATTTGATGCTTAGACTTCTTCACTCCGAGTCAATAGAATGTGTACTGTTCCCTGAAGTTCTTGACACCATTTGATCTCTGCTGACAACACAGACATCAAGGCTGACTTGCCACCTTCTCTAAGTAGCTGGGTTCTGTCCTTGTGTTTCTAATGAAGCTTATTCTTCCTATAAAGTATTTAATTATCAAGAACACGGTAATAACATTGAACAATCCCTCCGTTCCCTGCATCTCTACTGTCATGGGTGACATCCTAAACCTGTCTTCGCAGTTAACACAATTAGTCCAAATAAATTCAGATCAATCACAGAATAAAAGTGCACTGACTTGCCTCTCCTCCATATGAGGACAATTCCTTTAGAGTAGTTCCTGCCATGTTATTGGTTCTTTTAGATTCCAATTGATCTGTGCAATCTTCCAATATGACTTTGTTCCCAGAATGTCTTAAGTTAGAAGTGGAAGTGTGTTACAAAATGCCTTCCCTAGAAAATGAAGTTTCCCTGAAGAATCTTATCCAAAGGAAATCTGTCAATAAAAAAAGGTTTTGGTAGCAGGACAACGAAACAGATTCTAGTTCATGTAAGAAGAAAAGAAATAGATAACCTCAATAGAAGTAGCTTATATTTAAGACAACCAAGATTCAAAACAAACCAAAAAAAAAGGTTAATTTTTAATCTAGCTGAACAAGTATTACCCAAGGAAGAACACATTGTGAGCAAGGCCATACCATGAGAACATTCTCACCAGAAAATGTACTTTTGTGGGTCTCACATCTCTGTGAGATCAAATCTCTGTGCCCGGTCAAATGTTTGAATAACTCACCATATCAAGAAGTTTTATTCACCACACCCCTGCTATGCTTATTGCTACTATTGTCATTGCAACTACAAACAAAATTTCATTACCCTTGTATAACTTAAGTGATTCACCAAGATCCAAAGTCCAGAGTGACTCAACCTAGCTGGCCCAGGTTATATAGTGCTGAAGTGTGAGGATCACTCCTCCTTCTCCTTCTCCTCCTCCTTCTTCCTGTTCTCCCCCCCCCACCTTCCCTCCTTCCTCTTCCTCCTCCTCCTCCTCATCTTCTTCCTCTTCCTCCTTCCTCTTCCCTTCTCCTCTTCCTCCTCCACTTCTTCTTCCTCCTCCTCCATCCTCCAGGTCTTGCTTTTACCCAGATTCACTGTGTGGCATACCTTATAAAAAGAGAATGTTTCTTTTCAGATGGGCATTTTTGCCCATTGCTCCCATGCCAACAGTACAACCAGATATAAGCAGACAGAATAATATCCCTCATAGGTGTCCACAACTCTCACTCCACTGAATCCCGTGAACAATTGTCACACGTTTAATTATATAGCAAAGGGAAAATGTGGTTGCAAATAGAATGAACATGGCTAATCAGCTGAACTGAAAATAGATCACCCTGGTTCCTATGGGAGAAACAAATGCAATCACAGGAGGAAGGCAGAAAAGAAAGTCCGAGGTTTTCCTGGGAGAAGTACTTGACCAGCTGTATCTGAAGACAGAGGAAGGAATGTGGGCAACGGCTGGAGCTGGCAACGGCTGGAAAACTGCTTCTCTTGAGACTTTCATAGGACTAAGACCCTGATAATGCTTTGATTTTAGTCCATTAAAACTCTGACCTACAGGACTAGAAACGAATCCATTTTGTTCTGTGTCACTGCTTGTGCTGTAATTTGTTACAATAGCAATAAAAAAAGTTATTGCCAGAAGTCTTTAACTGTATGTTCTCTTAGAGCTAATTAAATGATTAACCTGGGTGGCATTGCTTCTTTGTTTTCTAAACACCCATTAACTCATGTTTAATTAACACACAAGGACTTTGGCTAATTTGCTGCTATGAATTGCTTCTTTTTCCCTGATAAACGTAGGAAAGGTTTCAAGCTTTAGTAGCTACTCAGAAATGTATTTCTTAAATAATATTCAATTTAATATATGGAAAGTATTTGACACATTCCAAAAGCAAAGAGCAGTTTCAGAAAACTCTGACTTGACTAGGCAGCCAATAGATTTCACCAAATATTTACCACTAATAGGCCATTTTTCAACTATTTTATACTCTGAAAAATGATAGTTATCCACATTTATGGAGTATAATGTAAAGTTTTGACAAAGGAAGAATAAATTATCTACATTTTTTAATGGTGAGACACTTGAAAATCTATTTTAAAAATGGTCACTTTGGTCAAGTCTGTAATTTTGGCTATTTGAGGGGTTCAGTCAATGGCTGGGTATCAGTGACCAAGGGAAACACAGATAGAAATATCACAGTTCAGCTGAGAAGGGGGCTCAGTGGTAGAGTGCTTACTTTGCATGCATGAGGCCCTGGGTTCAACTCCTCAGTACCACATTAACAGTAAAAGCCGGATGTGGAGCTGTGGTTCAAGTGGCAGAGCGCTAGCCTTGAGCTGAAGAGCTGAGGGACAGCGCCCAGGCCCAGAGTTCAGCCCCCACAACCAACCAAAAAAGCAAAACAAAACAAAAAAATATCACAATTCAAGCTAACCTTGCCATAAAGCAAGAGACTATCTCAAAAATAAGCAATGTAGTAAAAAAGAAAAGCCTGATAGATTGATGCAAGTGATAGAGTACCTTCCCAGCAAGCATAAGTCTTTGAGTTCAAATTCTGGTATTGCCCTGCCAAAAAGATCACACACACACACACACACACCACACATTTGTTCACTATATATATATATATATATATACACACACATATATATTCACTATGACTAGCACCCAAGTCTCTCACAACTAGTCTAGTCTATAATTATAGCACGGATACAGCTATCTCCAATAGAAACATCACAATGTGATCTCCAGTATAAACATCACCAAGTGACTTGTATTCAAGGTTAGAAGGTCTTAGCACTGTATGGAAGGAGAATCATTAGAATCATCGCATGAGACAATGGTAGAGACAGATTCCCCTTCCTCTTGCCATGTAACCTATTCTGGAATATCTGAGAATGGGGTCAGATAGTACAGTTCATTTTAAACTGACCTCAAGGAGATTCAATGTACCACACGTACACATCATCTTCAAGGCGACAGAATGTGTATCCCTGGTGTCCTTTTCTTCCTTGTCCTTTCCATATATCTTTTGTATAAATACTAATGTTCTATAAGCACTGACAAGTTAAAATAAAGTCAAGGTGAAGGAAAAAAAATTTAAAGTCTTAAATTCCCTTCTCTAGTTTATAAAGGAATAGAAACTACTAGGCTGAAGGGATTATTTCTTTGAATCAAAGCAGCATGATAAACCTATGCTTGTTTTGATGTACTATTAGTGTCTGAAGACAGGAAATGGGCACAGACGGGAGATGGAAGCTTATCTTTGGTTCTGTCTTTCAGGAGGAAACAAAGGCAAGCATTCTGTTTTTTATGTGAATCATCATAAAACACATTGGTCCTTGTGCTCACTATAACAAACTTCATTGTTGGCATATAGCTCATGTATTTAAAAATGTATAATTATGGCACCTTAAAAAGCTTGAAACAAGTATTTCTTTTCCAGCAGTACAAACTAGGCACCAGTCATTAATTTCTGAATAGTAGTACCTATATTGCAGTGGTCATAGTTTTTTTTTAAAAGGTATTTAGTAAGGAAAAACAGGGAAGAACAATTCCTTAGAGAAGATGTGATGCATATTTAGAATGCTAAATTTCTGGAAATGTTTTACAAACTGACTCATGGATATTCCTTTGGCCAAAACTGCATGTTTCCAAACAAGTTCCATACATATGTTGCATTGTCCTCGAAAGACCATACATCTAACATGATTCTGTAAACAAATCTTATATATATATATATGTATATATGTATATATACGTGTATATGCATATATATGTATATATGTGTATATATGTGTATGTATGTAAATATATGCCATCAAGTTGATCCACATTCCCTGGGAATCCAATGGGAAGTAATCTCCCTTTATCCTTCTCTTTGTCTTCAAAGAACAAAATCCTCAGTTCAAGATTTAGTGTGAAGATGTCTACAAGGACTTGACTAAATCATAGAGTTTTCAGTTACTTTCCAGGAATTTTTCTAAAAATGGATAAAGCTCTCTTAATGTGAATCTGAAAACAGTAGCTCATTCTTATTTGGGCCTTGAATCATAGGGAAGAAACTGGCCTCTTTTCAAAATTTCAGTGCCTTCATTATTTACGATTGTCTATAGACTTTTCTCTTCATCTTCCTTCATAGCAGTTACCAGGCTCAGATGCCAAGCCGTGTTTTTCCTGGAGCAGCTGGCTTCTTGGGAGTCATTCTGGCAATGGTGCGATTCCTTTTGAAGTTGCCTATTGCTCTGACTGGTATTATTTTTTCTTAAGATACATGATGAGCTAGGGGTTAAAGTGTGCTTGTACATCTTTTGCTTTTGACTCAAGTTTTAAATAATAAAGAATTTAGATCCATTTAATCCACACAGAAGCAAAAGCTACTGAGTACAACTGGAAAAGAGAGGTCCATATACGGCATTGGCATGCATTTAATTGTAATGCTGAAAGAGACAGACAGGCCACTGCATACAACTTCCTACCCAATGCAGAAATTTCCTCTATAATGACCCTGAGTAGAAGTAAGCCAACAGCTGCTTAAAAGCTCTTGGTGACAGGGCAATGACTCTTTCTTAAGTCACACCATTTTACCACTCCATTGCCACAATGGCTTCAAAGTTCTCTCTAATGCTGAGATGAAATTTGACTTTTCACACACACACACACACACACACACAGACACACACACACACATACACACACACACACATATACATATATGCATAGATATGCCACTGTATGACTCTGTGTGTGTGTGTCCATGTCGCTGAGTGACTTTTGGAGCAGAAGGGAATAAATCTAATCGCTCTTTAACTTAGTAGCATCTCAAAGTCAATTACCTTGATGTCTTCCATTTCCCAATGTTATCTTCTCCAGTTGTTTCAACTGCACTGACTCACTAATCGGAAGAATTTGTGAAGGCTTACTGCTGTGTGTTACCAGAGCATTGTAATTCTATCATGAAATAAATCCAACATTCTTCCATGTCTTTGGCTCTTTAGAATATGACAATCTCCTCAAGATTAGTATCATTACAATTCTCAATTAACTTGAGAAAATTAAAGGTCACAGAGATTAAGATATCTGCCCCAGGCCTCACAATGAATTCAACAGCAAACACCTTAATTAATAAACTACATTATCTGTCTCTTAATAAAGGCCATTGAAACTTGAGTTATTTTTTTTTAATAAGTCACTGTTAGGTCAGAATTTTTCTTTTTTCATTGTTTCTTGTGCAATTTGTTCTAATTTTCTCACAGCAAGGAGAGAAACTTCATAAATTATGGAGTTTCATCATGCTAATCCATTCCCAAATACAGTTCATTAATGTGTACAGAAATTCTATAGGCTTAGATTATGTTAAAATAATGTTTTACGTGTTGAAACGGAAACTTAAAGTCACAATGCTAATAGTGAGATCATCTTTGAGTCTGTTTCTATTGATTATTGGGTATTTTCAATATAAAATATTGTCCTCTGCTTGCAAAGAACACTTCCCGCTAGCAAAACTAGATTCTTGTACTGCTCCAGGAGGAAAACAGACCTAAGATAGTCATGGTGGCCTTATCTCCTCTGCTAGGAGCCAAGAAGATTTGGTTCTAGATTAGTCTGCAAGCAAAACCTGTGTGGACATTTTTTTCCATCCTATTTAATATGGCTTGAATATGGCTCAGTGGTAAAGTGCCTTGTCTAGCAAACACCAGGCTTGAGTTCAAATCCCAGCACTGTCAAAAGTCAAAAAATAAGTTAATTAAAATAACAAAAGGTGGTAAATTCCATTCTCCTAGAATGTAGACTCCTTATGCTACATCCAGTGTAGTACACTGTTACTTCAGACACTTGGGTAATCAGCTGCTATCTTTAACCTTCCTTCATGTTGGTGTCTTCATGCATAAACGAGGGTCCATAGGCAGAACTTCTCTCCTTGAGATTGTAATGAGGATTAAAACATATGCGCTCCTATTGAACAATGTCTGGCAGGTACAAGCCCAATGTATCTGATCGGAACTACCATTTCCTTTATTACCAAAAGAAAATTATTTGAGTTAAACAGATTAGTAATCCTTATTTCCTCCCCTCCAGTTGCTTCGAATCCTCTGCCCCTTCCGTTTGATTTATTTTGTGTTCTTGCTGAAAATATGTAAAAAATCCAGATTCGATGGACTGCCTTCCGCCACGTGGGAACACCATCTTCTTGACAAAGCGTGTAGAGTTTTATTATTCACTTAAAAGATCTTTCTGGGCCTTTCGCTATCCCAACGCCGGCTCCCCCTTTTCAGGAGATGTGTCCTTTCTCATGTACAGGATGACTCTAAGCTTGGCATGTTTTTTATTTTTATTTTTAATGTTTTGGGATGTATCTAGTAGCAATAATGACTAATCCTTCTGTCTCTACTACGTTCTCAGTAGAATTATTTGTGATTTACAAATCAGAATTATATCCTTTTTTTAACAAAGAATTTCTCTGCAATGGGATTCTGCTTTTTTTTTCCTTCTACCAGCATTCCAAGATCATTTTTCCCAACGCCAAGGTCACATCCAAATATGCCCAGCAAAGATAATTATAATGAGTATAGGAAAAACAGATGTCTGAGAAAAAGACAAGTCATTTTAGAGTCTTATCTCTACCTAATAGGTGGGTGAGGGAGAGAGCTGGCTGGTATCTTAATACTGTTTACAGTGGGAATTATTGATATTTTATCTGTCTGGATTATAAAAGAAATAATGATTCTAGATGTATGAGAAACGCTAGTTATTCATTTTTTATTACAGATTTCTTTAGCAACTAAAATTCAGAGGTATATTAAAGTAATAATAGTAAAGAGTCTTTTCTGTTATTGTTGGTCATGGGGCTTGAACTCTGGGCCTAGGTGCTGTCCCTCTGATCTTCAGCTCAAGACTAGCACTCTACCACTTCCGGTTTTCTGGTGGTTTATTGGAGACAAGAGTCTCTATGACTTTCCTGCCCAGGCTGGCTGTGAACTGTGATCCTCAGATCTCAACCTCCTGAGTAGCTAGGGTTGATTACAGGCGTGAAGTAAAGAGTCTCTAAAGTCATACTTGTTCTGTAATGAGATGGAATTAGATATCAGATATAGTTGAATATATTATATTGATAACCCATTCCAACCTTTTTTCACTGGTGCAATGAGATAATTTCAAGGACAGTGGAGTTGTAGCCTATGAGTTTATCTGTTTAAATCCAATAACTAATCTCTTTACATGGATTCTTTGCCTTATACAGCACTGATCTTAGATGTATTCTTCTAAATAAAGTCTTTTCTAGGATTCGTAGATAGGCCAACAAGTTTTCACCTCTTTGATGGTCAAGTTTTTATTTGTATTTCTGGCATTTAGTTTGAATTTTTCAGCATTGCTGGGTTCAGTTGTGGGTATTTCACAAGCAATGTGACCTTGTCACTAAATGAATACATAAAGAGACCTCACCAGTCCACACTTTCAATGAAAAAGGGAAAACAGGTAATATTGCTTTTCTGTCTTTGGGAATCATGTCTTTTTATTTATTTCTTTTTGCTGGAAGATATCAAGAGCAAATTGATTTATTTTCCTGGATACATCCTTCTGATTTATTCTCCTGTCTCCCAGTGTGACCATCAAAGTATCCAAGGGAAGTCATAATTGTATTTGTTTTTGTTTCCTAAGACCAACAGGGCAAGTACAGAAAAGATTTTTTAAAAAAAAATCAAGAGAACACTCTATAAACAAATTCCATACATGTAATAAAACCATAGTAAATTGAGTTCTATGAAATGTCATGCATTGTGCTTGTGAGGTATATGTGAATCTACCCTCTTACACAAGTATGAAATCATTTCAAATTAGTGAAGAAATGATGCAATGAAAAGTCAGTACTTCTGTCCATTTATTTCTTTTTTTCTTTTTACTTTGAAACTAGATGGCCAGAAAGCTATATCTCCATAAACTTTCTGTTATTTGCTCAGTGTTGGGGGAGTTATTGTGAAGTAGAATTAATAAAGTTATTCATGGCAAGGTCATGGGAACAGACCTGTCATTTTGTATTAAAATTAAGTATTTTTATACTCCTAGAGCTAAGCCTATTCTCTTGATCAAAATATAATTATTTGAGCAATCATTTATGTAGAAATCCATGCCTCAGAGATGCATTGTATGTGTGTGTGTTTGTGTATAGAAGAGAAAAACAAATTGATGGACAGAGAAAGAAAATAACACACAACTAATTTTTAAATGTATAGTTATATGAGCAATCATTTGTATAGCCATGTATATGCCTCCGAGCTGTATTGCGTGTGTCTGTGTGTGTGAATCTGTGTGTGTATTTGAGTGCAAATCAATGGAGAAAAAAATAAAGTGTAGCCAGTGAAAAAATAGCAATACTTCTCCGTAGGCAGACAAAACAGGCTTTATCATTTTGGTGTTTCTGAAATTCAATGATATTCTATTAGACAACTAATTTATTTTTATATTTCTAACCTAGCCTCTTCTGACAGCTACAATAGCTCACAATATGTTTCTCATACTTGTGGTAAGCATAGAATTTATCTTTAAAAATAAGTAGGACACCATGAACATAAACTATAACTAGATTCGTACAATGAAATTACTGTGAGAAAGACTCAGAAATCCAAACCCCTTGACTTATGTTCTCTTCAATTTAGATTTTTGTTTGCTTATAATTTTTCCTACAACCTAGAAGTGAAAGGACCAATTTTGCATTCTTCCTCATCTTTGGCCATTTTTGTGTATTGTTCTTCTGTGTACAGCTGGGGGTATCTTTTGATTAATGTCATTTATCTATAACATACAAAATTAGATTAACAGTCACATTTTAAAAAAAACGCAATTCATAGGTAAGTTTTTTCCTAAGCTTTAATTTAGCTAGGGGGCTGGAAAATGCCAGCAAGCCAGGGGTTAAAGAACAGCTGATTTCTCATGGAAACTTTTCAAAACATTCTATTTATAAACAATCCTGTTTGGATATCGTGCTTTCTATATTGCTATTGGTGTACTTTATTTTTATACCTTAGAAAGTTTCCATGAAAGAAGAGTATGGGTTCCGAGCTATCTTCTAAAGCTTTACCTATTTATGTCTCCCTGTTGGTTTTATTGGTGAATCTAATTTCTTTTTTAAATTGCTCCAGAAGCTTAACTTTTTCTTTTTCATATAGGTTTTGCAGGATAATTCTAATTTCACAGTGGAGAACACATACAAAAGCACTGAATTCAAAATTCCATGTTGTTACTTTGACAAGTGTGTGTTGTGTCACATTGGAAACATTTAAATGACATGCCCAAATGATAGCTTCTAATTAAATTCCAGAGGATAAAAGAAATTCTGAACCCTACTCTTTTGAAGAAGTCAGTTCCAAGAGCAAAGTGAAATGCAGTTTACTAGTTAGAGAAAGAATACTAGAGTGTGAGATTTTTAATACAGGCTTTGATGAGTTTTGAATTGAACTGGGAAAATAATATGATGTCTTACTAATACATGTTCTCGGCATTCTTTCAAAAGGCCTTTCAATGTTTGGCAACCCATACCTTGAAAGCTATTGCTACATGAGTATTATGATTCATATCCGGGACAAATTTTAGTCTGTAACTGTGAATATAAGGAAGACTATATTTTGTTGTTTTGAAGAATTTGGGTGAAGAATCAATCAACTTTTCATGACTGGGACACCTAATAATTTTAAATTTGTACATATTTTTCCACTACCTTTTACATTGAAGTTTGCTCTTGATTTGACTAAAAACAGCTTGTTTCTCTCACTTGTCTTTATACATCTAGTGTTAGAGGTAAAAATAAACTTACTCTAATTGATAAAACAAATACTCTCTTATCTGTTTTTACTCAAGTTTTTGCCAAAAATATTTATCTCTTATCTAATATTTCATCTTTATGTCAAGGTGTCTGGAACTAGTTAGATGTCCCTCCTTCATGAAGCCAACTGGAATTATCACAGTTAAGTTTTCTCTAAAATAACCTTGATCATACGTGAGTCACTAAGAGGAAATTGAAGCAAACAGATAATTATGAAAACAATATAGACAATGACAGTAGTATAAACAATGTGACCAAATGATGAGTTGAGTTTCTAAATAGTTGAATAAGTCAAGTAAAGGGAAACCTCAGTAGATTCCACGGAGGTATCAACAAAGCAAAAGGCTATTTAGAAGCTCTGGAATGGGAGAGACAAAAATCAGAAAGTAGAAGTTCTCATGGATGAGAACTTGAAAGTCAATAAAACACAACTACTGATCTGAAATAAGTCACATGATGATAATAAAACCAGTGCTATGAGCAGATACTGTATTGAGGAAGAAATAAAACTAGAAGAGAATTGAGAAAAGACAGAATTCACTGTGGCAGAGCACTACACAGAGATAAATGAGATCAGAGAAGCAGAGATGAGGATGGCTGGGAAGAAAGCAATGGAATACTGAAAATTAAAATTCATACATGGGATGATGTATATTTTAACCATATCCAAGGCATGGTCATGACAATGGTTGGTAGAGTTCACCTTTATAACATCTTCCTTGGCTATTCAAATTCTTTAATTCACCGTCTGCAGTACCTAAAGTCCACTCATGGATGTGGAATAAGCAAAGCATGTTGTTAATATATTAAACAGATTAGCTACATAGGAAGTCCTGGGGTATGTTTAATAGGCTCAGAAAACTTAACAAAACTATGGAGAGTCTGTCAGTGTCAAGATGATTTAATTATTACCTTAAGAAATCATAGATGGATCAAGGAACACTTGTTCATCCTAAACCAGATCTGGTGTACAAAGCATTGTCTTTGGAGCCAGGAGTTCTGTAGCCCTTATTGTACCAGGCCCATTTTGGGTACCAGAAATTAAACTGACTTGGCTGATTGATAAAATATTGTGCTTTGAGTCCAAGTTAACATTCCTAGGCAGTTCCACTTCTTCCTAATATCTAACCCTATTATCTCATTCCACTGGGAATCTTTTGAAAACACGGATTCATTACTTCACACATCTCTATGATCTGACCTATGATGGATTCTCAAATATGTCTGCTAAATGGAACAGTGGGTACAGATGACACTATCTGAAGCTGCGCACAAGGTCACAGGAGGACTCACGTCCAGAGAGCATGTGGAAACCTCGTGGGTAATGATAAGAAGCACTGCTCTTATACTATGTTGTAAGGTTCATTGGCTAGTGAATTGCTCCATGATCTCATAGTTTATTCGTACAAGGGAAAACTCAATCAGGTACCCTGACAACCATTCTACTCTCTGAAAGAAACACATGAAGCACAGGTTGTGTGTGTGTGTGTGTGTGTGTGTGTGTGTGTGTTTTCTTTTCTCAAAAGGATGTGTAACAGAAAGACAGCCAGGAACAAACAAACCCTTGGCTAGCAAATTGGTTCTGAGACAGCAATATTAAGGTGGGATATACAAATGGATCATATGCCCTAATCCATACCCACTTCCTAATATAAATCAAAATGGCTGAGCAGAAAAGCAATCACAAAATGGATTATTTCATGCCAAAATTCGTAAGAAAACAACTTTTTTTCACTTATGGAAATGGTAACATCATTTTTAATATTACTTCTTTAGGGGATGCATTCAGGTATCTGTCTCTATACCAATGAATATTTAGACTGTTTGTAATTTTAATGGAAACATCCTTGACATATAAGTAACTCAACAATTAAAAGTAAAATGAATCCAAAACATTAACTTCACTATTTAATTTTTAATTAGGGTTAATCATCAGAATTAGTGCTAAATAAATGCTGCTATAGAATTGCATGTATATACGTAAATATACAGGGAGCCTTCTAGAGATATGACTGTGCATTGAAAAAATTGTCATCATTTAAAATCAGTAGCTACTCTAGAAAGATTCCTCCAGAAATCCCGTATCTCCATTCTACTACCAACGCTTTTTATTCTGTACTTGTTCTGATCGTTGGAAAGCTGGCAAACCAGTTATTATCCTTAAATGGTTCAATTTGTTTTTCTTGGGTGACCACACAGTGTGATGATATTTTGTGAGGTTCTTGTTTAGCTCTCAGAGACAATATCACCTCCTGAGAGATGTCTTCTTCAGTCTTTAGCTAAGAAATCATCTTTCTACTGTAGCTTATTTTATTTTTCCTCTTCTCTTATCTCCCCTTTCTTCTTATCCCTTCTCTTACCCTTCCCTACATTCTCCTCTCTTTTGCCTTTTCTCCTTCCCTCCACTTCCTTCTCTTTCTCCTTGTCCCTCCCCCCTCCCCATTCTCCTCTTCTGATTACTATTTGAATAGGATTTGATTACTAGGAAATGTTGCTGTCAATAATGATTAAATCAAACCCTTGAGACCTTACTATTCTATGAACTCCAGGGCTAAATTTAATCAACAGAACAATTTTTAGGAGTAGGCACTGGTATTGTGTTATTTTATTTTCTGTTTTATTTTGTCTGCACTGGAGTTTGAACTCAAGGCCTTATTCTTGCTAGATGCTCTACTGCTGAGCTATTCTTCTAGCCCTTTTTGCTATCGTTACTTTTTAGCTAAAGTCTTAGAGTTTTGTTTGGGATGTCTTCAGACTAAGATCTTCCTACTTATTCCTCCTGTGTATTTGGGAATCACCTCACCCAGCTGAAAGTCTCACTAACTTTTTATGTGGACTAGCATCTCATCCAAATCCTTCCCATCTCTGCTTCTGCTTAGCTAGAGTTAGAGTTCTGAGCTGCCATTATTTTCATTTTACAGGTGAGGAAATTGTGGATACAAGTTTGAGTGACTTGATGAAAATCACAATTATAATATAATGTAATAAATATAATACCATCTGATCCTTCAGCTCCGTGAAGCTAAGTTTCCTAAGAGGACACACAACTAGCAAGTTGAACAACTCTAATTCAAACCCCAGCCTTGGTTTCCATTCTGACTTATTGTTATAATTGGCCTGCAGATATCTCTTCTACAGGTCTTTACCAGATTACAGAAGCAGATTCTTAAGGCCACTTTCACAAACCCCCTTAAAGTACAAGGTTATCCTCAATGAATAACTAATAATAGACCAGCAAAAAGGACAAGCATATTTTGTTTAGCTTATTCTTTTAGAGGGAAAGAATGGGAAAGGGAAGTAGCTCATGCAACATAACACCCCCTAACTATGATTTACACATCACATTCAAGGTTATATAAGGGACTTTGCCACTGTATGCATATATCTTCCTCTTAAATTTTGGCTTTCTCCTGTACTGCTGCTTCAATTCATTTGGAACCCAGCCTGGGAAAAGAGTTTTGTTTTTGTTTTTTATTGTTTGTAATTCCTATCAATCACAATGTTAACCCCTAGGGTTTAAAATAGAGTATTTTGAAATGAGTTTTTCTTTCTTCCTCCCTCCCCGCCCCCCCAACCACAGTGAAGACTACAGGAGCCAGTAACCTTTTGGTTTCCAAATGTTATCTTAACATCAAATGTCCATAAATCTTTTCACAGTAATATGACCACATTTCCTTTACTCTTTCCTTTTTTTGTGTGTTTGTGTATTTCCTCTTGAAAGCATTGCCTATAATTTGCTTCAATAACTAGCTTTGATTTTCTTGTTGTTTTTTTTTTTGATACAAAGACAATCCCATGTGGCTGGATTTCCCCAAGCGAGTTGACCAGTTATTTCCTTGTCACTTCTCCCCCTCCCCCATGTCCCCATGACATCCATAAAAAAAGGAACAAAAAGACCTCTTTACATTACATCCTTCCATAGTTCCTCACTCTACTCTCTCATGCTTCCTCAGGCTCACAGGAAAAAGTCAGGGGTGAAAAGAAACTGCTCTAGGCTTCCATGGGTCAGGCCCACTCATCATGACCTTATTTGGATACTCTCTCAAAAGACATCAGATGTGATATTTGAGCAGTCTGGAACTCAATCTTAAGCTATTTCATATTTATGGTGTCAAAAAAAGTTCTCATCTCTTCAGGCACTGATGGCTCACATTTGTAATCCTAGCTACTCAGGAGGCTGAGATCTGAGGATTGTGGTTCTAAGCCAGCCTAGGCAGGGACGGCTGTGAGACTCTCATCTCCAATTAAGCACCAAACAGCCAAAAGCGGATCAAGTGGGGGAGAGCAACTAAGAGGCAGTGTGTAAGTGTTAAGTTCAAGTCCTAGAACCGGCACCCCAAAAATGTATATAGAGGGTATATAGAGGTACATGGCAAAGGGTGAAGGACTGTTTTGTTGTTGTCATTGTTATTGTTGCTTTGATTTTGCTTTTTGCTCTAGTACTTGTACATAAAAAGGGTTCAGTTGAGCTAGTCAGAATATGAGTGCATATTGATAATTGCCACTCCTTACCACAGTCTTCTCATCTTTCCTAGACCCATACAAACCTCAAGTGAGGTAGTGAAACTTGAATATGACTACATTTGCCTGTTTTTCCTTTTTTGTTTCTCTGTCCCCTCCTTTCCCCTCCCACCCCCAGACAATACATGCAAAAAAAAACGTTTAGGATTTGTGGAATTCATTTTGTTCAACTGTTAGTTGTTCAGAGAAGTTGCAACATAGGACTCCTTCTCTGAGTCGGCACCCTTTTTGTAAGTTGACTGTTGTTTGTGCTCCTGTGTGTGGTCTTTGTCAGCCCACCATGCCACAAGCAAGAAGGAGGTATCTTGGAAGCCATGCCCTTTTCCTTCTTCCCCAGTATTGCCCATTGTTGTCTCCTTTACAACTATAAGAAAATAGCTAATTGCACCCTTCAAAGTATTATGGGATTTTAGGCAGGAACCTTGGCTCATGCCTGAGATCTTAGCTACCCTAGATTCTGAGATCACGGGATTACAATTCAAAGCTTGCTTCCAATTAACCACCAAAAACAAGCCAGAGGTAGGTCTGTGGATCAAGTGGTAGAGCACTAGCCTTGAACAGAAAAAAAGCTCAGGTATATCACCTAAGCCCTGAGTTCAAGTCCCATAGCAGGCACAATTTTTTAAATTATATAAATATATATATGCTTGATATGCATAATAAATTCTATAAATTCAGTTGAGCAGACCAGGAAAATCATCTCTAATGAAAATTTCTCCAATACCTTTAGTGAACACTTCTCTAGTCATAATCTAGCATAACATACTCCAAATTGTAAACCGCAACCCCAAAAAGCTTATAAATATTATCAATAGATAATTACCATGAGTCAGTTTTCAGGATCCTGAAGCTTCATTTGATGGGGTTTATAATTTAATTCATTTCACCTTCAGGTTTCCTATAAGCCTACAGAATAGCACTTCTTTCTTCAGAGATGCTAACTTGAAAAAAATGCAGCCATCCAGGAGTTCAAATAAATAGGTTCTCTAAAATAGACATAACATAAACTCTGATGATTATAGAAATGTGGCTCTGGTGATCACCTTCCAACCTTTATATCTAGTTTGATTCATTTCTACTGGGAACTGTGAGGCCCAGCTAAGCAGATTAAATGATAAGTATCTGCTTGGCCATCTTTCCCTGACTTAGGAAAATTCTGAGGAAAGACTATTTCTATGAATATAACAACTTTCTTGCTGTTCTTTTTTCCCTTTGCCTTTGATTACCAGGGGGGAAAAGTCCTTATCGCTAAATATTCCATCAATTTTAGCTGACTTCTTCATAATCCTCAGTTATCATTTAAACTCCTTTCTGGCCTTCCAAAATATTAAGTTCTTGCTTCATCTGTATATGTCTAATTATCTGTGGTACATCTTGACTCCTAAAGCACTAACTTTTCTGCTTGTGATTTGCAATCTCCTACACAGGCCTCTTCAATTTGATGTCAGATATTCCTGAAGTATTTTTATCGTTCATCCCGAGCTATATCCTCAGCCTCTGAATCTTCCTGAAAGCACTGTCTACAATTTGAATTATATTTCTACCTTCTCTGGTTTTGTCTTGCCTGCATGTTTTTACCTTTTGAAAAGATGACAATTTAAACTTGTTAGCATATTAAGCAATCTTCAAGTGCACAGAGAAGCAATTGGATGTAGAAAAAAAAGAAATTAAAATACCAGAATTCAGCTGCCTTTTCTTATTAAGAAAATGAGATTGGCATTTATACCCTATGGTTTCAAATATGGTGGTGCCACATTTTAGCTATGTAATTGAGAACAATACTATTCTCTCTGTATTTTAGTGGCCAGTACCCCTTTCCCCCCTCCTGTCTAAAGCATGAATAATTAAAGCAGTTATGTTACATCTTTGTAGTAGACAGAGGAAATGCTCATGAATACGTTAGCATAGCTTCTGTCATATAATACACTCATTGTTTTTTTTCTTTAATAACGGTAATGTTTCAAATACATGCAAATGTTATAGGAACAGTGAATTGATCTTCCTCCAGCTACCTTACTTAGGTCTCCTAAATATCATTGTCTGCAAATTATTTGTAGTGCATAAATATAATATGTAGACTTGGCCCTAAATGTTTGAAAATCAATTGTAACAAAAGAAGATAAATTGATAACTACTTCAACATTATTTTGTGTGAATGTGTCACATGCAGCTTAAGCTACTAAAAGTCAGAGCAGGGAGCACCAAGCTTGTGTTGAATATTAAACTGATTTCCTAACAAGAAACTCATGACCTTACCTTTCCAAGGATTGCGGAGCTTCAATAAATGTAACTAGATAAATAACAGGCTGACATTTGGAGAATGGTTCATGTTTGCTGATTATCACCAGTATCATTGAGCCACACTGAATCTCCATCAGAGCCTACAGTAATGAAAAAGCAATCTAGGTTCATATTTGGGTTATTTGAAGGATAGATAAAATAAGGCTTGCCAAGGAAAGAGTAAAGGGCTGGGGAAAGGCATGCCATTGCTTCCCTTAGGGCAGAAGAGATGGAAAAGATCTTGTTCTGATGTTATTAGTACTCTCCATCTCTAGACCCAACTTTGAATATATACAAATGTGTTCTATTCTCAGCTGGATGGATATTTAAATTTATTGTGGCATAATAACTCTTGCTCATAGATGTCTATGCCTATGTAACATACTTTTATTATGAATGCTAAATTAAACCAAATTCCATAAAAATAGCTAATTACATGGACTGAAAATTTAAAAGAAATTGAAGGTAAAACTGCTTCCAGTTAAATCAGATTTATTGCACCAAAAGTATCTTTGACTGTATAGTACAGATGTTGTCACTATTAAAATACTGCTAATCCACCCTAAAATACAGGAAAATATTATTTTCTTTTGAATCATCTTGGAATATATCTGTTTTTTTATTGCTATTGTTGTTTCACAGAAATAACGATTTTTCAAAAATGTACTTATATGTCATCAGGTTTATCCTGGAAATAGTATTTTCTTTTAGAACAAAAATAAGCTGGAAATGTGGCTTAGTGGCAGAGTGCTTGCCTAGCATGCATGAAGCTCTGAGTTTGATTCCTCAGTACCACATAAACAGAAAAAGCCAGAAGTGGCACTGTGGATCAAGTGGTAGAGCACTAGCCTTGAGCACGGAGAGGTTCAGGGACAAGGCCCAGGCCCTGAGTTCAAGACCTAAGACTGGAAAAATAGATAGATAGATAGATAGATAGATAGATAGATAGATAGATAGATAGATAGATAGATAGATAGAATTATTAGGTAATTGTACAAAAGGATGACAATTCCTTAAGTCTGGTTATGAGGACAATGCATCTTGATCAGTATTCTCCCTTCCATCCTTTCTCCCCCTCTTTCCCCTCCCATCTCTTTCCTCTAGTTTTACAAGGTTCAGATTTACATAATACGCATTGAATATAATGACTGTATTTTCTTATCTTTCCTCCCTCGGTTCATGTGTTCCCCCATAGTCCTATAAGCTGCATGTTTCTGCTTCCTGGTGCTTATTCATTTGTCTTTCCTTAATACTCTGAAAACATGCATCTTTTATGAGAGTTTACAAGGGCCTGTGCACTTTTATAGTAATAGGCTCTTTCCTATGCCATTATATTTAATCTAAGAGTTTATTAAGTGTCCCTGCTTATTTAGCTCCTCAGAGATGATTCCAAAACATTGGCTGCCAGTCTCACAAGAGTACTGGAATTAGCTTGTCGATACACACCGTCACTATTTTTCAAATACTGATGTGAAAGCAAGATAATGATTACTACCTTTGAAGCAGATTAAAAATAGGCCATCTGACCTTGGTGCATCCAGAACTTTCAGTGACCTCCGATGTCCATTCCCAAGTAACACAGGTGCCTCGATGCTAATTGGGGAGACATCGGAGTAAAGACGTGAGGTCACAGTCCCGTTGTTTCCTGTGTGTAAATACACAAGATAGACTCTAATTAGGCTCAAGAGGAAATGTTGCCCAGGGAATATATTTGGAACACACAAAGGTGAACAGACAACTCAAGGCTGTGCTGAAAGATGTTGGAATTGTTGTGTTAGGTGATATGCCTATTTTTATTTCCCTTTAAAGCCTTATCAAATAAAGGAAGCACTAACAAAGAATAAGGAGAGCCGGGTGATTTGGGTTACATGTCTCAGGTATGAATAAGATGGAATTTTCTATCATAGAACACCTGCTCCAGTGTGCATAATAAATAAAACTGAGTGTTTGTGGAATAGATCCACTTTAATAACAGTGAACTTGATCTGCTGTAGTATGTGCCTTTGTGTAAAGTTTTCTTCCTGCAACGATACTTAATTATTTTGCCCTATAATGTTACAAGGGTCATTAAATTATCATTGTGGAAGACTGACAATGGTACCCAAGTTACCTGAGCAAGGACTGGAAAATATTCTTCAAGCCACCTTTTAACTCTGCTAATTAGAGAAAAGTATAATCTCTCTCTTGTAAGGCACTGAACCTACTAAATATATATGAATTGTGTGTCTCTTATAAGTATGAAAACTTCAATAGACCAACACCTACTTGATGACAAGTGGTTTCCATAATTCCATACGTCACTATTAATTCTTGGATTAAAGAGGAGAGTGCTATGGCCAATAAGCTATCATGATTCCATTATACAAATGAGGCTGGAGATCCTCAAACAACGTTTGTCTACCCATGATATATACAGTATACTGCTACTCCTTGTACATGGCAAATGATGTTATATAACACCATAGAAAGCCATTTCTACCTTAAAAAAAACTTCTTAGAATTAGTCATTTAAATTCAATATTTACTTGCTTCTTTGGATACCAATATGCATTGTGTAACTTGTTTGTCAGAAATATTTGCTCTCTTCAGGGTAGTCATAGCAAAATTACATATCAACTTCACCTCACTAGATCTTGCTAATGACAAACTTAATGAAAATTAGGAAGGTTAGGTTAAAATTTACCTTTGTGCTATATATGGGAGGGGCATTTTTCAACGGAATTTAGGACAAAGAAGGAAGGATTTTACCTCCTTGTCAAATATAGTCTAAAATTTTTCTTCTCTATATACAAAAGGAGATGAAGAGAAGATCAGGACCCTGAATTCTTGGCAGAATGAAAAGGACTGTGTTCAAAGTCTGGCTCTGACCCTACCTACTAATTTGACACTAAGCATATTACTTAGTCTTTGGACTTTATATAGCTAATGTGTAAAATAAACTAGCCCTGCAATGGTGGCTCATGTCTGTAATCCTGAGGGAGGCTGAGATCTGTGGATTCAAAGCCAACCCAGGCAGGAAAGTCCATGATACTCTTATCCTCAATTAAGTACCAGAAAACTGGAAGTAGTGCTGTGGCTCAGAGTGGTAGAGCAATAGCCTTGAGTAAAAGAACTCTGGGACAATGCTCGGTCCCTGAGTTCAAGCCCCACAGCCAATGAAAATAAAAACTATCATTTCATAATGTTTTTATGAGGAATACATAAATTAGCATACAGATAGCCTCAGAACAGGGCCTGAACATACTAACATGTGTTTGTTATCCTTATTGCTAGCAATAAACATTAACAGAAAAAGAGAAAGAAGGAGAAATAATGGGAAGGAAAAAAAGGAAAGATCAAATAGCCTCTGTTGAGTCATTTTATCACTAAAACATAGAGAAAGACTCATAGGTACTGGAGCTAGGATCAACACAGGCTTTTTGGAATCTGCCTCACTTTTCCATTTGATTTTGCTTTTAACGAAGAACTCCTTGCTTTTAATGAGTAAGTCTAGTTTTCCATAAGGTGTCTTAAACTTCAGAGAATACCAAATTAAAAGGGTCTGCTGGATTCTGTTTTTAATGAGGGAGTTTATTTGATCAGAGCAATGACGCATAACACATACTAATAGTTCTGTCATATATAAATAGATTATGGCTCTGACCCATGACAAGATAGATCTAATTTAAAGTAGGTGTGTGTGTGTGTGTGTGTGTGTGTGTGTGTGTGTGTGAACATGTATACGTGTTCATACTGCTGTACTTACCAAACTGCTTTTGAGTTCTCCAAAGTGCACTAGTTGAGATTAGTCAGGTATGGGCCAGAGATAAATCCACATTTAAATATAAAACAAAATTATTGCATCTACTTGGATAGATCCTGAATCCTGCAACCTTACCTTTAGCAAGATGCTCTTCTATCCAACTAGTCTAAATGGCCACATGTAATAAAATAATAATTTGAGTTCATTTATTTTATGACATCTACAATTAAAACCTAGCTGTAAAAAAAATGCCTGAATGACATCTAATCTCAAAATCTGACGCAAACTCTGATAAGATGTGTTACTACTAACCCTTTTTGCACCAGAATTTAAATCACATGACACAAACGCAGCAAGTAAAATGTTTTTAGGTTGATATATGCATTACTTAATGTGGAATTTTGTTTGCGTTTATACAGTCTTAATAACAATATAGAGGTAGCTATGCAGAGGTAGCAACATAGAGGTATGACCATAGAGGAATGGAGGGGAGAGAAGAGGAGGGGAGGGGAAGGGAAAAGAGGGGAGAGGAGGGGAAAGTAAGGGAGGGAGGGGAGGAGAGAGGAAAGAAGACAGGAGGAGAGGGGAGAAAAGAGAAGAGGAGAGGATGGAGGAAAGGAAAGAAAAGATGGAAGAAGGAAAGAAGGAAGGAAGGAGGGAAGGAAGGAAGGAAAAACAGCTAACAAATATAGATTTCCTTGTTAATGGCATTTTATCTAGTGATCTTTGAGGACAATATTGTTGCAAATCCTATTACCTGTACTTAAGCAAAGCAAGAATATTTTTTTCGTTTTAAATAAGGTAGAAATAAAATCAAATTATAGAACCATTCTCTACATTGTCAGCATTTGGAGACGCTTACATAATGCTAATAACTGAATCCCACCTCCACAGATTCTGATAGAATGAGCTTAGAACACAATGAGAATCAGGGTTATCAAATCTCCCCTGGGTGAATCTCAGAGGCAGACAAGGATGAGAACTGTTGGGTTAAAGTGAGAGGGTAGGGACAGGACATGCCATGGCATGTAGAAAGAAAACAAAGTGATACCCCATGGGCTTTGTGTTAACAGAAATAACAGAATCTGGAAGCAAGCGTACTGCTCTCCCTTAGCAAATAGACTACTGAATGGAGTGTAATCATAGCAATGCCTGGTTATTCAGTGGGTGAAGAAGAAGAAGAAAAAAGAACTAGAATGACTCCAGTTATGCAAATCTGTGTCAGCAAATCTTCAAAGTAATGTTGTTTGGAAAGCAATATAAAAACCAGACTGTAGAACTAGTCAAATTATTGCTATTGATATAAAAGCTGAACACTGATGGCTCATGCTTGTTAATTCTAGCTATTCAGGTGGCTGAGAGCTGAGGATCAGAGTTCGAAGCTAACCTAGGCAGACAAATCCCAAAGACTCCTTTCTCCAGTTAACCAGTAGAAATCTGGAAGTGGAGGCATGGTTCGGGTGGTGAAGTACCAGCCTTGTCCTTTATATAAAACTCAAAATATACAGAACTTTTGTTTTAGGGGTACATGCATTTATTGCAAGCTATAAATCAATGTAACAGGCTGATGGATACAAAATTGAGGGTGGTAGGGCTTCAAGACTCTTGGTAACATTTGGTTTCCTTTTTTAACTTTAACACAGAATAGCAGCCCTAGTTACAATCCCAAGAATCTTATCAAAACAATTTGTCTGGAGAAACATAAACTCGCGTAGTCTTCCCAAGAGAAATTCTGAAGAATAAACAGTATCTATCTGCTATTTATCTTCATTCGCTAAACCTGCTGTAGATGCTCTAAGTACTACATAAAAGAACCATTATGAGCCATTCATGTATGCTTTTTTTCCTCCTTTCTTGCTTCTTTTCTGGTTGACCTTGTGTTATAGTCTGAGCCAAGTCAGAAAGACAATCTATAGCAGCAGTTCTGAGGAGCAAATTTATTTTGTTCCCGCTGATTAAATCTGTGTGTGGAGGTTTACTCGGGAAATTCTAATGGGAGTGACTTAAAGTCTGACCTGCTGAAGGTATAAAATTGTTTAGTGATCAAGAATGAAAGTGCAAAGCTCATTTCTAATCTCCCTAGGGAAGAGAATGCTGTTCGGGGTGAGAGTAAATCAACTTTCCTCTCCCAAAACGAAATATTGACTTTGAAACTACTTTCTGGACAAGTGCATATGTATCACCATGTAGCATCTTCATTGAATTTTTACCTCAGATGAACCTTACTCCTTTTGTTTTATCTCTTCTTCCCATCTCATGTCTTTTGCAATAATAAAAATAATCTGGCTAGAAGCAACTATCCACTCAGGAGTTCATCATTGACCTATTTCAGATCTTAAATGAAAACAAGAGAAGAAAAAGAAAGTTTAAAACAACCAGAATAATAGTTCTCTCTTTTAAGGGAAAAAATGTATCTACACATATCCTATTTTATTTATGCAAATGAGATGTATGTTGGTCTCCAACATCACTGTTCTTGAATCATACGGTATGGTAAGGGCTTCTATGTAAACACAAATTCTTTCCCTGAATTCTTGCACTTCAGTGGGATAATTTGCTTTGTGATATTACCAAACCATTAGCTTCAGTTAATGTTATGTAACATCTTACTTAGCTTGATGAAATCACACCTTAATTCAGACCCAGAGCAATGCTAACGTGAAACCCCAACATATTATCTTCACCTATAGCAAAATGCTTTCGCTCTCTCCCTCTAGTCATACTGGATAAGTACTCGATTGCTGCCTTTTCAATTAATTGAATTTTATTTCTCACCTATACTAGGCTGTCTGTGAACCACAAAAGTCCATTCACCTCTGGCAGATGCTTCTTATCAGAACGAAGAGGGCAATGTTGCTGAAATGTTTTCACTTTGTGTTCTCTCCTTTCTATTAGGCTCCACAATGAAGGGAGATATATGAAGACGGGAACATGGAGAGTCTATTGGAATCTTACAAAGCCCTCAATATCCCAGGATTTGTCTCCTAAATGAAGTGGGCTTTTAGCCCAAGTTCTATTTAAATATATATGCATATATGTGTATATATATATATATATATTTCTGCAGATGAAACAGATGCCAGATGAAAACTGCTCTGCTGACTTTCTCCAAACAGACCTGCAGCTGTTATTTCTTCCATGACTTGTTTTCCAGTGAAATTTTTAGGCTTCACCTGTTGAAGGACATGACAGAATTTTTGCTTGCCTCCCCCACTCCAGCTTACTCATCAGCTGACCCCTGAAAAGACAAAAAGAAGACAGACAGCTCTAAGAAACAACCATTTAGATGGGTAGCCCCGAGCCAACCCTGTTGGATCTGTCTTAGCTTGAGGAGACCTTGCCTTTGAAGGTGGAAGATGTCATCTCAGAATCTGGGGAGGGGGGGGAGGGCATCCCTACCTCTCCTGGATATGTTCTCAGTGACTTTTTAAAGACTCTTTTTACAGACCAGGCCTATGGCTTGTCTAGGAACTGTAACATAACCACTGTTTCAATAGAATAGAAATAGATATGCAAAACAAAACACAAAAGAAGGAAACACAACATGGTGCATAAGACCCTACCTATAGACAGGGCAGATTTTCTTCAACTAAAGCTATCTCTAAGAGAGAAGAGAAAAGACTGATTTTTCAATGAGAGAAAAGAATCCTTTGCTGTGTTAAACTCCTTACCGCAGTCACTGGCCTACATCACTGTGTTTTGCTGCATTTTTTCCCCTCAGTTAATTAGTCCTTTTGACACAGAACTTGACATTTGAAGCTGATCTCCCCAAAAGATCTCTTTTATACTTTGGCTTCTGCTATCAAAGAAATGTACGTTAGCCCTGAAAGAAGTCCCGTTGACAGATGTCACCTTGAAAACTCTCAAGATAATAAACACAATCAAAATGCAATGAAATGCTGGGTACAGCTTATGTAACCATTCTACTGGGTAAGGTTTGCCCATTAGCAATTCCACTTGAATGTCTCTGGATCGGGCCTTTGGCATGGAAGAGGATTTAGAATATTCTTCTTTCATGTCTCTCAGGTTACCCAGCACTGTCCCAGAATGCCTCTGCTCTGGGTAGAGGATCTTGCCTCTGTTTTCACCAGGCAGATGTCATAGCATGGGAAACCCCTCATCTTGCCCCGCCCCGTACACATCCACATTCATGCCACATGAGTAGACTGTCCCCTTACCATCCCATCCTCTTTGCCTTTCTGCAAAGGGAAGAGCTTACTTCACTGGGTCCTGGTACTTTAGTCACCTCCAACATTTTTAGTGACCTAAATTCATCTGATTTTCCTCCACTGAGTTGTTTGTTCAATTTCTCTGTCATCAGCTGACTCATACCTGTCTGCTTTTGTGTATTATAATTGTTCTATTGAATGAGAGCAAAACTTCAACTTCATATCACCTTCCAGCTACCCATATAGGTTGTCCCTTTAGACATTTGAGAATGGCCATATGAACTAATCTTTCAGTGTCTGCGCATCTTCCTATTTCTCTGTCTCTGTTTCTGTCTCTGTCTCTGTTTCTGTCTCTCTCTCTGTGAATGTGGGAGGAGGGATATATGTGTGTTGTGTATTAATATATATCACAAGAGATGTTTATGTTAAGTATCTTGACTCATTTCTACTTCTTAGTAATGAGCTCCAATGGAGAAAACTTAGGCTTAGGAGAAAAAATCCTGCATAACACCAAAATGCCAAAATGAACATAAACCACTTCCCCAAAGAAAAGGCATAGCAGGAAAAAAATATAATTTCAAGGCTCAGAATATGCAAAAAAAGGGAATATAACATGTGTTTTATAATGCATATGTCAGAAATTTGGGGACTTCTACAGGCTCAAGGAATAAAAGCTACACAAACATCCCCAGCTTCCTGCCTGCAGGAATCTATAAGGGATATATATATATATATATATATATATATATATATATATGTATGTATATGTACATATATATATATATTCATGATTAAAGCATGGATGATTTCTCCTAGTGGTAAGTTTTAACTCATTTAAGTGGAGGAGTTGTCCAAGCTCAACTCAGGGCATGCTAGGGAAGCTATGGTATATTTTCCAGGGACCCCATGTGGTCTCAAAGAGGCTTCAAATCTCAATAGGTATTGCCCATCCTGAGTCTCCATGAATACTATCACTTTATATGTGTGTGTGTACATATATATATATATATGTATGTATGTATATATTCTTAATAAGCTGACCATAGAGCTGAGGAAAAGCCTTTACTGCATAGTAAGTTTTACTAGTCTGTTGCATACACACAAAAATAGAGTGCACAGGTTTCTGTAGTGCTCTTCTAAAACTGCCTGCTCAGGGTAGAAATAAGAATTTGATCCTAGAGAGTCAATGCTCTGTGTAGTCTCAGGACACTGTCTCAGGACACCGAACAATGCTTTGATGGAAAGGAACCACAGGGACCTCAGGTAAAACCTATCATGGGGGCTGCCAATGCTACTAACCAGCACTACAGACTAGAGTAAGTATCTTAATCAATCTGCACTTCAGTTTTTTTCTATGTCAAAGCAACATAGATAAAGGTAAGTTCAACAAGGCATAATATCCCAGACATGCTGTGTCTGTCACCAATTACATGCCAGCCATAGTATTTCAAACAATCACTATACAAGCAAGGAAATGATACCCAGAGACATAGTATTCTCTCCCCTTGCCCATACTAGCCTGCATATAGTGTCATTGTTAAAGCATGGACAATTTCTCCCAGTCATAAGCTTTAACTCATGTAAGTGGAGGAGTTGTGCAAGCTCATCTCAGTACATGCTTGGGAAGCTATGGTATATTTTCCAGGGACCCCATGTGGTCTCAAAGAGACCTCAAGTCCCATTAGGAATTGCCCAACCTGAGTCTCCATGACTACTACCACTTTGAATATCATTGCCCTGTGTGCTCTAGGGGCTGCAGGTCAGCCTTATTCTACATTTGATGAAGTGGCAGTTCGTTCTGTGAGACCCATCTCCTACCCACTCAGAGAGCATTGATGGGCATCCGAAACCTAAAATGACTTTTATCCCACATTAGCCTATTGTGTTCCCATTGCAGTCCACCCTTCTCGATCAGACTGAGCGCAGCAAGATTGGCTTTAATTTAACTGCATGTGGGCCTTATCCAAAGTGCATGAACTTTATACAGTACTTAAATATGCCTCTGTGACTAGCTAAGTCTGAGAGAAATAATCATACAAGGTTGTAAACATACATACACATGTGCAGTCACACACATACACACACAACACCATCTCTGCTCTTCCATGAGAGTTATAGAGTAGCAGCCAGTAGTAGAGATGAATGAAATGAATTTGAATTGGAAGCCATGTTGTGGAAATACACACCCAAGGGACTACCTTTGGTGGAAAGTTTGACCAACTTGGAGCACAGAGTCAGTATGGTTACTACAGAGTGGTCTGTGGGCTTTGGCCCCTCAGGACCTGGATATTTGGCAGAGAAGACAAATTTGGCAAGCAGTAAGTAACAGTTTAGGGCAGTACACAGTTATCTGTAAAATTCACCTTAAGATCTTTTAAAGGTAATAGAAAAGAGACCACTGATGTATCACAAAGATTTGAAACAGAAGACAGGACACAGATTTGGAGGGCAAAAAAAAAAGTGAGTGGCATCAGATGAGAATCATAATGTCAGTAGCTCTGTATAGCATTATGAGGTCTCAGTTCCTGACTATTGGGGCAAATTGCTTGTTTTTATTTACAATTATCTTGATTTCATGCTATTTAAACCACACATAGCACTCCTGGCTTGACTTAAGTAATATGAAGTATGTTCAAGGTAGTAGCTAATGAATACAATATTTGCAGAGACAGGATTCTCTTACAAAATTACCCAAACTACAGAGATGGCATGCCATGTGTATGTAATAAGCTTAATGTGCTTAGGAAAACATTATTGAATTAAAAACCAGACATTTTTAATTTAATAGCTACATAGAAAGAGTCATAAGTGACTCATCCAATTGCCTCTTCATGGTACAATGCTCATTTAACGCCAATATAAAAATGGCAAAATATTAGACAAAGAATTCACCATGAGTGTTTTATGAACAAGTATTAGAACACGTTTTGAAGATGATAGGAGGACACCAACTGAAAGGTTATATAAATACTTTGGAGACAATCAAAGTAGGACAAAGGAAAGGAATTATAACTGAAATGCAAGCAATTAAATAGTGCAGTACCCATTGGGCATATGGACTTAAATAGGCTTCAGGGCTTCTCCATCTGGACTTTAATAAGCCTTGAGTTATTGCCAATAAAATATCAATGAAGCTTCTTCCGGCATTCATGGGCATCTGCCCACATGGCTCAAACAGGCAGCTGATGGGTTGCAGTTGCTAGTGAGGGCATGATAAAGGAGAATGCCAGAATTGCAAACTGCACAGAAGATCACAGACTATGTCTGACTTGGGCTTTTTGTTGGCTTTAGCCTCCACTAAAATTATTTTATCCTTTAAAATCGTTTTAACAAACTATGAATCCTTTCTCATTTTTTCAAGTAGGCATGTTGACACGTTGAACATGTAATCTCTAGTGGATAGCATAAGATATATTTATAGTGTATTACAAATATTGACATTGAAATAGTGCCTAAATCCTCTTTACTTCTCTAAAGAACATAAGCCAGTTGTGGTGCTACATCACTTGGGAAGCTGAGGCAGGAGGATTAGGGTTTAAAGATAAATTAACTTTCTTAGCCAGACCTGCCTCAAGTAGATAGACAGATAAATTGAAAGATAGATAGTTTATAGTAGAAGTAGCATATAATATCTATATGTTTATATACTTTATATGTAGATAAAATATCAATTTGTATGGATATGTAGATATACTACATATGAAAGCATACATACATATGTATATTTTATTAATTGAGAGAATATGCTTTCCAAAGAGTTTTGATGAGCACCATAATTACATAATGCATGAACCAACTATTCAATGTCTTACTAATCCAATAGAATCCTTCTTTCATCAAAACCATATTTCCCTTTTCCAGCCCAAAGGAGATTTTTATCCTAAAGAAATTATTTTTGTTTCATCCTTGCCATTCTCAAGAATGTCTTGAGGGATAATGCATCATGATTTTATCTTACATTTTTCTGAATGACTATTTTCCATTATTTTTAATTTAGTGACTAAAAAATCACACTAATTATAAAAACTAAACATAAATTTAAAAAATCACAGATAGATGACATTTTTATGACAATTTTATATTGAAACTACTGATATCTCATCCAACATGCTTTGCATTTAAGCTTTTATTTGTTTATGTACATCTGTGTGGATATATGCACTATGAATATCAATAAATATAAATGGACGTACTCTTTGTCTCCAAGATCTATTTCACATCTAATTTCTGATAATCAAGCATGAACTAATTGGTGAGTAGCAAGATAGAATGAAAATACTGGTTTCAATCTTTATTTATTAATAAAGGAAACCTTAAATAGTATTTTGTGGTGTTAGATGAAAGGAGTTACTTTAAAAATTGCAAAACGTCAGCTGTTATATTTGTCATAAGTACATACTATAACAGGTAAGGCGTACTTCTTAAATACATAGACTGAAAGCTAATTTATTCACTTCCAATCTATATTATTAGAAAAGACATAGAAGATTTTGTAAGAGAAACAATGTGTAGTTTCAATAAGTTCATTCCCAATTCAAGACAGATGTAAATGGAGAACTTTGTTTGAAAAGTAATTTCTCTGGAAACAGGACAGAATCACAAAATATAGGTAGATAGATAAATAGATAATAGGTAGATAATAGATCAGAGTATTACATAAAATAATAGAGGGAATGACAACAGAAACAAAATAATTGCTAGATATTCCAATCATAAAACAGGAAATAGTATGGAATGTAGCAAGATCTGACATCTCTTATAGTTAATATATTTGTTCGTTATAATAATAAACAAAATGTGTATGTATTTATTATTAAAGCTGAGAGAGCTGAACAAAATAGTAATACTTCACAATTTTGGCCAATGACTTACTAGCTGTAAAAACCATTTATAAAGAATTAACCCGGGGCCAGGCACTGGCGGCTCACCCTTGTAATCCTAGCTACAAGAGGCTGAGATCTCAGGATCACGGTTCAAAAGCCAGCCCGGGCAAAAAAAGGCTGTGAGACTCCTATCTTCAATAAACCACTAGAACACCAGAAGTGGCACTGTGGCTCAAGTGGTAGAGCGCTTGCCTTAAGCTAAAGAGCGCAAGGACAGGACAGCGCCCAAGCCCAGAGTTCAAGCCCCACGACTAACAAAAAAAAAAGAAAAGAAAAAAGAAAAAAATTAACCCTGGAGGAATAACTCAAGTGATAAAGAATTTTCCTAGCAACCCCTAGGCCCCTGAGTTCAAACTCTACCACTGCATTTATTAATTCATTAATTAATAGCAGATGAAAAATAAATAGATATGGATGATAGATAAATAATCATTGGAATGGGAAAAGACAGATGATAGATAGATTGATAGATAGATAGGTAGATAGATAGATAGATAGATAGATAGATAGATAGATAGATAGATGGTAATAAGTAGAATGGGAAAGGAAATTACACAAGATCCATGAAATAATCCTCAAAGTCGCACTTACGATATCACAAACAGTGACACATGTGCTCAGCTGTTAATCAAGTGCTTCCAGTACCATTTACATTCTGACACACCAGGAATCTACTTTAACCACAACAGAGAAGAGTGTATGTGAGTAGTAGCAAAGCTTTCCATGTAGCATGCATGCCCAGGAGTCTAGAATGTTTGATTGTTAGAAAGAAATTCACACTGTACTTTTTCTCCTTGCATTTTTCCACCCCCACCTCTGTTATATAACAGAGGCACTTTGAACAGCTACTGGCCATAAACGCTGTGTTCTTAAACAACTCTGAACTTTTGTTCCAACTGTCTTCATTCATGAGTGTAATTTATGTCTGGTACAACCATCGTCAGCAGGATTTTGAGATTTATAGATTACAGTTGACATCATATCAGTTCTGTTCTGCCTTCAGTTAATTTTTTTCCCTGAAAAAAAGATTTGGGCTTGGTCCAAATTTCCATACCACTTTCTAAACAAAAAGTATAGTTTGAAATAGTCACAATGACACTCTAGAGCAATTTAATTCCTTGGCGTGGGTAGAGAATTGATTATATACTTATAAATAGATTTCTCCATATATTAAATGTGTAATGTATAAATATACAAATATATAACTACATTATAGTGGTAGACTTTTAATATAATGACCTATGCTTATAATTATAAGGTACAATTTGGAAAATTGAAATGTATATATTTAAACTTATTTATTTAAAAAAATTTAGAAAGTTTCTTTATGAAGGAAGAGAGCCCTATGCCAACTTCTTTTTAATAAAAAAGAAATTAAAAGGAAAAAAGGAGGAAAGGAAGAAGGGAGAAAGGGAAGGAGGGGAGAAGGAGAAAGAAAGGAAGGAAGGAAGAAGGAAGGAAAAAAGGAAGGAAGGAAGGAAGGAAAAAAGGAAGGAAGGAAGGAAGGAAGGAAGGAAGGGAGAGAAAGAGGGAAAGAGGGGAAAGGGAAGGAGAGAAGGTAAGGACAGGCTAAGAAAAATAGGAAAAGCAATAGAAAGGAAAAAAAAAGAAACAGGAAATTCATTTGGCCTAGAGTAAACTAATTTAAGTATTGTGAGACAAAGACTTTTAGTTTAACTTTAGTACACGTGCTGCCAAAGTGAGCACTAGTTTAACTTTAAAATGAATTTTGATCAAGTCCTAAATCTGGAGAATGAAGCCTTAGTAACAAGAGCAAAACACAAATAGCTTTGCAATGACTAGATCGTCCCACAGTACTAACGAATCCATTCCCCTTCTCCTTTAGCATTGTTCATAACTGAGAACTTTGGACTCCACATGATCACTAGAACTGCATTAGTTGAACTAGATCACAATCTTGTTAAGAAGGGGAACTCATTACAACATCACCATCTTTCTTTTTTGGGGGGGTCAGTTGTGGGGCTTGAACTCTGGGCCTGAAAGCTGTCCATGAGCTCTTCAGCTCAAGGCCAGCACTCTACCACTTGAGCCACAGTGACACTTCCAGTTTTCAGTGGTTTATTGAAGATAAGAGTCTCATGGACATTCCTGCCTGGGTTGGCTTTGAACTTCAATCCTCAGATCTCAGCCTCCTGAGTTGCTAGGATTACAGGTATGAGCCACCGCCACCGGCACCCAGCTCACCATCTTTCTTATATTGCAAGAATTTCCTGGTAGGATTTACAGCTAGAGAGTTAAGAACATTTGTCAGAGATACACATTTACATGTTAATAAAGGGTGTGATCACCTCACCAGAGGCAAAATAAGGATAGGAGATCTACAGCTTACAAAGAAGAATGTATATTTGAATTAATATCACTTCATCTTCTTTTAATTTTTTTAATTTTTAAAATTTTATTGTAAAGGTGATGTACAAGGGGTTACAGTTACATTATTAAGGTAATGAGTAGATTTATTTTTGAACAGTGTTACCCCCTCCCTCATTTTCTCCCACTACCGTCCCCAACCCTGACTCGCCTCATCTCCAAGTTGTAAAGTTCTTTCCCACATAGTGTCTAGTGAGTATTACTATTGCATTGATTTATCCTTTGTTTCATTAATTCTCTAATTCTCCCTTCCTTCCCCAAATTAGATAATCTTCTATAGAAGACAAAAGGCACAGAAATCAAAAACAGTGACAGGGATAAACCGAAGGAAAACAGAAAAAGAAATAAAGAATGAAATAATAACTGCATCTTTTTGCAATGCCTTTTTCTTCCTAAGATCAATCAGAACCAGACTCAAACATGAACAAGCAGAACCCATGCCTAAGCCTAGCGCTTCAGGCCATTCTGCACCACCCAAACCCACACAATGAACGCAGAGGAGAGTCCTTGAGAACCTTCTCTGGAAGCTGCCAGAGCGCTATATTTTTCAGCCTTTGTGCTGGTGATATGTACCTTTCAGGTCTCACTAGAACGTAGCTATACATTGCTGCTCTCTCTCCTGCTGAGGTACCCTCAGCTTTTAAGTTTGGGCCACTACTACTCTGAAAGCCAGAGTACTTCAGAGGAGGGAGAAGAGTCTGTAGAAAAACTGCATACAGAAGAGGCAATCAATCGCCCCACCACATCTCCATTTTGAGATAGCATGAGAGCAAGGAATTACTGGTAAACAATTATTCTTATTGCAAGAGTGCCAAGATTCCATTTTCATTGCGATTTCACAATTCATGTCCCTGCAGGTATTGTTAATAGCTGCATGATTCTAAAAGCATTCATACTTCGAATTGATAAGTATCTAGGACTGGACATAGCAATTAGAAACTTTCGTAATGACTCTTCACATTGCTTAAAAATAGGCCCTGAATGAATGCTAACTTCCCAATTTTATATACATCTCTCTCTCTCTCTCTTTCTCTCTCTCAATATATACATATATAATCAACTTAAAAAAACTTAAGCTTAACAAACTAAAAATTTGTCCTTGTTAAAATTAATCTGAGTTATATTATGCTTTTTGCTAATTGCAATTTGGATTTCACCTTTTCATTTAATAAATCCTTGTGAATAGAGAAAAAATTTCAAGTATATATATGGGAAGAAAAATGGAAGTGCTGACATTGTTGAAGATACATTGTACTTATAAACTGATCTGTCAAATTTAAATCCCTTTGTAAGGTGACTTCAAGCTAATAATAAAAGGGTATAATATAGGAAGCAATTTAATTATGATAATTATATATACTAATTGATTGCTGAAATAGTAATATAATGAAGATATTTTCATTACAATTCAAAAATTACTATGCTTTCATGGTACTTACGTTTAATTATAGGATTAAATCATACTCATCGAAGGTAGATCAATAAGACTAATTATCATAGAAACATCATCATTAATTTTAGTAGAATGAAAGCAGTAAAAATAAACCGGTAAAATATATGATTATTTGTTACTTACATGTGTCTTTATTTCATGACTCATTCAAAGAAGTTTGGCAGTGGACGGAAATAACAGCCGTACATAATAATAACTGAATTCATTCTTCTAGGTATTTTGCCAGCTTTCTGTCATATCAAAGCTAAACTACTGAACCTATTATTCAATTTTGTAATTATGAAAATATAGTTGTCAAGAATAGAGGACAGAACAGGTTTTATTTCACAGCTTGTTTGCTTACTATGCAACATTTAAGCATTTGACATAGAGTATGCCTGTCTCCTGTTTTGCTCTTGCTTCAGGCTCTGAGATGTTAGAAATGAGCCTGATATTGAAAGTTTAGAGAATATTTGATTCATTCTTAAGAGACATATAAATTGGATCCATAACTACACTGAGGGGTCCATAATTTGGAGGGCATGTCAGTCCTTTCACAGAACTGTGAGATATTAATGATTTCGACAGCTTACAGTAATTTGAACTTTTCTTGTCATTGTTTTGAGTTTTATGACACAAAGTCTCAGTGCATACCTCAGCCTGGTGCAATCCTCCTGCCTCAATTCCCTAAGTCCTGGAATTAGATCTATGTAGCTGCACCGTTTCTGCTAACATACCTTTGTGAAATTACCCGTCTTAGAGTACATTGCAAAATGCAACAGCAGGTGGAACAGATAATCTAAGGCGAGTAGCAGTGTCTCTAAAGAAAAGAAAAACACAAGTCTCAAACTTCTATCTGGGTGGGATGGCCCATTTGTTCTTCCCGATCTCTGATCACTACTTTTTGACCAACTTTGCTGGGTGCAACAGAGGATAGACATATGGAGATTGATTCGAAGGATTGACTTTCAGTATGGCTTTTGGTCTGGGTTTGACCTGAGAAGGTATCAACAGAATGTAACAGAGGATCAGTGAGATCCAGGTGTTCATTTCCTCTCGTCTCACCTTCCCATGTTCCTGCAAGTTGGTTGTCTACTTCCACAGAAGACCACTTCTTCTTTCAAGGTTCCCATTCTATTTCTCAGGGCTTAGGTCCTGATGATCACACCTACTCTTGCCCTTTAAATGTCATCTATAGATGCTAATAACCACAGAGTGCTTTACCAGCCCTGGATTCATTCTCTAACCCTTTGCCAGTATCCCTCCTCCTCATTTTAATCTTCTCTAACTACCTGATTTGCATGTACCAACTGTCTCCACCAGCACAACAAGGAATATACTTTCTCCCCCAGCAAGTGTTACCTCGATCACTATCCTTTAGTTTTGACACATGAAACCCTTTATTCTAAGTCTTAAGTTTTCTGCTGGTGTCTAATTTAAGAACAAGAGAATAGCTTCTCTCTTGGTAGTGTGTGCAACTCTGTAAGGTAATTCCCTTTGGAGAGTGCCTCCAGCTCTGAGAATGTTGTCTCCTCATTATAAGCACTTAAGTCATTATTGAGTGGCTGTGGAGTCAATAGCAAAGGAGAAGATGTGGCTTCCCAGGTCCCATTGGTAAAAGTCATTTCCTTTCCTGAATGATTTCCTTCTTTTATGCAGGTGTGTCCTCTATATCTTCTGTCTTCATATGGACAAGGGTGGATACACAATTGTTTGAGAGAAAAAGAATGGAGGAAATGGAGGTGAAGTCAGTTGAAGGACATCTTCAGAAGACTTCCAAATGCATAATACCAAAACATTTGGGGAAACTGTCTTCAAGAGACTAGGACTCGAAGACCATCTGACAGCCATGCAATGGGGGTTGTGAATAATGTATATATCATATATATATTTATTTATATCTATGTATATACATGTATAGTATGGATATCATGTTTTTCCTGGTCTTTCTATGACTTCATTAAAAATTACTATGAAGCCTACCTCTGACCTCTGGTGATTTTTTTCTGCTATATTTTCATTTTCTAAGTCTCAGATCATCGAATATTTTAAAGAGACAAGTATGTAATTTATATTTTCCATTACTCATTACTTTTTACTTCTCGTTTTCTTTCTAGTCACTTCGTACACATATATATTGACTTGTTTACATTTTATAATTCATTGTCATAATTGAAGTTACTTAATAGGGTGATTATTTTTTAATCTTGGCACTTTCTAACAGTTTTCCAGTTATTACTAAATGAGCTATAATGACAGATTTCATTTCCTCAAAAATCCAAAAGTTATTTATAAGTATTCTTTCTGGTTCTTAATACTTAGGAGGACATTGCAACCAGTTTGTTACTCATATTCAGAGGGACTGTCTGTTCAGTATATCCTTTTGAAAACAGAATGGCATTATCCTTTCATTTCTAACATGTTCATTTGCCATTTGTTGTGGAGCTTTTCAAATATTTTATTCAGTCAGTCTTCTCCTGGAAAAATGTATACATAAAAATGTACATGTAACTGCTTATGTATCATTGGCTCATTTATATTTCATAGTTATCACCAGTTTACCTGTTTAATAAAAACACACCAGTGATAATGGCCTCCATTTCCATCTCCTACTCTTCACCTCCCTGGTACTGCTTTACTTTTCCCCTTAGCATGTACCTCAAATGACAACAATCACTACTATTTCAATACTTGATTTTTGTGAGCTCGTATTGGAATGTACACAGAAGTATGTCTTTTGACTGATTCTTTAGTTTCCAGTAAAGTTTACTGGGTGTTCAAAAATAATATCTTTTGTACAATTGTTAGTGTTCCTCTTTTATGCTTTGTTTATTATTAATTAAGAGAATGCAAGCCTACTTATTCATCAATCCAACGTTTTAGGTAGCTGTGTAAAAGAATTCATCAGCAGTCACATAAAGTTTTTATATAATAGCAACTATTAAGCTAAATCTCCCATTACAGACTTAGTTCATCTTATTGAAGCAATTCTATTAGTAAAATACCCTTTATGTGTTTTTGTAGACCATTACATATTTAATGAAATATAACTCTATTTGACCTCATTTTTACTTTCCTGATTACTTACACATTCTTTTCCTTGTAATGATATCAACATTTTAAATTTCTGGATCCATCAAAACTTATAAAGCTCCTTTGAAACCCAGCTCCTCTGTACACATTGCCTCAGCTATTCACATGGACAAGACTTACAGCTTTTCCTATGCCAATAATTGCTTCTCCTTTCTTTTGATAATATCTATATTCTTTAACTCTTAACCCAAACAAGTAGGTAGGACTGGGCTATGCTATCTCTACCATTCTGACTTCCTAGTAAGGAAACATTTTACCTAGAGTCAACTAATGAGCATATTATATAGTATCTTCCACGATTGGCCAAATGATAGAAAGAGGATTCAAGTCATCCAATGAAAACCAAGCAAAAAGATATATTCTTCTTCTTTTTCTTCTTCTTTTTGTCAGTCGTGGGGCCTGAACTCTGGGCCTGAGCGCTGTCCCTCAGCTCTTCAGCTCAAGGCTAGTGCTCTACCACTTGAGCCGCAGTACCACTTCTGGCCGTTTCTGCTTATGTGGTGCTGAGGAATCGAACCCAGAGCCTCATGCATGCAAGGCAAGTGCTCTACCACTGAGCCACTTTCCCAGCCCAATATGCTAATTGCTAGTTACCATTAGCTCTCTGCATATTTGCAAAAATATTAAGCTAAGCTGAAAGCCATCAGTTATGTCTTAGCCAGGCTAACATTCCGCCTATATCACAATCCAAGTTCTTAAAATTCAGTTCCACTGATGTTATCCAAATCTTGTGATTTCCTTGTTGTGGAATGCATTTCCTGCTTGATTAGGGCGTTATTTCCCTCCTCAGAGAAGTGCTTATCCACCTCTAGTTATTCAGGCAATGAATGAAGGAGGAAAGGCTCCTGGGAAGACATGCTTGCAGATGAGTTCTTTGCATTATTTCAAGGCTCCTTCTCATGGGATGAACTGCGCTACTGTAAATGTTTGGAAGGAGTCTGGACGGTGTGGAGAGCGGGAAATTCATGATTCTCCCTCTGGTATAACCAAATGTCCTCATCGCAAGCTTCAGAGCACTGCTCTTTTCCTTCCATGGATCTGACCCTAGCACAGAACTTGATGAGCCTGTATTTTCAGTCTCCTTGAAGTTCTGTTACTCACAATTAAGTCCTGGAGCTGATTTTTTTTAATTATAGTCTCCTCTAAAGTTATAATTGTCTTCATAGAGTTTTAGTCTTTGAGTTGCTGTGCTAAGTGTTGGGTTCACGGTGCTTTAATGCTGTGAACTCAACATTTCACTCCAAGTGTAACACACATCTATCTACTTGGAATAAGCAGAGTAGTGGACTTTCAAAGGATATTTGCCCCCTAAAAGGAGGGAATTTGCAAGTGTGATGAAAGTTGTGAAGCTTTGGATGGTTTGGAGATTAACCTGCATCAACAGAATGAGCCAGAGACCCTGGTGTCAGGTAACTGGGCTGATTTGCCCACAGAGAACTATAGTTATAACTAGTAGATCCTTGTGTGCCAGGATGAGATCAATGATCAATGATGACTTACAAAACTAGACAAACTCAAGAATTGATAACTAAAAGTCATTATAATGCTTTCCCATCTAAGCCAGTTTGCAGACATTGAAGCCATTATCCCCTTAAAGAAAGAAAATGTGCAACTTCTTAAAGTTCGTATGGATAGAAACACATGAAGTAGCTTCAGTGATAAGAAATACAAACAGCCCATGATAAACCATGGATACAGAGAACCCAGAAAGTAATTAATCCTTTGTCCATTAGTGGACCACTAGACCAAATGAGGCATTAGATTCACCCTAAAGTTGCTTGCCCTTCCCTTATACTTATTACTCAGTTACTAGTAGAATCTTTGTAAAGTAAAAGTCATGGTGGGGGAAAAAGCTTCCAATAGAAACTCACATGAAACAACTTTGCCTCCTCTGCCAAGATAGTAGATCGAGCTGGGCTCCCATGGACCATGCCTGCGATCCTAGCTACTGAGGAGGCTGAGATCTGAGGACTGCAGTTGAAAGCCAGGCCAGGCTTCCACAGAAGCAGCTTGAAGTGGAGCTGTGGCTCAAGTGGTAGAGCATCAGTCTTGAGTGAAAAGGCTGAAACAGTGCTCAGGCCCTGAGTTCAAGCCTCAGTGCTGCCTGACACCCTGCCCACATCCAAGATAGTTGATTGAAATCAATATCCACACTAATACTACCCTCAAAGGGTTAATGCTTTTTGACTTTCTGGAGAAATTTATGTTAGCCATCACACTGGATAATGAAATGCCACTTGGATATAGTTAGCATGAAGTGGTACATGGACCTAGTCAAAACATATATGTCAATTCATGGCAGATAAGCCTACAAACATTCAGAGAGTTGGCTCTTCTGTTCAGTTGATTCATCATATCAAAATTATCACCTTTCTTTCATGAAAACAACAGTAATTTAACCCTTATCCATGTACTAAAAGCAATAGGTTCTTGTATACACAAAAAACTTACACACCAAGAATAACAGACATTAAACTTTTAACTGATTATTATTATTATTATTGCTATTATTTGGTTAATATAGTATATTTAACATTCTAGATCAGATATGGAAGCAGATTTCAGTAGGAGATCTTAAGAGAAGAGAAACTGTTGAAATGTAGGTTGTCTATGCCCACAAATGTTTTCTCTTATCATGAAAACTGAAATCACCTAGACTTCCTGTTTATAATGTATTGTAATGAATGAACCACAACACCCATCAGTCCCTCCACTTTTCCCATCTATCCTCTTCCACAGGAAAACACAAGTTACAGTCAGGTGTCAGTGGTTCACCTTTGTAATCTTAGCTACAGTCGAGACTAAGATCTGGAGAATCCCAGTGTGGAACCAACCTTGCAGAAAAACCCGAGATATCTCCAAGATAAATGAGCAAAAATAACAGACTGGAGGCAAAGCTCAGGGGTAGAGTGCCAGCAAGCACTAAGGCTTGAAGTTCCAACACTAGAGCTACCAAAACAAATAAGTACATTAAAAAAAATCAAAAACGTAAGTTGCTCCTTAATCTGATTAAGATGTTTTTTCAAATTAATAATGTACCTATTATTATAGTCAACTGTAATTAAATATTTAAATAATTACAGTCAAATAATTTTAATCATTACTGTTAATTAAATGATTATAGTTGAACATAATCGTTCACAGAGCAGCTTGTGTTTGTTGTATTTTCTTTTAGAAACTACAGAATGAGGGTTTGATATTAGTTAATATTCATCTTTAATTATTTTAATATTATTTGAATTTGATATTATTTAATGTTATTTTAAAGGTTGTCTAAATGACCAGATCAGTCTTTTTTCTTGATGGATTGTTTGTTCATACAATATCTAAACTGGTGAGAATTTTTGTTAAAGTTTTTCTAATAAGCAGGAATTGTTTCCAGAACTCTTGTTAATGAGGTGCAAACGTTTTAGTGTGTGCAGTATTGTTTTTCTGATCATTATCCTGTTTAAGTAACACTTAGAAAACTAAGCCCCTAATTTCCTCCCTTCAAAAGGGATTGTTGTTGTTGTTTCAATTTTTAGCTAATTTCCTTTATTTATACTGCCTTTGTCGTGCATAGATATTGTTGACCAACTCTAGATATTTACAGCTTTGAAACATCTGTGAACATATAATTAGATCTTATCAACTTTGACCATATGGTGGTGAACAAAATCGTCTTCCCTCTGCCACCAAAGAGCTTAAAAACACTTAGGAAATTTGGCAGTTTTACAAATCTCCATAATCTAACTCTTCATAATAGGCTCCTGGATCTTAATGAGCTTCCTAAAACTAATCTATATAAAATGTTCATCCTGGACTTCAGAAATCCCGTGCAATATCTTTTGAGAACCAAGACCATGCTATCTAATTGACAGCAAGATTCCAATGACTTTTTCTTCATTAAACAATTAACTATTAATGTGCCTTTGATGACATTGAGGGTCATCGGATCTTTTCAGTTCTTCTGTGGTTATTTATCTCTCGGAAAAGAGCAATGAGCAACTCGTACTCCCAAAGAGTCGCCCATAATTCACTTTAGATTACAGAGTCTTATGTCTGCAAACTCCATGAATACCTGTAGGATTCTTTCCTCTCCACTCCTGTTTGTCTTTGCAATTTAGCTTTTGAGTTTCCTCAGTCATAACAGCACCAAGCTATTTTCCTTCTCCTGTTGCCAATGCATGTAAACATATTTCAGGAGAACAGACTTAGTGACCTCTTTTTGTGAGAGATGCTGCCATCTTCCTACCTATACCTTCTCCTCCTTCTAGTACCTAACAATTCTGATTTTAATCCAATTGCTTTGCGGGGTAAACATTTGTACCAAGTGATAGGAGTCATTAAGTTGTTGAAATTTTGTTTTTTTCCTGCTGAACGACCATTCCTTAGTAGAACTGAGTCCCTGATGAGCTGTCTAGAGACAGTAGGAAGGAGACAGGGGAAAGGGATAGAGAGGGAATAGAGAGAGGAGGGGGGAGGAAATGAAGGAGGGAGGTGAAGCGGGGAAAAGGGAGGGAAAGAGATAGCTTATTCTGGTTAAACTCTAACACACTGGCAAGTACTACTACAGAAGTCATGGAAATGAAAGGAAAGATTACATACAGTCCAGAGAAGCAATTTCAGACAGGGTTTGATTAAAATCCTTAATTGAAAAAAATTCTAGGTCACACAATAAAATAACACATAACATATGCATTGAGCTAAGCTGAAGTTGCTGTCTTCATTCTTAAAAAACATCATGGGGGGAGGATCCTGTTTTGACATATATAGTGAATCTCATGCGAGGAAGTGTTTGTTGAAGAAACCATGAAAGAAGGAATGGGAGAGACACAGAAGTCTCAGCTGGACAATACTTATCTGTGTCATACAGAAATACCAAAATCTGCAGCAAAGCTTTTATATTACCAGGTTAGACTGTAGAGCCATCGCTTCTAAGGACTCTTTATAAATGTTCATATCATTAAGAGTTAGTGGAAGTAAACAAAGACCTCACTGCTCTTTTCAATTCATGCATGAAGACGTTCACATTGTCTCCTCTCTTCCTGGGCATGTGGGTGGGAAGTAGGATGGGAAGCAGAGAGGAGGCACTAGGTGGAGGCACATTTGAAGCATGCTGAATTTAGCTTATATTTTAATTCACTTGTGTGGGTGCTCTTCTTCCGAATCCAAATGATCAGATCCAAATGATCTTCTGGGAAAAAATTGTTTTTCAACTGTAAAGAAAGCAAGGCAAGATCTAAAACCATGAGAACGAAAAAGCACCTGGATGGCTCATTTTCAAGTCAGCCTGTTTTCCAAGTAAACATTACTTGGATGACTTTACAGTGTTCATTTCATGCAGTTTTCCTCTTTCCCCACACGAACTCTAAACGGCACTGAATCTATTCAGTGAGAATCTATTCTCTACTACCTTCAGCTAATGATGAGTTCTTTGAAGAAACAATCACTTGGAGATTGACACTCTTTTCTCTAATATTTTTTACACAAATAATATAATGACATTTTGATTTTTCCCAAGCATTTCCAACACTTGCGGCGAATTTAGAGTGGGATACAAATTAAATGGAAAGGAGTAAAATTTTAGAGAGAAAATGTCATAGAAAGGATGAAAAGCGACATGTTTATACAGGAAGATCTTGCCCATCCTAAGTGATCTACCAGTAAACAGTGAAGAATGTACATAGTAGAGGTTGTTGCAGATCTAACTCTCTTTCTTTCTCTCTCTCTCTCTTTCACACACACACACACACACACACACACACACACACACACATACACTCATTATGTGACTAGCTCTAACCAATGAATTGCAAGAGGAAACAGAAGCTGGGTACTGGTGGCTCAGACCAATAATCCTAGCTAATCTGGAGGCCAAGATATGAGAATCAAAGTTCAAAGATCAGTCCAAGCAGACATAGGACTAAGACTCTTATCTCTAACCAGCAGCAGAATGCCAGAAGGCAGCACCATAATTGTAAAAAAGGAGGGAGCAGAGTGTGTTCCTCGGAAGCTGAGGTAGTGAATTGTCACAGGATCTTCTCTTCCCCGACATAGCAACTCTGGATTTAACACATGTCAGCTGACAGGGTTGCAAAGAGAGGGCGGCCTGTTTTGCAGGAAATGCCCAAAGGTATGTCGATCTCAACATGTGGCTTTATAAAATGGAGAAATGCATGTTTACATGTGAAGACACAGATGTCCTGGGTGTTAATGTCTTCAGGGAGAATAGCCCTCTCCCTGCTTCCTCTTAGTGAAAGACAGTACAGTAGCCTTATTGGAAATCACCTGCCTAAACCAGTAATCACCTTTCAATCACCTGACTGAGATTCAGCAAAGGACCCCAGATTCTCAGGTCACTTCCTCATCCATCGTGGTCACTTCCTGAACCTAATGTCCATGCCTCCTTTGGACATTGGGAAGTTCCTTCCCCGGGCTCTGAGATCACTTCCTGCCTTTTTCCCCTCTATAATTCCTCTCACCCACAAGTTCTCGTTCCCTCTTCTCTTCCTCTTTTCTCTCTCCATCTTGTGGGGGCCGGAAGTTTGCTCTCCCCCAACAAATTCTTTTCTTTCTGAACCTTATCCAGTGGTTAATGTGGGATCAATTAGGATGTGACCCAACCCCTCATGATTCATTCACGATATAAATATAAAAATTACAAAAAAAATCAGACAGTTCACAAAGCCAGAGATATAATTAGTAAACAATCATCCAATATGAAGAGTTAAAGATAGATGTGAAAATTAAAGGAAGACATTTTAATTTGTTGTTTGACAACTTTTTGAAAGGTCACAATACCGCTTGTATAATTAGATGTGGTTTAAAAATATTAGATCCTCTCAGGACTTGTGGTTGAAAGCAGGATTAGGCGAGCTTTTTCTGCAACTTTATTTAAAATCTTTAGGGTTTGATTCAACACATATCTCTTTGACGGTCAAGATTTTAAAAAATCAAAGCAATAGGGAAAACTTTTTACAAAATATATTTAATCCAGTGTAAAGCACTAGAGTGAATAAGAGGTAATGACTTTAACTATGAAATAAGAGTTCTGTAATAAATCAGTGTGCCAATGTAATTCCTATTAATCAGATAATAGAACAATATTTCTGAGAGCCATGGGATAATGTATTTTTGAAAGAAATTGTTATTTCCTCATTTCTTTCTAACAGGTTGTATTCTGGGAAAGGATGTTTGCAATAAATCTAATGAAATTTCTCTGAGCAGGAAAGGATAAAGGGACATAGATAGGACTAATTGCTAGAAAGAAATAACAGATAACCTGAAGGGAACAGGAAGAGAAATCCTGAATGACCAAAGAAAGAGAAGACTAACAGGATGAGATATTCATACTATTTCAAATGTGAACTGCTATATTCATCCTCTCTACCATTAACCAAACAGAATATCTCTGAAACTTTTAGCTTCTTTTCTACTGGTTCATATAAATGAATTATTTGGAGAACATTATAATTGGGATGTTGAATGACCCCCAGATACCCAGGTAGCTTAAAGACTTGGTTTCTGGGGGCTTCTTGTTTTGTTCTGTTTTTCCCATAGAAATAACTTTTATTTATTTATTTTACTTACCTTACTGTTATTTTAAAGGTGATACACAGAGGGATTACAATTATGGCTCAGGTAATGAGTACTCTTCCTCCCTACTATTTCTTCATATTTTCCCTTCCCTCACTCTTTCCTAAGTCCCTCCCTCTTGTCTCCCCACACTGAGTTGTATAGTTCACTTTCATCCCTGTCCAGTGAGCTCGGCTACAGCAATTTTTCACCCTTTTCCCTTGAATTCTGTGGCCTCCCCCCCCCAAGATATACATGTAAATATCTCTGTTATTTCCACATCTTGGAGATATATATTTATATATATGGATATATATTTAAACTATATTATGTAAAATTGTATTTACATATAATTTTATGTAAACATAAAGAGGCATGTAAGAGATTGTATTCTCGTGTTTCCTAAGAGTACCTTTTGGTTTCACTGTGTATGTCCAGAATCCTGATTTCTATTGGGAGATGATAAAAGTCAGCATTGTGGAAGATCCATGGGAAGTTCTTAGGTCACTTGTGGCATGCCTTGGTAGGGAATCTGAAGATGCTGGTCCCTGCCTCCACCTGCTATTTTATCTCATTGACGTATGAAGTCATTTTGCTTCCCACCATTGCCATCTAGCTAGGATGACTCCAGCAGCTGGAAGTAATGAGTCTGCTCTATCCTGGATTGGAAACTCTAAAAGTGAGAGCTAGAGTAATTTTTTTTATCTTTAGTTATGTCAGCTACTTTGTTATAGTGATGACAATCTCCCTGCCACCTATTTCATATAAAATTTGTCCTCTTTTTTTTGCCAATCTGAGATTTTCTCATTTGATCTTTGCCCTTAATAGTTTTTATAGTCTGTATATTTTGAAAAGAACAACAACAACAAAAAACTTTGACAGAAAATCTTGTTTAAAGCAGGGTGTTAGAGATTACTCATTGATTTCAGAAGCTGTTCATGCATGGGAGACCTGTGTGTCCCTTTTGGATAGGGCAGTCCTCTCACTGATGCTACTATACCATGCGATCTGGCTGTAATGAAGTAGACTGTTTGCACATTCTTGATCCAAAGTGTATTCATCCATCTCTCTCTTCATGAAGCATGTCAGGAGAGACAGCATTATATCAGAAACTACAAAAAATGATGTTATTATAATTAGCTGAAAACCTTTTCAAAAAGAGTAAACTACAATAGATTTGATAGTACTTTTCCCCTGACAGAAGTTATCACACAAGTTAAAACAACACTGAACCATAGAATAAATTTAGAATTTATTAATTTTTATTTGTTAACTAGCACAAAGTTCTAATTCTAAAGTTTCAAAAATTAAGTACAGGTTAAAATAATTATTTAATATGTATACACACACGTACCCCAAAAGTTCTCTAATGATATTTAGCAAGTGGTTTTAGATCTTGTTTCTGCCTTTTATAACTTTTATATCCACTGTTTTTGCCTTTATCAGTAAGACTCCAAAATATATTCTTTCTGGAGCACTAATATTTTTTTTTTTGGTCCGGTCGTGGGGCCTAAACTCTGGGCCTGGGCGCTGTCCCTCAGCTCTTCAGCTCAAGGCTAACGCTCTACCACTTGAGCCACAGTGCCACTTCCGGCTTTTTCTGCTTATGTGGTGCTGAGGAATCTAATCCAGGGCCTGAGGCATGCAAGGCAAGTGCTCTACCACTGAGCCACCTTCCCAGCCCTGGAGCACTAATATTTTTTCAAAAATAAAAAATGAATTTAATTATAGCATTATACTAAGTGTTATGACATGGATCCTTTGTTTAAAAAATACCATAACAGGATAAAAGCAGAGTTGTTTCTTTTTAATTTTTATAAAATAAAAATTATTTACTTGGACATTCTTTGTTTTTTCAAGTTCCTCCTATGTCAGCAGAATATTTCCAGCATTTTATGGGAAAATGTAGATAATAGATATTGTTTTATTATATGTGTCTTAAACTAGAATAATTATAACTTATATTTGAAAGGAAGCTGAAAGCGTTCTCATTACTGTCTCAATTTTCCTTTGAGAAAAGGTTTTTCCCATCAGGCTGATAGAAACAAACAAACAAAAAACATTTAGGAGAAGATAATTTAAGGGGACATTTTTAAAGAGTGGAAGGAATTGAACCTCAATGAAGTTAGATCTTTTATCCTAAGATGATTTGAGGCCTTCTTTTTGGAAATTGAAATTTTGGTTAAGAACATCTGTTATAGCACAGCAGTGCCTTTTTCCAAAATCACTTGAGACCTTAGCACTTTTAGGTTACTCATTCTTTTTTTTTTTTTGGTTGGTCATGGGGCTTGAATCTAGTCCTGGGTGCTGTTCCTGAGCTCTTCAGCTCAAGGTTAGTGCACTACCACTTGAGCCACAGCACCACTTCTGGTTTTCTGGTGGTTTTATTGGTGATAAGAGTTTGAAGGACGTTCTTGCCTGGCTTTGAACTGTGATCCTCAGATCTCAGCCTCCTGAGTAGCTAGGATTACAAGTGTGAGCCACTAGCACCTGGCAGGTTACTCATCCTTAATTAATTATTATTAATTAATAATAACCATTATTAATTAATAATAATAAATGTTGTTAATTAATATATTTTCCACACAAGGCAAGGATCCTCTTTTCTTCTGCCTTATAGATTCAGTTTTTCTTTTTTTCTTTCTTTTTTTTCAGCTTTTTGTTTTGGTCTTAGTTCTTGAAGTCACGAGTTTGGCTTTTTAGCTCATTTTCCCTCACTCAATATGAGTTCTTCTGCAAACCATAATAGAGTAGATTAGAAATAAAACTTCTTGGGTTCAATTTTTTGTTGTTGTTCTTATTTGATTAATTTTAGGCCCATTATTTAACTTGCCCTTCTGCTTATTCAACCAGAAAATGAGGAATCTAATCAAACTTTTTTCATTAGCTATTGTGGGAGTGAAAGGAGAAAAAATACACAAATAATAATGCACTAGGAAAGAACATTTGGAAGAGCAAGGAACATTTACTTGCTCCCACTACAATGGGCAGAGACATGAGTCACAGGATTGAGTTTGCCAGGGTCAGGGTCTCAATGGATAGGGAACCTGAAGAGAGCATGAAAAAGGAATAGTCATCAAAAAGTTCTATGGAAGAGCTAAGAGACATTCACAGGGAGGGAAAATGCACTGGTGCTCGCCAGAATAGAAAAGGTGTAGGAACCCAGGTTTAAAAAGGAATGAGACTCTGGAGTGGGCATGGAAAATTACAGCCATAAGACAAGATTAACTGATAGCCCTATGACCTTTGGAAGGGAAAAATCAGCCACCACTAAACCACAGCTCAGTAAGAAAAACGACCAAGTGAATCATGAGCTGACCCCACTCTCTTCCCACACTCTGAGAATCAGTTATATCACTGTAGGCTGATCCAACTAGAACTCTTCAGCACAGAAGGAGAGGCAAACAAGGCCATTTCCTTGGAGAAAGAAGTAAGGTTTGAATGGAGAAGAGTAGATAGAGTAGACAGGATCCTTGCCCTGTGTATGGAAAATATATTAATGCTTAAGAACGAGTAGGCTAAAGGTGCTCAGGTCTCAAGTGAGTCGCTATATATATGGATATATATATAAATATATGTATCAAGTATCCATTTATACATATACATATACACACATATATATATATCAAGCATCCATATATACATATACATATACACATACACAGATATACATATATATATATATATATATATATATATATCAAGCATCCACTTTTATATTTCCCCAATCGATGCCCTTCTAGGTGTTAAGACACCATGTCTGAATGTGTCCATAAGGCTATGTCTAAGAAAGAACCTCATCTGAACCTGTGAACTGAGCCAAGCAGATGATTGGTTACTTTCTGGTCCCTCTCCATAGAGCCAAAGTGACGGGAAAATCCCTTCTTTTCTCTTGAGCCTTCAAGTATCAACCTTCTTTTCCTCCAAGGCATCCTAGATTCTGGGTCTCAGTCTCCAATTATTAGATCATAATTTGCAGACTTAATAACATTGTTTCTCCAGGTTGCAAGTAACAAAAGGTCATTTTTCTAAAGATGCATAGCCATAAGAGCCAACCCCAACAAAAAATCTCATATAGCTATCTATGGCTATGTCTATCAATCTATAATTATTAGTATGTTTAGTATTAATGCTCTTGTCACATCAATCATATGACCTATCTATCATCTATCTGTATATCACCTGTCTATCATCTATCTACCTCTCATTTACCTTTGTATCTTTCATCTACCTACTTATCTATCTTACTGCTTCTCTTTTTCTAGAGAACTCTGAATAATATATTAGGTGGTATTAATTTGGATATAATCTCATAAATGCTAAATATTTAAGTAACTTCCAGTTTTATTCATATAAACATCTGAGTCTAAAAGGGCGCAGAGAAACAATGGAAAATACAACAGCTAGGTAGAGTTCCCACTTCTTCAGTTGAGTGGACAGCTCAAACCTTTCACTCCATCAAGTGTCCTGGTCACTCTGCTTTACCAGACTTGATCTGTGATTTTCCTATACACTTCATCCTGCTAGTACCATGCACCTGCTTTGCTAATATGATCAATTTACAATAATGGGGCTTTAAAATTACTGTCCTGATTAACTTCCCAGACACACTATCCATTTCTCCATCTATATCTACAATGCATTTGAAAATTGCTAAGACAATTTTGCAACAGATACTTTCTTCATAGATGTGTATTTCAGCCTTGCAGTGTCAGAGAGAACCCATTAAGTAGAAAAAAATGGAAGTTTTGAAAGAGTAATTTTTCCAGTGTTGTATAAGTAAATCTAGAATCTGTTGAAGGATTGATAAAATGATATCTGATGATTCCAAAAGTGCAGGAGTTCAGCAGCCAGCTTGCACTTACAGTTTAAGATGATCTATTCAGAAAGTTGCAATGACAGGTAAGATTTAAAATCTGTGCTATGAATGTGATGCTTTACTTGCAAACTATTTTCTCCCATAGATCCCTGCTATTTAATGAGTGTTCTGAAGAAGGTGCTGCAGACTCCCTGACACCAAACACTCAGAGCTATAATCTCATTCTTATGAGAGTTCCTGGCACATTGGAAACCCTACATGAATGTTTGTTGAATAGAGGCTAGATAAATACACAGAAGTAACTCAAGACAGCACAGAACAAAATAGTAAGCAACCACGATGACATCCACATGAAAATGGGAATCAAATTGTTGTGAATCCAACAAGGTGTATGCCTGCGTGGACCAAACCTTTCCATGGGTTTACATAAATGTCCCGACAGCAATGTGGTCGAAGTATTGTAGGGAATTCCCATAAGTAACCTTCATTACAGTTAAAAGTTCAAATCTCTCAGCAGACAAACTGTCTTAAAGCGTTAAATAATATTTGACACACTCCTAAGACACACAATTCATTTTCAGCTAACATCATCAGTACTAATGATGGCCAATGCTTAGTGGGCATTTGATATGTCTCGGTCACGATTCTACACTATTAGAGAAGTTCAGTAATTATCTGACCAGACCTTTTTCTAGGCCACTCTAGATCTCTCTAGCTGGAGTCCTGGGAGGTCTGATCTTTCTTGAAAAGTCTCTTAATTTGGGAATTGCACATTTATGTATGGAGATTCCCATTTGTGGCATCAAGTTTCAAGGATTTCTTGACTTCTAGCTTTCCATGCTGCTGCAAAGGCTTCAAGGAAGTTACAAGAGGAAGGAAGGGAAAACTGGGAAAAGACCTCCTGTGTTCTGCAATTGCCTCCTCTCTGGACAGTGATGAAAGTGGCTAAGTTGCTTCCTCTCCATCTCTGTGGGGCAGGTGCTAGGGAGCTAGGTTCCTCCATTTGAAGGGTGATTCAATGAGACTCCACATGAGACACAGTGGCTGTCTTTGTTTTTCTGTGCAGACATTAAAGTACTTTAGGACTTCTGATGTGTGTGACAATTGGGAGATTAGAACATCATCAGATAAGACAGGGAAGCGAAGTTCTTTTCCTGCCCCCCCCCCCCAATGGAGGCTGCAGAAGATGTTGAATGTCAACTTCCTATAATGAGGAGCTTTTGACATCTTCGCTCAGCAATTGAGGCAGAGTGCACAGAGCTGTCCAATTAGAAGCAAGTCGTCGTCGATTGCAGTCTTTAGGGGAAGCAATGAAGTGGAATTCTCAGATGTAAACAGAAATGGAAGATTGATTATAATGTTTGGAAAAAGTAATTTCGCATCAGAGTATTATGAGTTTTTCAAGCAAAAAAAAATTCAATAAAAAATGCCGCCTGCCAGCTTCAGGGATTTTGGATTCACTTATGTAAAAATAACAAATTTAAAATCAAGCTACTTCATGTTTCAAAAGTTTCCTTAAGCTATAATCCCATTCTCATAAAAGCTACATTACACAAACAGTCTAATGTCTTGTATGTGAATTTTATACAACATTAATTTGAAAATCAGGGAAGAATTAAGAAATCTAATTATAGTTTCTTAACCATAAACAATAAAATAGGGCTAGAAACTTCTATAAAAATCCTTGTGAGGATTCCTTGAGGTAATGCAAACATTTCCCAAATATTTATTGGATATGGTCTACATTGGGCTTTATTTTAAGCACTTGGAATTCATCCATGAACACATGTATTCCTTGTTCTTGATAAGCTATTCAGAGTCTAGTGAAAGCTAAATGGAAATTAAGAAATTAGTCAATCAGTAAATTGTTCAGCATGTTTTAGGGCAGTGAGTCAAGAGATGAGCATAGGAACCAGATATGCCACAAGAAAGAGGAGGAGAAGAGTTGTTTGAGTAAGGAGACAGGAAAACAAAGTCACGAAGGCCAGAAAGTTAGCAATGAAGATATCCAAGAGAACAAAGTCCCAGGCAGAGATCACAGCCAATGAAAGGGTTTAAGTTCAGTGCTTGCTCCAGATATACCTCAAAGACAAAAGTGTCTGAGTCATGGGGGGGACAAACAGAGGGAAAGGTAGAGGAGGAGAAAGAGGAGGGTAAAGGAAGGGAGGGGAAAAAGAGAGAGAGAGAGAGGGAGAGAAGGAGGAATACAGGGAGTTGGAGGAGAAAAGGGAAGGGAGAGGGAGAAACATAGGGGGAAGAGAAGGAGAAAGGGAAGGAGGGGGCGGAGAATGTTGTCTTAGTCCAAGGTGGATGGTCAAAATGAAAGCAAAGAGCCTCAGCTCTCAGTGCCTAACACTACTAGGATGTAAAGGATAAAATATGACATCCACCTCTTTCTCAGAAAGGTTGGTGCCGTTTGTGAAAATGGCGGAGGAATTGTTCCTAGACTACGAAATTCCTACTTGCCCAGGAGATTTAGTTCACTTGAATCCTGAATCTAATCAAAGTGAAAGAGTGTTTAAATCAGTCCCTCCTCTTACAACTTTATGATCACTCGTTTTTACGACACTCATAAATCTGCCCATCTAGGAGGTTGTTTTATATGGCCATTTAGCCCTCAGTCATTGAACATAATAGCTGAACTGCCATCCATATTTTTGGCTCAACTCATTTCTTTGTATCTTTGTTAAGATTAATTGATAGCTGTTTCCAAACCTGCTTTTTCCACAGCTTACTTCTAGTCATTATTTTCTCATTACATAGTTCAGCTGTTTTATTTCCCCAAAATTATGATACATTACTAACCCATATCTTCCCCTTATATTGAATAGTAATAAATATGTGTGACAGATGATGCCTCAAAACTTATTTAGCTGTGACTTTAGGCATCTGTTAAGGTGAAATTTGCAAATAGTTAACACTTACTCACACATGCTAAAATGTGACTTTAAAGAAGATTCCGAAAGTTAAAATGCAGGCACCATGTTCTATAGATATGTTTAACAGATGGATAAGGCAAAGCTAATCATTAAAATTTCCATTGCTGGAAAAAAAATAATGGTGGTCAACTTTACAAAGCCAGGACTTTGTTCTAAGGTAAGTTCTTGTAGTTTGATAACTCTAAATAAATTAAGTGTTTATCTTTGAACTGAATGCATTTGCTAGAAAACCTGTAGGATCTCACATCACTCCCCAAGTTCAAATTCATTCATTCATTCACTTACTCAGCCAATGAAACAGAATATCACGTTGAACTGATGTTATCATGTTTCAAGTCCTCTGGGAAAACATTAACAATGAAATCTTTCACTGACACTGAGGAAGTTTTTGTTTTCAAAGTGCTTTCAGTGTAGTAGATGTGGTAGTGGATATTAATAGTAATAATCACACTTACCCAATGCCATTGTAGATGAAGGAAAATGCTTACAGAGGGAAATAAAACCTTGAAGAAGAAAGGATTCATAACATAGGAGCAGTGAAATCCTTTTTTTTTTTTAGCTGTACCGGGGCTTGGATTGAGGGCTTCATACTTTGCTTGCTTCCAGAATTGGTGCTCTACCACCCAAGTCATGACTCTAGACAAGATTTTTGCTGGTTATTTTGGAGATGGAGGTGTTTTTTTATGCTTTGACCAGCTCCAAACTTTGATTCTCTTATCTCAGCCCCTTTTCTGTCTAGGATTTCAGGTACACAGAGGATATACACCCTAAAGATTATAAATGCTATTATCCTGAAACTTCATGCTAGCACTAGTACATCACAGAACCTTCTTTCAAAAGTCGTTATAGAAGTTACAGTGTAACCCAGGCCTTTAGGGTAAATTTAGAGCAGATATTCTCCACAAAAAGTACTATTTGGTAATTTTAGTCTTAAATTATAAGATGCAAGTAGAATTTAAATACTAGAAGTGTCTCAATAGTAATATAGGTAAGCTTCTAAACAATGACTTGGAATTTATAGTGTGAAACCCCCAGAGTTGGAAAACTTGGGGTAGAAGAGAATTTTTGAAAAATATTGTTTTGAAACCAGGTGTAACACAAACTTGAATTAAAGATCTGTTTGGTTGGGGTTATGATTCATCCAAGTGATTAAATCCTAAAATGGAAAATTGATTACCGTGTCTGAGTATAAACATGGTTTGTGGAAAAACAAATGAGGGAATAAGATCCCTCACTCTGAGAATTTTTAAAACATATATATTTTTCCCGAAAATAAAGAAAGAAAAGAGAAAAGAAGGCCAGTGTCTCTGTGTGGTATAATCTCCATAAGCAAAAAAAAAACTGACTCTGGAGGTAACCCAAGATTAGGTCGGTATATAATTATGGCCTACTTCATGTGTAATTAAGAGAATTGGTTTATCAGGTGTTTATTCCAAGTAAGCACATGTTTCAAGATGCTGAAAATCTTCCAGGCTAAAGACTTTCTTCTGGTTTTTTCCCTTAAATCAAAATATTTTAAGAAAAGTAGAAAAAGGTGAAACATGTATACCTGTGTCTACTGCCCAAGGAAAATAAAACTGAGAGGCCAGTTCCAGTTATGCTAGGGAGGGAAATAAATATATGTAAAAGTATGTATATGTATGTGTATCAAGCATATATACTTATATATGTGCATATATACATATATATGTCATCAGTCTAATTTGTATGTCCTTCTAATATATGTTAATCCTCCTTTGTACTGAATCTTCCCTCCCAAAAAATCAATACTACCTTCCGACTATAAACAATACCTTGTGTATCCATCCACAGTGTGTGTATCCTAGACAGTCCTCTTCTTTATTTCTCCACTATTTCCTTTTCAGGAAATAGTTCTACATGATTGCTTCATTTATCTTCTTGAGAAAATGTACACCAGCTTATCACATCTTTTCATTATTTGATTATTATGACAAGACAGGATCCAAGACATGTGCATCTTCTCGGTGAGGACTTCATGGTTTTCTTCACTACCCAGATCCCTAATGTATCTGTAGTGACTAGAACAGTCACAAGTATAGTTTTCTGAAATTCAGAATCTCTCCACTCAGTTTGCCAAACTTTAGTTCTACTCTGAGTAGAATGTGTCACAGCAATTAACAACCTAGAACACAGTACCAGACTGTCTGGTTGACGATCTTGTTTGTGAGTCACTAGTTGTATGACCTTGATCTTCTCAGCAACCTCCCTAGAGGTTATTAGCCAGGATTACCCTGAGAATTGAATGTGTTACTCTAGCGTTTGGTGGTTTGCGGATTCCTGGACATTCTCTAGACCCTCTTTCTCAAGGAAGCAAGAACTACTAATGTGACTCAATTCTCACTGTTTAGTGTATGTATTTTAACTCGTTTGTGTGATAGAATGGGACACATTTATAAGACACCTCTGCTGCCCACAGAACCAGTGGCTGTCTTCAGCTGATGCAATTTGTTTGAGTGCAAGCTGTACCACCTCCTCTTTTTTTTTTTTTTCAGAGAAAACTATTTTTTACTTGAAAGGAAAAAAAACTGACAGACAACTACAGCTATTCAGACTTGGTATTTGGCAGAAAGTTTCTTTAAAATGAACACAGTGAACCTTTCAGTTTTAGGAAATTTCAGCTGCATTTGCTTCATGAGATAAATGGAGAGAACTTGCATAAAGAAATAGGAACTTTGGAAATGTGATGTTAACCTCTATGAATTTGTGACTACCTGATAGTTAATGCATTCACTGATTTTGCTAAGATACTGGCAGAATGTTTTATATTACAGAAAAAATAAATAAAAATGGTCTGTATAAACCAGTGAACCAATGTTTTTGAAAGGACCGGTGCATGGTGTTATTACATTATACGAGAGTAAATGCTTCATTTTAAGTGGAAGATATACAAAGGATTTTATATACCAATACGTCAACCATGTCTTGATACAATTTCAGAATCTATGTTGCAATAATCTTTAAGGAATTGCTTTTTGTGTAGGACGAATCTGGTATCAGAAAATATCACAATTACCCCAAAGTGTTATTCAAATGATTCTTCCCCTTTCAATCACACAAAGGTGTGATTTTCTTCATATATATTTACCAAAATACATCACTTCACGTTGACAAAAGAAGCTAGTATGAGAAAATAGGTTTTCTCAATTGAGGCAGATATTTAGAAATATTTGCAGAATAAAGAAATGTGTATGTTCACAAATAAAATTAAATTAAATTAAAAAAAGAAATGTAATCACTACCTTACTTATGTAACTGTAACCCCTCTGTATACCACCCTGACAATAAACTTTTAAAAATAAAAAAAAGAAATGTCTGTCTTCACAATAGTTTTCGAAAACATGGTTTTCTATAACATACATTATTGATGTTTATATGTAACAAGATTTATTTTTTGAATTAGCTCCTTGAGACACAGTGCCATTTCTGGTTTTCAGTGATTAATAGGAGATAGGTTCACGGAAGGAGGGAGGAGTTGGGGAGGCGGTAGGGAAGGGATGGTAGGGGAAAAAACAAAGGAGGAGGTAACAATGCTCGATAGGAAATGTACTCATTACCTTACTCATGTAACTGTAACCCCTCTGTACACTATTTTTATAATAAAAAATGTATTTTTTTAAAAAAGAAGCTTCGAACCACCACTGTCAGATCTCAGCCTCCTTAGTAGCTAGAATTATAGGTTTGAACCACCAATGCCTGGCTAGATTTTTTTTAATATTTTCATTTTTATCATAAAGGTGGTTAGATATTGTAGCTAAGGACAGGAGTTAAGTGTCAAAAATAACTTTACAAACTTCACCCACATTTTAGCAGAACCTCCTGCTTCAAAGTCAGGTCGCTGAAGGGCCTTATGTGGGAAATGCCTTCAGAGAAGTCATAGTCCCTAAACAAATGTTCATATACCAACGTGCAGACGGAACCTAAAAATGTCAAAATCATAACAGTCAAAGGTAGGATGGTAGTTGATGGAGGCACCCAGGTAAAGGAGATGGAGAGATTTTGGTCAAAGGGTTAAAAAATGTTTTCTTTATCTTGGAAGGGTGAAATCTAGATGCAATGAGCAACACAGCAAGAATAGTAATCACATGTTTTGTACACTTGACATTTCCTAATAGGGCAGGTCTTAAGTGTTATCAGTACATGCATGATGATAACCAGGGTTATGGCATGTCACTTAGCCTCATTTTGTAATCATTTCATAGACAGTACTCAAAACACTTCACTATCCTTCATCCACACATACAATTTTAGCTTTCAGTTAACATCTGAGTGAAACCATGTCTCTCTCTCTCTCTCTCTCTCTCATTCTGGAATATAATGTTTAAAATATTATAACATTTACATATATAACCCAAATTTCAATCAGTGTTACATTAGATAATATAATGACTAATATCCATACTATGGGATTTTATATTGTGATGGAAATGAAAGAAAAGTCTACAAAAATATTAAATAAACTATATAATCATAACATCAGAGAAAGATCTGAATGATCCTCCATGCATATTAAAGATGCTAAAATATATAATTAAAAATGGACAAAGTTAAAACATAAGCTTCTTGTTGAGATGATTAACTTTGAGAAGTAGCCATTGTAAGGACGGAGGGTTGAGGAAGTTTTACCTTTTGTGTTTTAGATTTTGATGTAGATGATGGTTACATGGTCTGATTTTGTGAAATTTCATCCCACTGTACACATATAATTTGTGTAGCTTGCTGAAATTGTTTTACATTATAATTAAAAATAAGAAAATCATTGCTGACATACTTTTATGGATTTCACAGTCCATGAAATGAAAAATACTGAGAACCATTTATTTGATTTTCTTCCCATTCCAGATCTGTGATACAAGTTGCTGTCTGGAAAGATAATCACTCTGAAAATCTTTTTAATTTTGAAAAGTGAACTTGCTAAAGAAAATTCCACTTATGTATATTTTTAAACCTGGTGGTTGGCTTATCTGATAAGCCAAGATTCCCATACTATTCAAAGCAATGTTAGAGAATTTACTTAAGAGCACTTAATGTTTAATATGAGTTGTCCCAATCTGATATACTTTAATTTTTATTCTTATTACACTCTTATGTGAGATGAAAATGATTTTAAAGATACCAAAGACCCCATTAATTTGTCTGTTCTATATTGATTCATTAAATCTAGGTCACTTGAGGAATATAAAAACATAAAACTTAAAAATAAGAAATTTGCTATGGAGGTAAAAGTTGTTTTACTATCATAACAGCTGTGCCTTCAAGGTCCTTTCCATTTTCCAATTACTGTACTATTTACCAAGTAAAAGACTTCTACAGCCAGGCATTTGTGGCTCACGCCTGTAATCCTTACTACTCAGGAGGCTGAGATCTGAGGATCACAGTTCAAAGCCAGCCCAGGCAGGAAAGCCCGTGAAACTCTTATCTCCAATAAACCACCAGAAAACTGGAAGTGGC
>NW_012267223.1:8744162-8793313 GCF_000151885.1 Dipodomys ordii | reverse complement strand
CCAATAAACCACCAGAAAACTGGAAGTGGCACTGTTGCTCAAGTGGTAGAGCGCTAGCACTGAGGGACAGCACTCAGGCCCACGACTGACCAAAAAAAAAAAAAAAGACAAGAAAAAAACCAAAAGACTTCCTGATCGCTGGCCCTCAATCTCAGAAATCATTGATTGGCTTTTCTCTCTCTATTTTACACCTTATTTTTTGGCTGTTATTTTTCCACTAAAGGAAGCACTTGTGCCTTGCAGGAGAATTTCACCTTGTATCTATACATTATAATTTTGTGCTGTTTTAAACCTCAGCAAAATCGTGAAGATTTTGTTCATAAAGAATCAGCTGCTGAGGGTAAATGTCTGCTTCACAAAGCTCTCCCTAGCGCTCTCGATTTTATAGTACCCTGAGCTCAAATGAACTGTTTGCTCTCTGAGAGTAAACAGGGGCTTTTTATCGAGACATTAAACTTAGAATAATTAGATATGGATAGTTCCCTGGCATTGGAGGCAGATGGGAGGGCAGTCATTAGTATGGTCACAGACATTATCACTAATTACCTCTTCGTCTTCTTTAATGGGAATTGCCCAATCACGACTCTGTCATTTTACTTTTGCTGCATCCTTACTGCTTTGTTTGTTTTCTCCCTGATATATTTTCATTACTATTCTTATGTTAGTTGCCTCATCAACTCTCTCATTTTTTTTCCATTTTCTGTGAGATTTATTAATGAATCTGGGAAAAAAATTCTGATTGTCCATGATGAACTGAAGTCTAGAAACACAACCTGGCACCTGTTATCAATTGGCTACTTAATGATTTGCCTGTATTTCATGAATGATGCTCTTTAGGCTCCCTAAGGAAACCACAATTTACTACCTCATAAAGTAATTTACTACAAATGTTTTCATTTGTTCTGTTTGTTTGAAGGTGAGGAGCAGGGGGGAGGCAATGACTGGGTCTGGAAACCATGTGATTATTCCAGGAAAAGCAATCTTATGTGTGCTCTGAGAGTAACCCTACTCAAGTATCAGGCTGTAAAACTTACATTGGGTTTACAGAATGCCCAAGTAACTCAGTCCTATGTGTTAGCCATTATGATCAATGATGAAATAATATACTCAGACATTCATCCACAAACCAGGTAGGAACTCAGAGGATCAAATCAATAACAGATGCGGGAATTCTTGCGTTTAACCTTATCTTCTGAAGGTGTATCTGTCTTGATATATAAATAAAGATATAAGACAGATGACATAATGACACAATAATGGCCAATATTAATACTGTATACTAAGAAATTGGGCACCATGCTGAAGACTCTATACATTTCCCACCATATAATCTTCACATTCTGGGATGTATGTATGGATGGATGAATGGATAATAATCCTCATGAGTAACCAAACCTATAAGAGGTCTGTTCCTTTACTTACTCCCTTGTTGTCAAGAACTCAGAGTGTTTACTACTAAGCAGTGGGTGTGGTTAACCTGAACATCCATCTAAAAGCCCAAACCTGAATCCTGACCCATCATAACACTTCCCAGGATTACTGGTACGAAAGTAGCCATCTATTTGAACAGCTATCTGTCAGTGCTTGTGGACAAAAGCTTAGAAAAGGAGAAAGAGGGAGGTTGACTGCATTCCTTGCCAGAGGTGTGCATTTCTTTACTGGAGATGCTAGCTCACAAGAGAAATCTATGGTAGTCTAAAGCTACCCTATGATGGTTTCTTTTGTAGTTTCTCATCTTACATGTTCTTCCAATTAATTATACAGGAATTAGTTACACAAATTCTACAGGTAGGAAGATGGTTAGAATGTATACCGGAATAATCTTATACATTCCAGTTGTAATGCTGTTCTTCCCCATTCTTGCAATGGTTGCTTGAAATACGATGAAGAATTAAGCCAAGCACTTCCTTCCCTTGCAGTCAACTATTTAATGATACTTTCAGCTAGGCTGAGTATGGGATCAGTCTTCAAAGAAGCAGGAGGAGGAGGAGGAGGAAGGGGAGGAGGAGGAGGGAGAAACACACTGGATTTGTTATCATGAGTCACACTTGACGTGAGCTCTGCTCTTTTGCAACAGTTAAGAAATTAGAACTGATTTTTTTTTTCCTAAGGAAGACAGGCTGAAACACTTGCTGCTTTTGAAAGGTAATTTAGCCCTGTCAGGCTTATGATGTGTCAGAATTCAGTATAGGAATTGTGTTTATTTAATACAAAGATCAGAGAGTCAAACACATTTTGGTGAAATAATAACAGGAAGGTTCTCTGTCTCTAGAAAGAGATCTGCCAAACTTTGAAGTAATTTGCATAAACATTGTAATCAGCCACAGAAAAAGTTCACCGTTTGCAAACTTGTTATCATAAGACCTGCTCAGTCATAAAAGCATTTTGGGCAAAGCAGAACTGGGAAATTCAGATAAATGATGAGTACAAGTATGGAAAATCACTCCCAAAGAGCCTTTAAATTAAATTTTCTTTGAAAACTCAAATTAAAGAAGTCAGACTTCCAATGGCTTCTAAGAATTTAGTTGTTGAGGAAAAATACTAACTGGTGTGATTTCTTTGATGTTTGAATTAAATGAAGTATGCTGATGTTCCTTATATAGAGTAAGAGAATACACACACACACACACACACATACACACACACACACACACACACACACACACACAAATAACCATAGACAGCATGCTGTGGAATTTAATTAGAATCAAAGTTCTTTAACTAGATAAGCACAACTTATTTAACTAATAGGTCTAAACATGCCCAAGTTTACCACTATTGTAGGTAAAACAAATGTCTTTTGCATTTGACTTTGTTCACTATCAATCTTCTTCTGTGACCTAGAATAATAAGCAGATGAGAAGCTACTTGAACATTCAAATTGGATTATCATCCTTTTCCTGTGCTTCATGATTAGGAATAGAAAAATTAATATTGGAGATGATAAGCCAGCCAGAGAGTAAATCATTTTCTAACAGTGAATTGGTTTTTTCTTTCTATACATCAAATTCCACCTCCAGACGAAAGGCCAAAGGTATTCAATGTCTTCATGATTCTTATCCTTTTCAAAACTTGGCCTGTCCAAGGATTTCTTGATTGAGATGCTTATCTGCTGCCTCTTCAACCATCCTCATCACAGTTTAACCTGCTTCCCTATGACATTGACTGCTACATAAATGTTGAATATGTATAAATAATATATTATATGTAATATATGTAATGTAGAATGTTGAATATGCATTATATTGCATGTTACATATAATAGTATACCTTATATAGTAATATATAATATAACAAAATATATATTTTATATATTATGTGATATACATATTATTACTTACAATATATAAATGCATGTAAAACATCTCTCTCTATATATATAGTATTCTAATCCATGCCTCAATTAGCAAACATTTATTAAGTACAGGTAATATCTTAGTGGGTTGTATATTAATTGGTATTTATACTCAAAGACTCCTAGATACCCTAATATCTTAAATATTAGTTATACTTCTTAGTGAATAAAGGTGTGAAATCCTTCTGGCTTATTTATCTGAACTAATTCTATGATCATGGTCACACTATTGATTTTCTTCTGGGCCTTGTCTTTCTCATCCTGAAAATGAAATAGTCATGAAAAGGTTGCTCCTTTTTATTGGGTTGCTATAAGTAAAAATCATGATAACTCATGTAAGTTCACCATGATTGCAATTTAACCATATTATACACAATGAACACTATTGATTCTTCCTAACCAGAACAACAGATTTTTGTAACAGACAAGTCAGAGAAATATGTTAAAAGAAGAAATCATACAGCATCCTTATACCATAACAAAATTAATTATAATTTTGTATAGCTCTATGTGAGAGTGGCCCAAATACACTGTCCAAAATATATTCTGGTAAAAATTGGGGTAACAACAATACAAGAGTTGGTTGGAAATGAACTTTACAACTTCTGGGAGGGAAGGAGAGGTAAGGAGGTGAGGGAAGGAAGGAATAGCAGGAGAAAAACAAATGAAGGGATACAATGTTCAAAAAGAAATGTTCTTTCTTGCTATTGTTCCTAACATATTTACAAGATGATTACTTTGTTGCTTTGTATGTCTCTCCGCCACAGTATAAACCCTGTTTTCACTGTATTTGATGTTGGGTTGATTTGGGGAGTGGAAGGGAAAAAACAAATTGTTTACATTGAGATACAGGTTGATCCATTGCAACAATGAGATGTACAAGACATTATGTGGAAAAATGAACTTTACAACTTTGGCAGCAGGTGGGGGGGATGGGAGAGGGCAAGGATGGGAAGGGGAAACAAAGGAGGAGGCAACAATGCTTGATAAGAAATGTACTCATTACTTTGCTCATGTGATTGTAACCCCTTTGTACAGTATTTTCACAATACAAAAAACTTATTAATAATAAAAATGTACTCATTACCTTACTCATGTAACTGTAATGACTTTGTACAGAATCTTTACAATAAAATACAATTTTTACAAATTGGGGTAAACTGGGTTCAGTGTTTAAACAAGCAAACCAGAGTTCGGTAACTGTCATCCTAAGAGTAAAATGATGTGAATAGTGGTTTATAATCATGATGATAATAATCTTGTGAAATCCCTACTGCCTGTTTATATTATCATATAACACTTAACCTAGGGGGAGAATGAGGAAGAACACATAACAATTTCTCACACATTACAGTTAAAATTACAAGCTCATGCCTATCATCCTAGCTACTCAAGAAGCTGAGATCTGAGGATCAAGGTTTAAAACCAGCCCAGTCACAAAAGTCCATGAAACTCTTAACTCCAAGTTAGCTATCAAAAAATAATGTGGAAGTGGAACTGTGGCTCAAGTGGTAGGGAGCTAGTCTTGAGCACAAAAGCTCAAGGACAGCACCCAAGCTCTGTATTCAAGCCCTAGGACTGAGACCCTCCCCCCAATAAATTGTCTGAATACCTTTTTATTTTCAAGAGATATAAATGAGGAATGAGCAACAAGAGAGTTACACATAGCATTAAGAATCTCTTAGCTTCATTTCAGATCCAATGTAGGCATCCCCCACTAGGTAGGTACCAATCATTGGCTCTAGGAACTTTTCAGGATACTAAAATAAAGGGACATTCAAGTCTCTAACATAAAGTTGCACAGTATTTGTATATGGCCCACACATGTCCTCCACTATAGAAATAACTTCTGGTTATTTCTCTGCTATATCATTCAGGGAATTATAACAAGAAAAATAATTCCATACATGTTCAGCACTGATACCATTTTCCCAAGCATTTGTTTTTATTTTTATTCAGTTGTTATTGTTACTGTAAATGTACAGAAGGGTTACAGTTACAGAAGTCATGTAATGAGTACATTTCTTTTTGAACAGTGTCACCTCTTCCCTATTTTTCACCCATTTTTGTCCCGGTTTTTCCCTCCCAGTCCTCCTCCCCCACAACTTGTATAGTTCATTTTTCACACAGTGTAGAGTGAGTGTCACTGCTGCATTTGTTCACCCTTTGTCCCACCATTTCTGTGCACCTCCTTACCCTCCCCCAAAGAGATGAGCTTACATAGGAGACAAAAAGTACAGAAATCAAAAACAGTGACAAAGGAGAAAAAAAACTAAACAACAAAGTAATGAAAAACTTCTTGTTTCCACTTTTTGGAGTTCATTTCACAAACATGCCTACCTCATATCAGGAGAAAAAAGGTTTTTACACAGGTGGAAGGACATCTGTATTGGCATACAGAAGAATCTGGGTGTCTCTGATGGAGCCATAAGGATATTTAAATTTGAATTTCAAATTCATTACTCTTACTGTTTAGCCCCTCACTAACCCATATCACTGGTTGAGTTCTTCCCCCCAAAAGGAAGATGCTCAGATGAAAATGTGTGGCTAGACATTTTTTATGATGGTTCCACACCTATGAGAAGAACAGAGGAGGAAGCAGGATCAAACAGAGGAAAAAGTCAGCTACATGGAAGTCACAGTAAAGGTGCTCGGGACTAAGTACAGCTGGCCAACTAGCATGAGTGATTATTGAATGGGTGTATCAACCAGATTGTCTTGCCGTGGTGTAAGCAACCAGTGTGCTGGTAGTTGAGGGGAAGGAGTTAGTAACAGTATTTCACCCTTGAGAGAGAAATTTAGATGTACAAATCTGAGTGTGCCACAGGCTAGCTAATCACTTAATTAAAAAAAATCTGTCTTACTGCAAAATTCAAGTGAACTCTCGGTTTTTCATGTAAGCACACAAAGAACTCAACAAGAACCTGTAAAAGTCAACACTCCAGGAGCTGGCACATTTTGATTAATGTAGAACCGATTTTCTGGTTCCAACAATAAGCCATACTGTTCTCCTAATGATCATTCAAAGATAGAGAGAGTTCCAAAAATAATCTCATCTAATGAAATGCCACTGATACAAAAGTTAAGAATCTGAAGGAAGAGGTTCTACATGACACCTCTACTTGGAACATAGAAGAAGGTACGGGTCTTTTCTTCTTTTATGTAATATTGACTACTGACCTTAGCCAGGCTATGTTTTCCAAACCTTCTGAGTATTTTCTGTTTCTTTGTACTCTTAATTGGATCATGGCTTCCCTCATTGTTTGACTGTTCTTCAGTTTGTACATGAATAGGAATAAGACGTGCTGAAGTTTAGTTCCAAGTGAATGAAAGGTATCTGCTGCTTTAAGTACATTGGCAATATGGATGAACTTGGTGCATAGGTTGATAAGAGTGTTTATCTGAGATAGGTTTCACCAATGATTTGGGACTCTTGGCTTTTTCCCTGACTTCAGGCACTGTAAGTACAATAATGCCACTGATGACACATCTGCTTACCAGTCAGCTTTCCATTTTATCACCCACCTCCCTGCCGTAGTGTTCCCATGTTCTTACAGGACAATGGTACTTAGCTTTTCTTTAACCACAGTTTTTTTTAAGTCTAAATTTTAAAGGGACAGCATCAATTAAAGCTGAGCTATGGGAGCTGGTTTTTCCCTTACATGTAAGAGATTTTTAAGGAGCTATGTCCAGTTCAGAATTGCCCAGTGTTGAATAAAACTGCATATCCATTCAACAAACAACCAACAAACACTCCAAACCCATGTGGTCTCCATTCACTGTATCACTGAGTCTGGGTGACTCAGTGCTTTTCTTGCCCCAGCACAGGAGATAGGGAGATGCAGCAGGATTTTCAGTTCTCCTTGTATTTACATGATATGTGCATTCCTTTTTTTTGTCCTAAAAGAAAAGGAAATCATCCACAATAAAATCGATCACCATTTTTTAATTAAAAGAAGGTGTGGGTTTATTAAATAGCTGTATTTAATGAAGTCCCAGTGACTTTCAATAACCTAGAACCCAGCAACCAGGAGGTGACCTGAGTAAGAATGAATTATGTTTGTTTTCCCAAGAGAGCTCGTACATTTCCCAGTCTGACAGGACATGATTTCTTTATCTTTTCCTCATGGAGATGCAGAATGGAAAGAATTTTAATATCATTCCTTGTTTGGGGTAAAAAAACATATATATAAATATGTCCTTAGATCCACTACAGTAACTGCACAGCGGATACCTTTTCTTCTTAACTCGCCCCCAAACCTCCAGAGTAACAGGAAATTTGGATTAAAACAAAGTCGGTCTTCAAAGCTTTCAGCACCACATCTGCACCCTGGGAAAGGAAACATTTGATAAGGGAATTAAAACAGAAATCTCAATGGATTGGGGAGGGAGAAGGAAGTTTGGGTTCTGCCTGGCTAAATGCACTTGCCTTGGCCAAGTGCATTTAATCTGCAGTGCTGAGTTATAGGTATAAGAATATGTCCTGGCATTTCTTCTCAACAAATAATGTACAGTGGTTCGCTACACAAAGTTTCGATCACTTGTCAGCCATTATTCAGTCACACTGATTTAAAGATTTTTTATCCTGAGACTCCTTCCCAGACCCAGAGTGTTATTGGAATATTTCTCATGAACACAGCCATGTTTGAATCAAAAAGCATAGCCTTTACCCATCTCCATAAAGAAATCAAACGCAATGAAGCACAGGCTAATGGCATTTGTGACAGAATTCAGTATATAAGAGCAGAGCAATTTCCCTCAGATAGACAAAATATTTCAACATAATGCTGACAGGGAGAAACAAACAAACTAGGAGAGTTACAGGCTATCCCTATAAGGGGTAAATATCCTCCAAACTTCTAAAACTGTTTCTGAGACATGGGCATATAATTGTATTTGTCAATTTAAAATTAGCTTTAAAGTTTTCTTTTCCCTTTATGGAGTTTGCTTTCCCTATACTTGAACAAAAGAAACGTGTCTTCTCTGAGAAAATGAGAGCTGATATGAGTATTTGCTGCTTCAGGGAAAGGTGAGTAAAATGTATTTGGGGTACCATACTGAAGGTTAGGAACCAGTACCTCATTTCAACATCTGATAAGGATGGGAAGGGACACAAAAAGGAGCATCCATAAGATGCTCCATTATCCCAAGCAAGGAAGATAGGACTTGATAGCAGGTGTATAAAGAATTTCAGACCCCTCATCTGCTGACTAGTCAGTCATAAGCAACAACTTTCTTTCCTCTATCCACTAGATTAGGAAACATTCTGTCCTCTTGCATTACATCCTAATTCCTGTAACTTGATATGTTTCCTTGCAGGACAGTGGAGAACTAAGGTTGTAGATGGCATTAAGGTCATTCATTAGATGTCTTTAAAGAGGGAAATGTACCACAGATCACGGAGACAAGATTAACAGAAACTCAAGGATCCTTTGATGTAGAAGGCAGACAAAGTCCGTGTCCAGTGGCCTCGGTGAGAGGAACCCTTGACTGCTGGCACTGAAATGGAAAAGCCTCCATGGGAAGCGATGGAGAAGGCCTTTGATAACAAGGGAAGGCCAGGGTACAGTTCCCCTTAACCCCATGGAATGCTTTCAGACTTGGGGCCATCACACACAGATTTGATATATTATAAACCATTAATTCCATGGAGATTTTATTTTAACATTAGCAATAAGAAAGACAGTGGCTATCCATGACAGAGGACTTTCAGTAGTGAGCACAAGTAGCCAGCCAGTACCACAGGAAAGTAAGTTGTGTCTGGTTAGATGCCTTGGGAATGGATTTTCTTTTAGAAAGTCAGACAGTGGACAACAGGAATTAAAACTTCTAAAGTAAGGCAGATATTCAAGAAAATAGGCAACAACAAAAGGGATAATCTCCTACCAGATCACACCAAAATCCTTTGAAAACAAAGGCATTGGATGCCTTTGTTAATGCCTTAGTATCAATCCACAATACTGAAAGCTCCCATTCAGTTGAGTACTTACAGGCTCTCTCTCTCTCTCTCTCTCTCTCTCTCTCTCTCTCTCTCTCTCTTAAGGCTTGATATCAGGGTCTCTAGTTCTCACTTGACTTTTCTTGCTTTCCTGCTCAAGGTTTACCCTTTACCACTTGAACTATACATTGAGTTCTGGTTTGAACTAGTTGTTTGGAGATAGTCTCATGGAATTTTCTGCCTGGGTTGACTTTGAACTGAGATCCTCAAGTCTTAGCCTCCTTAGTAGATGAGGTTACAGGTGTGAACCATAAGCACCTGTCCAGATACTTACCACAAGTTTGTGAATTTGATATTATTATATATTTATTTTATAGATTAAAATGAGGTTGAGAGAAGTTAGGTAATGGTAATTTTCCAAATGCAATAGAGGGCATACATAACTTGCCTTTTGTCCCCAAATCCATGTTTGATTGTTTTTTGTCATACTATGCATGTGGTTTTCAAAAATGGATTATTAATTCAAGCAGCAAGTATTTATGGTTACTCAACCAGGTACTACATTGTGTTGCTATAATTATAATGATAAGATGTGTGTGTGGAAATAAGCAATAAATAAGTAAATAAGCAACAAATATGATCAATAAACTATAAACTATCAAGAAGGGATATACAGGCTTATAGAATTACAATAGAAGAATCTGATTCTGATCCACTCATGGGAAGAGCCATTGACAACTTCCAGAATCAATTCTAAGACACCGAAAATGGGCTGGAGATTGCCAAGATAAACGAAATGGAAAAACCAAAGTCTGGTTTGGACAACAGCTGAGAAATGGAATGGAGAAGAATTTAACCCAGTTGATTATGCCCTCTATTGGATGTGGAAAATTACCTAATTTCTCTGAACTTCACTGATGATTTTTTTAGGAGAAAGTGGAGATTCAGATATGCATATGACTTTTTGAGGAAACAGAGGCAGTGTTTCAAAATAAGGATTCTGAACTAGATCTAGAAAATTCCTTTTTGTACCCTGGTCATCATTAAATCCATGAAGAAGATAGTCAGACTAAATTAGGAATGAAACTGAGACTTAAAGTGAGGGATAATTAGGTCCAAGGACAGAGCCCTGAGCCAGAAACATTAAGAGTTCAGCAGAGACAGCCAGTGCCAGTGACTCATACTTGTAACCCCATCTACTCAGGAGTCTGAGATCCAGAGAATGGCAGTTCAAGGCTAACACAAGGAGCAAAATCCCCTAAAATTTATCTCCAAATTAAACAGCATGAAGCAGGGCTAGAGGTCTTGATCAAGGTCTCATGCACCAGTAGAGCAATGGAAGTGTTTACCAATAGAGCAAATAAGCCAAGTGCAAAACACTGAGTTAACGCCTCCGTATTGCCAGAATAATAAATAAATAAAAGGAGTGAGTGGAGGAAAGGTAACCCACAATGGAAGTAGGAAAAAAGAAGGTAACAGTGGAGAAGCCAGAGAAAAACAGGTGAAATTAAAGGACTGATTGTTTGCTAGAGCTTGACTTTAAAGGTGAATTTTTAAAACTATTCATGTCATGTTTCTTTAAACTGTTTTATCCCTCTATACAGAATTGCCTTATGCATTTATGCATACCCCATCTTAAATCATCCACAGATCTCCTACAGATCTTTAAAGACACAGCTACCATTTTGCTTCCTTTGAATTGGGCCAGGATCTCCTGCAATGCTATCAGTAGCATACTGATCTTTTTTCTTCTACCACATCAGCACTGTGATACAACAGAAGTAATAAAACATATGTCTACTTAATGCTTGACCTGTTCTCTTATCTTCAAAGCCCTCTCAGATGCCTGGCACAGAATAGAAACTCAATAAATGTGTGTGTATGTGTATGTGTGTGTGTGTATGTGTGTATACTTCATATATGAATACCCAATAATTGCTCAACAACATTTGTGGCATCGAAATGGAAGATGAGTGATGCACACTCAGTCTGAAGCCATCTGCCTGGGTTCTGATCAAAGCTCAGCAACTTGCTAAATACATGACTGTGAGCTATTACTTAATCACATTTTTTACACACTAAACAGAAAATTGCATGGTTTATATGCATTATTAACCAGATAGGATTTTTACTTTGGTGAATTTTCTTCTTTCTTTCTTTTGGTATTTCTGTCTTTAAAAAGATATTGTAAAGGTGATGTACAGAAGGGTTAGAGTTACATAAGTAAAGTAATGAGAACATTTCTTTTTGAACAGTGTTATCCTTCCTTCATTTCCTCCCCCTTTCCCCCTCTCCTGAATCCACTCCCACCCGAGTTGTAAAGTTAATTTCCAACATAGTGTCTAGTGAGTCTCACTGTTGCATTGGTTCACCCTCTGCCCCACCATTTCTGTGATTTCCCCTTCCCTTCGGTGAACTTTCATCTAAAGTGTTGGTGAGAAAATAAATTTCCCTGAAATGACTTCACAGATGGTCTCCCCTGCTTTCCCCACAAGGTTACTGTGAAGATTGCTGTGTAGAAATACATGTTTAAAACGTTAACAAATTATTTAGTAAGTGAAACAAAACTCAACTATTGCAGTATGACCACTCCTACTGGTAACCTGACATAATCTCTGATTTAGGCTGGGTTCACTGTTGACAGTTTCCTTCTCTGTTGTTTAACTGCCATTCTCACATTTGGAATAGAGCAGCTGTACTTCGTAGTTGCTTAATCATTATGTATAGAGTAAGGCTGGACTGTTTCCATAATACATATTAAGATAAAACAATAGAGAAAGATACATCCCCTGGGTATATAAAAGCCTAAGACAGCATCAACCACTACCCATTTTTCTGGCTTTCCAGCACTAGGCTGCAATAGAAAAAGAGTGTGGATGGAAGAACATGTAACCTCGATTTTGGCTCAGAATCGAATTATTTGGCATGCCTAGAATCTCCAAGGACACCCTGCATGTTGCTTACACACCAGGATCAGTCTTCAGCTGGTATAAATGCGTTTTGATCCAGTTTTAGTTGAAATATGCAAGCTGAGTTATTTATCTTTTCAAGAATGAATCCATAAGCAATGAGGTGTATCACTGACTGTGAATTCCCTGTGTGGAAAAGGCCTGGGCTACGTGAAATATTGGCTGCAGGAAGAAATGCAATCTGTGGGAATGAGCTAATTTTGTAGATGCTGTTGGCTTACTGTGATGTGGAATAGAGGCGGGGGTGGGGGAAATGCTGCTTCTCTCTGCCTCATGCATAGGCTCCAGACATGGAAGTTTTACCTTTATGTTCCAAGAACAAAGGAATCATACATTGATAAACTACAAGTCAAGTACTCTAAGTAAGGAATAAGTGAACTATTCCTATAAAGTCCCAGAAAATAAATGTTTTAACTTTTTATAGGGCCTAAGTCTCCATCACAACAATTCAATTCCACCAAATGCAGCCAGATGCAACGCCTAACAATTGTTCATATTGTGTTTCAATAAAACTTTATTTTAAGAAATAGCAAGAGTACATTTGCCTGTAGGTTCTGGTTTGCCCATCACAGCATGCTGTTACTCTTTAGAATAGTAGCCTTGTGTACAACATTATTTTAAAGCCTCCAGCATCCATGGATACAAGGTTCTACATGATATAATATTTATAAGTAGATTTGACTGTTTTCAAACACAATCGAGCTTTCCTAAGTTTCGGCATAAAAGATAATACCTCCTTGCCAGATTCTTTGACTCAGAAGAATGTGTTTCATCAAAATGTGCTTTCTGATTGAAATTATTGGATTTGTCACCCAGTGGCATCTTTAATTTCCTCACTTTATTAAAAAGACAAATGAAGTTTTTGTTTTGTTTTGTGATGTTGAAATCTGCCAGGCATAGGGACTCACAACTGTATTCTCAGATAGCTGTGGAGCAGAGATAGAAGGATCTCAGTCCAGCGGGGGAAAGTGAGCAAGACTTTATCTCAGAATAAACTAAGCATGAATTTCCTTGCCAATAATCCCAGCTACATCAAAGTCAGAGGCAAGAGGATACAGGTCTGAGGCCAAGCTTGCGTGAAAAAGCATGAGACCCTATCTAAACCTTGACCACAGATAAAAAGGAGCTGGGCATGTGGCTCAAGTGGTAGACCTCTTCCCTAGCAAGAATGAGAAGATGAATTCAGACCACTGTAGTGCCAGGAAAAGAAAAGTTGTAATTCAGTGGAATAGGTAATTCCCTTCAGATAATTAAGTGCATTTTTTATCCTTTTGCATTCTCTTATACTTTTCTTCTTAATAACAACTTGTCAATTAGTTTAGAAGCCATAATTCTAAAATATCTTACAAAATGTCTAACAATTAATTCAACATTTTAATTCACAGTCACCAGACAAATGAAGCACCCATTTTAGCCACCTGTAACAGGCAGAGATTTGTCTCTTGCCTTCCTGCTTCATGAGAAATCATCGCCTTGTAAAGGAAATGAAAGGAAATGAGTTTATGATTTAGTGTCATTAACTTAGAGCTACAGAAACTTTCTGCAACTGTCAAGTGGAGCCTTCAGTGTGTTCTCTCGGGCTGCCAATTAGAGTTACACATTTAAAAATATAGACTTGCAATTCCACTAATCACATGAATAGTTCTGGTGCCGTGCCTCTACACTTTGAAAGACTAACTGGAAATTTTAAAAGGGACATGTTCCATAAGGAAAAAAAAAACAAACAAAAAGAAAAGAATATTAAAAAAAAAGAAAATGGAGAGAGCACAAGGAAGAAATTTATTCCTCTGTTGTCAAGTGCCTAGTTCATTCGTTTTTATTTATTTGTTTTGTTGTCTTTAAGCAGTTGCTGCAAGGAGTTGCCATACAACAAAACAGTGATGAATACAATCTTCTTGATCAGTTTCACCCCTTCCTTCCCTCAATTTTCTTCATTTTGTAGGCTATGCATTGGATTTTATGACTGCATTCTTCCCCTCTTCCTCTCTTCCTTAGTCTATTCCCCTCTCTTCGATTCCACCCACTACTTTTGAGCACCCCTCTCCTGGTATTTATCTTTCGGGACTGTGAAGTAGCCTTTCTAAGGAATTACATCATTTGAGCTCTCCCTCAAATCTACCATATTTCAGTTAATGCACTTATGGATACTTGGATACCACCCTGAAGTGTTCACTTACATAGGTATAAATTAAGTGCCTGGTTTATTCTAAGAGCTGGATAACACTTTTGCTAGGGTTGGCCTTGAACCTCCTATCTCTGCTCCATGACTCTCTGGGATGACAGTTGCGGAGCCACTCCACGTGGCAAATTTCAACATCGCCAAAGAAAATGAAACAAAACAAAACAAGCCAAAACCTTGTCTTCCCGTACTAATAAGACCACTTGTAAATCAGTCCTCACCTGTTTCACACTTTAATGTTCCCTTTGAAAGAGGTTTGCTCTCTCTGGAAGGACACAGGAAAATGGGGGGAAAAACATTGTAAAGTGAAGTGAATTCTCTCGCCTTTGTAGACAGGTCAGCCATGACTAGAGACAGATGCAAATCATATATATATGCTCTACTCAGAAAAGACTCACACAAAACAGTATCTCTCTCTTAGAAAGAAAACAATAGATATCTAAAGTCCTTTGATTATGTCAAGTTTATGTGCGAAGAAGGGACAAATGAAAGGTGCTGTGTCCCCTCCCTTTCTCCAGTTTCTTCGTAACCTGCTTCCCAGTAAAGGGTGAGAACAAGAACTTCCTAGAAGAAACAGAGGCCTGGGTTTGCTTCCGGGCTGGGAGCTCCTCTTGGCACTTGTTGGAATGCCTGTGACATTTCTCAGTTGCCATAGCAGCTGACTTCATATTTATCTCTCTGTTATGTAGAGCAACAGGTATCTAGAGATGACTGTTAGGGTTTGTTTTGGCTTTGTGTTTTTTTTCTCTTGCTTCTCACATCAAACAGTAGCAGTGAAAACTGATAGAACTATTATATTTTTGAATAAGCATAGGTTACTAACTCAGCAGTGATTGTGAAACCTAGCAATCGCCACTGGGCAGCCACAGGAGCAGGAAATTTCACACAAGCATCAGGAACTGCTGGACCAGATTTGATGTTGAAATTTATTACTGTTTTTTTCTGTTAAAGAAGTAACAAAACTTTATTGTCCATTTAATTCCATAGCTGATGCTCGGTAATTTCATAGATTTAGTTTAATTGAATCCTGCTAAACTGTATGATCCCTAAACCTTCACAAAACACTTTTCTGTAACTGCCAAGAGACTATTTATTTATTTATTTATGCAACAGATGCATTTTCATCTACTAGGAAACTCTGATAAGACCCAATATCCTTGTCTCCCATTGGGCAATACCATTAGGCTACTACTTAGAAAAGTGAAAATCACCCTTGCAAATTTGCAAACAGAAAAACAGACTATTCACCAAATTTTCCAGCAACATGGATTGTTTTACATTCTAATCTAAATGATAGGGGCTAGAAACCCGATGAAGTTTTTCAGCCATTAGCCTCTGCTTCTCTTGCTCTGAATGTAAATGTCAGAAGGATGGCCAACATTAAAAACAACTGCCTAGTGTTAGTTCCATTTTTAGACTAATCTTGTCTATAAACCTGCAGGAATGTTCCTTAAAACAGATTCAAATTTTATGATTGACTAGCCCTACTTCCCTCCTGTCTGTAACTGCAGACCAGCCCTCTCTACCAGCAGACAGAAGATTTGGCTTATGTCTTATTCTTCGTTAGTGTGTGTTTGGCTTATGCCCAGAGATATTTTTAAAAGCAAGATGAGAAGAGAGTACACAACCTAAGTGTGGATCTTATGTTCTGGAAGGAAAACTATAAGTGACCCACAGCAGTAAGAAAGCAGGGATGATCACTTGTAATGTCTTTGTGTTGATTATGTCTAGATATTTCTTTATCATTCTTAGGGCAGGCCAAGTTTAAATGAACCAAAATGTTTCTTTTTTTGGGACTAAAGTTGCTCTGTATGTTTCCATCCTGCACCAGATATTGAGCAGACTTATTAAAAGTTCTTATATCTTTCCTAAAATTGCTAATTTTTTTTTGTTCGGTCACAGGGCTTGAACTCTGGGCTTGGGCCCTGTCCCTGCGCTCTTCAGCTCATGGCAAGCGCTCTACCACTTGAGCCACAGTGCCACTTCCAGTTTTCTAGTGGTGTATTGCAGATAAGAGTCTCATGGACTTTCCTGCCTGGACTGGCTTTGAACTGCAATCCTCAGATCTCAGCCTCCTGAGTAGCTAGGATTACAGTCGTGAGCCACCGGCACCAGGCTTAAGATTGCTAATTATAATATTCTTATTTGTGTACCCATTTAATAATTCGATATGAAATTTCCCGAAATGGCTTATCTCTTGTATGATAATAGGTCATGAATATTATCTGTATTTAATAGGCTAAATGATTTTAATGTATATAGGAGTTTATTTCTCAAATAAACATTTTGATTACAAAGAGAAAAGTACAGAAAGATCTGAAGCTACTAAAATCAATTTTCTATAAAAACTTGGTAACATTAGGTTATATGTATACTAACACATAGTATGGTCAAGAATTTCTATCAATATTAAAATGAGAAGACTCAGTCAGGTGCTGGTGGCTCATGCCTGTAATTTTAACTACACAGGAGGCTGAGATCTGAGGATCAGGAAAGTCTATGAGAGACTCTTATCTCCAATTAACTACCAAAAAGCCTGAAGTGGAGCTGCGGCTCAAGTGGTAGAGCAGTAACCTTGAGGGGAAAAGCCATACAAGAGCTCAAGCCCCTGAGTTCTGAGTTCAAGACACCAGTACTGTTACTAAATAAAATAAAATAAAATGAAATGAGGAGGTCTTTAACATTGTCTCCAATGTTAGTTAAGTTAGAAATATTAAGTTTTAGCCGGGCGCTGGTGGCTCACGCCTGTATTCCTAGCTACTCAGGAGGCTGAGATCTGAGAATCGCGGTTCAAAGCCAGCCCGGGCAGGAAAGACTGTGAGACTCCTATCTCCAATAAACCACCAGAAAACCGAAAGTGGCGCTGTAGCTCAAGTGGGAGAGGGCTCACCTTGAGCTGAAGAGCTGAGGGACAGCGCCCAGGCCCAGAGTTCAAGCCCCACGACCGACAAAAAAAAAAAAAAAAGAAATATTAAGTTTAAATTCCAGTTTACCATTCTTGGTGAATCACTTGGAAAGATTCAAAGGTATGTATTCCTATGCAAGGGTTTAGAGCTACCAAAGATAGGCACACAAAGTGAAAATGCTTACTTTCTTTGTATTACCACATTTCTAACTGGTGTCCTCTAGAAACATTTTACCAAAAACAAAAATAAATAAGATTTAAATGAGGAGAAATTTCAGATAGCACACTAAGTGCTGTAAATTCTACATACAAGTGTTCCCATTGGGGGGTATTATAGGCCATCCATTTTAAAGTCTAATGAAGAATATTCTCCCTTCTGAGCAACTCAGATGAGCAACCTCCACAACTTCTGAAGGCATGCTACAGGGGCTGATGGGCCAGGTGCCTGCAAGTCCCTCTAAGTAATTGAGTGCCTGCGGTCTAAGCTCAAAAAAGCACAATTATATTCTCCAGAAAGGCATTGATTGGCCAAGCCTTGTTAGACTCTCAAGACTTATCCACTTCACTTAACAAGATTCCCTTTAGTGGAAAGTGGAAAAGCATTTGAGTCATTTATCAGATGTTTGCTCAAATAATATCTCTCCCAGCTCTTGCAATTTGGTATTCTATCTGCTAGCTCAGACTTTTTCTTTCAAATTGTTTAACTCCACAGCTTAATATCACTAGTCCTGGATATAATGAGTAAGCCCTTCCATTCAGTGTCTGACCTTCACTCCTGGATCCTTCCATAGATTGTCTTTTCTCATTTCAAAGCCTACTTAAGGAAAAGATAAAGAAAAGGGGGTGCTTTCTAAGTCTACAGGATAGCAAACAGAGAATGTAGGAGCTGCTAGCCTTGACAGTAATGGTCTTAAAAGCATTCATGGTAAGTATGATTACAAAAACATTAGTAATAAGTACTGACATTTAGGGTTTATATGCTAAAAGTATAGAAACTGTGCTGAATGATTTATATACACGCTTTCGTTGATATGTTCCACTTACCCATTAAGCCAAAAAATAAGGTAGAAACCAGTACAAAGAACAGCCCAGAAATTTGTGCAAGATCCCTTGGCTGTGAATGATCAACACATTTGGATTCCAGAGTAAATATTGGGCTCTTTCATCTACTTCCTATGGCTAATTACTTGGAATTACTTAAGAAAGTACCAAAAAAGCTGGATGTTACTCTTCCTGGTTGGTACACTTTGGTAGTTATCACAGCTGGCTCTCTAGGAGATGATTAATCCGGTTAATCCAATAATTGAACTGTGGGTTTTGCAAGCTCAGTAGCATTCCTTGGTAGGATGTGTTTTTCAAAGTGTGTGTGTGTGTGTGTGTGTGTGTGTGTTTGTGTGTGTGTGTGTGTGTGCATGTGTGTTATAGTTTTGTGTTTCCTGGCCTAGTCTGATGAGAGACAGACAGAGCAAGGAAGAAAATCCTAATAAAATATCACTTAACAGTCATTTTTCCTTAGGAAAATGAGATGAGCAGTAGTCAACAGGTTCTTTGATATCTGGGAATATAGTGAGGGTATCTGCTGTACAGGGGAAAGGGAATTACTTTGGCCAGTAGTCAACAAAGGCCAAGTAATGAATAATGAAGATAAAACCTTGGTCAGGAAGTTGAAGAGAGTCTCACTCTACCTTTAGGTTACTGGTGTAAGGGTCCCTCATTCTCCCAGTGTTTGGAGAACTACTATTTGGTCACTGCATTCGGGTCTCAACTGCTTGCATTATGAAAAGGTTTCTTTAGTGCTAGATTGTGCTAACACAACCTGTATTTCCATGCTTTAAGCTGACAAGAAGCCTGGTTGGCCTACTTCACAGATTGTGGAGTAGAAATAGAATTATTAAGTCCTCTGTGCCTAATGATGCGGCAGACCCAGGTTTCACCTTGGAGTTATGGATCCATATTTAATTAGCATGCCACAGTGCCTGCAGTCATGTTGTAGGATACAGATGTCTATTTAAATTCAAAGAGCTGGGCTCTGGTCTCAAATCGGCCACCCACCACTCCAGAAATGCCATGCGATTCACCTGAATCCCATAGTCAGATACAGAGATCTGCCCTGCTTCCCCCACAGTTTGCTTCTTTTGTGTGACAGAGATTCTGCATGTGAAGTGTCAGATAACTAATAACTATGGCAAAAAAAACTCCTGAAAACATCTTCAACATAAACCAAAGGAAGTTAATTAAACACAGTCAGAAAACAGTGTGTAGGAAAGATATTCCAGGAAAGATAATGTAAGGGACCAGAAGAATAGAATTGTTCTGAACAAGGTTAAGGACAAAGTTCATGGTGTACCGTTTGATAAGAGGTGGGCAAAACAGTACAGATGCAAGCTGCAGATGAAGTGAAAATACTTAAAATAGTTTAACACAGGGTGTGTCACAGGCAAGTGCTTAAACTTTGATGTCATCTAGGATAAAGTAGCAGAGGGAAAATGTGAAGCCAGCTGATAAATGATGAGAAAGTTGTCATGGGAGAGTTAAGAAGTGATAAGCTAGAGAGATGGATGTGAAAGGGAGAGAATGGGAGTGAGAGGAACTTGTAGCATCTGGGTATAAGTGGGATGAAAGGAACCAAAAAAGGTAAAGATAGTAAACTTGAATGCCTGGGAGATTAACGGACTACAGATGAAAAGAAATAGTGGAGAACTCCACAAGGAAGAACAAGAATGATGGTGATCGCCAGCACAGATGAGAAATGGGCAGTTGACCATTAGGATTCATCGCAGTGAAGAAGCTCAGATCCCAGGCACAAAGTTGGGAAGACATTGGGGCAGTTTTCCACTATATGGTGAGGCCAATAAGTCCACTTGATCTCCAAAGCCTGCCAAAGAAATGGTGGGCAGCTGGCAGCTCAGTGTGTTTCTGTAAATAAGGACTGGAAAAAAAAAAACAACAAAAATTCAACAGAAAGTATTTTTTAAAAAGGGGGGGGTGAGGGTGCCATGATTATAAAAATTATGCCTCTCTCTCTGTGTGTATAATTAAATTACAAAGTGAATGATTCAAAGAAAACCATGAGCAAGTATCAACTAGATCATTTTATTGTTGACTATATTTCAGGGGTTTTGCATTAAATTTATTTTATTCTGTGTGTGTGTGCACGCGTGTGTGCGCACGGGTGAACTCAGGGCCTGGGTGCTGTCCCTGTGCTTTTGTACTCAAAGTTAGTCCTCTAAATTTAAACTACAACTCTACTTCTGGATTTTTTGTTGTTTATTTGTATTGGGGGTGTCGGGTTTTTTTGGTGATTATTTGTAGATAAGAGTCTCGTGAATTTTCCTGCCCAGTTTCAAATCACAATCCTCAAATCTCAGCCTCCTGAATAGCAGGGATTACAGGGGTGAAGCACTGCTGCCCAGCTTTGAGACATATTTTTAAAAGGAAATTTTATCTTTCTTCTTCTCCAGTGGGGAAGGTGGACACCAGCACTTGGCTTCTGTTTTGTTTAATCTTTAAATACTTGTGCGAGGGGATTTCAATCAAGCGTGTCAGTTTATGACTCCCATACATCTTGATCAGTGTCACCCCTGTCATCCATCATTCCTCCTCACCCCGTCTAAAGGCCATCCCTCCCCTCAATCACTTAGTTCTGAATAGGGGCTACTTTTCTTAGGCAGACAGATTGTTAGAGATGTCTTTATGCCCCGATGCATTTGTTTTTCTAAATGAATAATTTCCTTTATGCCTATTCTGGCATTGTGTGTTTCATAATTTCCCTCATCATCATCTCATTTTGCTTCCAGAAACATATTTTTCAAGTGCCTCACTACATAATAAATACTCTCTCTGAAAGCTGCCAACTCCTGGTTCTGTCCAGAATGCTGAGCTGTAATGCCCCTACTGACTCTAATATTTTTAATGCCTCTTGAAATCTTACCAATATTAACCATTTATAAAACACCAACTGCTATTCAATATGTAGAAATGCAATCTCATGGCACAGCCTGCCAAAACAACAAGGCTTTCTGAGATCATTTTTCTTTTTTTGGTTTCTGGGAGACTACAATATTGAGATCCGTGATCAGTTGCCAGATGCAGGCTAGTGGTATTTGGGGTTTTTTTTTCCTAAATAATTCTATTATATTGAGGATTTGCCTCAGTACAAAATGTTCTGAAGAGACATCTATGTGAATGGGGTATGGTGACACTTTACCCCATTCCATTTCCCAGTGTTTACATAAAGGATGCTGATACTTAAGAAAAAAATTAAATTGCCATAAAAAGGCATCTATTTTTACAATTGGAAGATGCCAAAGGAGATTTGAGTAGTAGATTCAAAACTCCCAGCCCTGTTTAAGAGTTAAGCTGGAATCAAAGGTCATTAATACTACCATAAAGCATGGTCCACTACAGGACATTGAGTGATAAATGCTGTTTAATGTTTCTCAACTCACGTCTATGTTACAGAGAAGATAGGATTTAGAATGCTGCAGATACTTAGTGCAAGGTAAGCACATGCATGGTGCTTTTCTCTCAAAATCAAGTTTGACCTAACAATACCCATTCTAAGGCAACCTTGGATAGAGTTCTTATTCCTTTGGACGCCGGAAAGTTCTCCAGAGTGGCATTTCTACAGTCTTTCCATAGAAGAAAGAGTTGGCTTCATTTGAAGCTGTCAATCATTCTGTATTATATCATTAAAAGAATCATAAAAGCAGGGAAGCAAAAATAAAAAATAAATAAATCATTCATGATCCTTCTGGGAAGAAAAGTGGCCACAATTGATCCACATGATCCTAGAGGATAAATTCTAAGATACAAATTAATTTGTTCAGTGTAGAAATTGGTTGTCAATCCACACACAGACCTCTTTGGTATTTGAGAATACAGCACTGTTTTCAGAAGATAGAAGAGCAACTCTAGAAGATTTCACAGTCTCTGTGGAGAAGAAGAAAGGAAAAGGTTTCTCTGTGAAAAAACTTGAATAGAGTTTCAACTGACGATCTGACATCTAATGAGAAGTAAGAAAGAGTTATGAAATTCTCTTTAAAAAGGAAAAACAATTTTTAGAAGATTTAGAAATTGTTTTCCATTAAATATATTATTTTTAAATATATATGTACACATATATGTGTATACACATATGTGTACACACATATGGAGAACACATGTTAAATCCTGGACTAGAATCAACTCCAAATGGATCAAAAACCTCAAGGTAAGAGCAGAGACACTGAAAATATTACAGGAAGCATTAGGGGTCATGCTAGGGCTCCTTTGCAATAACTAGTATATGTCTGAGTCAAGCAGAAAAGGTCAGATAAGTTGATGTTAGGAAACGAACCCTAAGATATGTATTCAAATGTTTTTTTCTTTCATGCGATTGTTTCTAACACATTTATAAGATTATTTCTTCGTTGCTTTGTATGTCCCTCCCCCACGGTATAACCCCTGCTTTCACTGTATTAGATGTTGGTATAATTTGTGGAGGGGAAGGGGAAAAACAAGTCGTTTAAATAAGGATACAAGTGGACCTGTTGCAACAATGAGAAGTACAAGTTGTCATGTCGAAAACGAACTTTACAACTTGGGTGGGGGGTGGTTTAGGTGGGGGTGGCTGGGAAGGGATGGGAAGGGAAAACAAAGGAGGAGGTTACAATGCTTGATAAGAAATGTACTCACTATCTTGCCCATGTAATTGTAACCCCTCTGTACAGTATTTTCACAATAAAAAATAAATTTAAAAAAGAGTTATGAAATTCTTTTAAAAAAAAGAAAAACAATTTTTAGAAGATTTAGAAATTGTTTTCCATTAAATATATTATTTTTAAATATATATGTACACATATGTATCTATATTTAAAAATATTTATATTTATATAAATTATATTTATATATTTAAAATCACAGGATAGAAATAGACAGAATTATAAGGAAGTGGAATGTCAGAATAAAGTGTTAAGAAGATAGATTCTAGTACTTTACATTACCCAGGGTGATATATAGCTGTCCCCCGATTATAAAATTACTTTGTAAAGAAAGACATTTAACCATGCTTTCCTGAACAAATGTCAGTCATACAGAAAATACATCTTTAACCACTGACTCATAGAATGATTTTAATAAACACTATTAAGACAGCTAATTCTTTTAAGCCAATAAGCTCCACCTTGAAGTTCAGCTTCAAGATCATGATATCTGTTACTTAAATGAATCCAAGTTCATGACATTTGTCTTAGGAAGAGCCTGTCTCAACAGCAGTTTCTGTTATTATTCTTTCAAAAAAAATATAAAGTCTATTATAAATGTAATATTTAGGATACACAGGTAAGTATTTAAAGACTCTCTTGAAACAGGTACTCAACAATCTGTCCGATCACCTTCTTAACCATATATTTTTTTTGGAAGACCCTGGGATGCTATAGATCTACAATGCATTGTACAGAATGTTCACATGGAGACAAGACACTGACATACTGAAAAGAAAACCATAGTTCAGATAAGAGGATGTGTAATTAAAATCTCAGTGGACTTTATAAAATTACCCAGGTAGGAAAAACACTCATCAAAATATCCAGGTCCTAATTATGACACAAGAGAGACTTCATAAATGTGAATTTTTGAAATGGTGAATTTATTCTAGATTACTTTTGTAGGCCTACATTTATCATATGAGTACCTCAAAGGAGAAAACGGAGACAGAAGGTCAGTCTACATAAGAAGGCATAAAAAATATAGGATGTCCCATTAATATTCTAAAATAAGAAGGCTGTATAAAGAGCTAACAGAATCCTCAGGAAGCAAAAGATGGCAGGCTCCAGCCAGGGGCCACTAAGGAAATACAAGCCTCAATCCTACAATTGCATGCCAATGAATCCTGACATCACCCGGATGAACTAAATGATTCACCCTTCCAGCCTGTATACAGGAAGGCAGGCAACCTTGTGACCCCTGCTTCTTTAATGAGTGAGACATCAAGGTAGGGGTGGATTTTTCACTTAGAAAACTGTGTGATAATAAGTTGCTTATTAGTTAAGTGTGTATCTGTTTATTCATTTTATTTATTTATTTATATAGTTATTTATTTTGATAGTACTGGAATTTGAATTCAGGGTCTCACCCTGACATGGCCGGTGCTTCAACACTTGAGCTACCTCTCTAACCCTCTGTGTGGCTGGTTATTTCAGACATGGGCACTCATTGACTTTTGTGTCTAGCCTGTCCACGAACATCAATCCTCCAGATCTCAGCTTCCTAAGAAGCTAGGATAACAGATATGAGTCACTCATACCTAGCTAGGTTTGTTGTTGCTCAAAGGCACAAAATAAGTGATGGTCTATTACAGCAGCCTAAAATGATAGTATACCATGAACATATGTGGCAGAATTGATTTTGTATGGCAATTTCAGAAGAGGGGAGGCACAATTTTTAGGAAGAACTTTCCCAGGAATGTATCTGAAGTGGTTCTGAAGGGCAAAAGAATGGGAGCTCTGGTAGCAAACGATGTTCCTCTTCCATGGAGGTTCACAGAAAAGAATTTGAGGAGTAACCTTTGACCAAAGCAGAAGGTTTGCCCAGGAAAGAGGTTGGAATTAAGTCCAAATTGGGAATGTGTTCAGAGGAATGTTACAGGCAAGACACAAAATCTGAGCAATCAAAGAAAATCCTTATTTCAACTCACCCAAACAGAACAGCTGGTCAAATTTGTCCACCATCCAACCTGTGCTGATGTCATTGTACTCTCAGCCCTCCTTCAAATTTCTACAAGAATATCTAGAACAATCGCCACAGAAATGAGCAGCCAAGCAGACCGAACAATTACTGAATACTTGAGCTGTATTGAGGGTTTTACTAATATGCTTAAACCCTCACAGAAATCTGTGTGTGTGTGTGTGTGTGTGTGTGTGTGTGTGTGTGTCTGTCTGTCTGTCTGTCTGTCTGTCTGTCTGTCTGTCCTGGGACTTGAACTCAAAGCTTGAGTGCTATCCCTGAGATTTTGTGGTCAAGGCTAATACTCTACCACTTGATCCACAGCTCTATTTCTGGCTTTTTGGTCATTAACTGGAGGTAAGAATCTCATTGACTTTCCTGCTCATCTGGCTTGGGAGCGAGATACTCAGATCTCAGCCCCTGCGTAGCTAGGATTACAGGTGTGAGCCACCAGCTCGTGGCTGAAATCTAATTTTTAAATAAGCAAATTGAGAATTCATGAGGTTTCATAACATTGTCATTCTCAAAATGAGGGAAGGGAGCATGAGTCTAAATATGGCAGACTATTAGCCACGCCTCACTCAGCACCTGATTGTTGGAGGCATAAAGTGAGGATTCCAACAGGGTCACTTCAAAAGATGGCTGGAAAGATGTTTAAGAATGCAGTGCTTCACATATGTTCAGAACCCACATGTAGAACTGTAAGACACACATTCAAAGCAGACTTGTGAATTAACTAAGAGCTGGACAGTCCAGGCTTCCCAAAGAATTCTGTCCTTTAATCTGTGCCATTAATCCCGTGGTCATCTTGGGCTCCAGGGAAAAGATCGGATTCACTGATGACATTTTGTGATAAAAAGCAAACTGAGCCTGGGACATGCCTTACTATCTCATGTGTGGCAGAAGACAAAACTGCTCCTCCAGGCAAGGGGAAACAAATAAACAACTTCCCCTGAATTCCTCCTCCAAACTTAATAACTGAGATAATGGTCAACCAGGCCATCCCTGTGACTGGGGACTGTTTGAACTCTATCTTTCTAACCCCCTTCCTATTTCACCCGAGGCCAATGTCTGTATCCCAGAAGGCAACTGAAGATATCCTGACGTGCTATCTTCCCATGGCTGCTAAGTAATAAAACTTTCTCAGCGCTTCACCACCTATCATTTGGGCACATGAGGGCAAGTGGAGAGATCTGATGTAAGACCCCTGAACACTGGATCTAGGGTCTACCAACCTTGTTTCAGAGCTATGCAGTATAAAGGAATAAGGAAGAGAGCAGAAAGATTGCATAGGGATGAGGGAGTGTGAGAATGTGTGTGTGTGTGTGTGTGTGTGTGTGTGTGTGTGTGTGTGTGTGTGGCTTAGAGGGCTTTGAAAAAGAAATCTTTATAATTGTGTTGGATATTTGCTTCCAGAAAATGAAGATATTTACTCAACATTTTTAATTGTGAGGAGCAAATCCTAAGAAAACTTATTGACTAATTTAGAATTTGAGATCTAAGACAATTCAAATATAACATTTCTGTCTTTGATCTAGCAGTGTACTGAGGTAGTAGATAAAATCAAATGAGAATTTTTAAATTTCAGAGATTTAGATTTTAAGTGATAGATCAAATATGCTATTTTCTTTATTATTAATATTATCCTTACTACTATTACTGTTTTACTTATTTATTTTTTTGTCAGTCATGGGGCTTGAACTCGGGGTCTGGGTACAGTCCCTGAGCTCTTTTGCTCAAGGCTAGCACTCTACCACTTTGAGCCACAGCACTACTTTCAGTTTTTGAGAGGTTAATTGAAGATAAAATTCTCATGGACTTTTCTGCCCAGGCTGACTTTAAACTGCAGTATTTAGATCTTAGCCTCCAGAGTAGCTAGAATTACAGGCATAAGCCACTAGTGCCCAGCTTTAAAAATGCTATTTTCTTATGGTACCATATTTTGACCTTATCGATTTCTCTAGGTTATGATTACTCTTTTTTTTTAACAGTCGATGTTATATTTCTTTGTGTACTTCTCTGTAGCTCTATTTCTTTCTTGATCTGTTCTCTGATGCTTGACAATGTAATACCTTCTCTTAAAATATCCAGTCTTCCTATTCTCAAGCATCACTTACTAGTGTAAGAAATGTACACGTTCCAAAGGGGGAGGGGGCGAGCTCTGAACTAAAGTAAATGGGCGTGTACAACTCTTTTAATCATTCCTGTCACCAGATTCCTTCCTCAACAAGTCTGCTGTCACCAAATGTACCCAAAGATATGAACAGTGGGGAAGGACTGATAGAGAGGTGGGAGAAAATTAACCTTTTGGCAAACTGTAGCTTGATCTTAAAATAGCACTAACCGAATAGATCCAGTTCCTCCCATCTCCCCTCAGAGGACTTCATGGAAGTCAACATCACCTTGGCTCCTATGACCACCTCCTGACAACGATAAATATGTGTCAAGGATGCATTTGCTCCTAAGCACTCTGGGCCTTTGAACCGAAGGCGAATGCAAAATTCGGGCTGAGTTAATCTCCTGACACATCACTTAACCAACAAGCCACAGAGTGTGGCTCTGCCAACCTCAGTGGCTAGTCTTGCCTCTGCCAGGCTGTCAGCACCTTCTAAAAAAGCAGCTGATAATACGCAGCAGGCAGTCTCTGTTGGCATTTTTGCACTCCGAGACATGCAAGTTCTGTTTATAATCCAAACATGACTCCAGGGTTACAGGATATGGGAGTTGGGGGGGGAAATGTGTGATGATTAAAAGATTTCTGATGGTGAGATTATGGTTTCAAAGCTTAAAACCTTGGGCTGAGTATGTAACCAGTGAGTTAGGATTTTACTTTCTTTTTTTTTTTTTAACATGATTAAGTTGATTTTATTCCAGGCATGCTGAGCTAACCAAATCTGCCATTTTCTTTGTTCAAGTCTCCTTTACATCATGTCTGAGAAGGTAGGATATCTAATTATTTTCTCCAAAGTGCTGGTAAGCACATATAGGATTTTACTTTCAAAAGACATTTGTCAACCATAAAAGGTAGCCCATAATAAATCCTGGCTTTGGTTCAACACGGGTTAGATGTCTAATCCTTATACTTGGTGGGTGGGTGGGTAATGGAGGGTTCATGTTGTTGTCTGGGAGAACTTACAAATGGAGTAATTATTCTCTGGGGGTCAATTTTGCTTTTCCAATATTTGATGATGTGTACCAGATTGTACCTGAGACAGAACCCCATCAAATGCATACATTAGCTGTACACACTTTACTGCAATAGTTCACAACTAAACTCCAAATGTCTTATCTAGCCCTTATCTGTTGGTGGTCTCATTTTCCTTCATCTTGAAAATGGGGAAATGGAGGTAGGAGGAGTGATAACTTAAAAGAACTTTCCAGAACATATGTGAAGATCAAAGAAAAATTAAATCCATAAAACAAAGGCTACGGCCAAATAGTAAACACTCCCTATAGGTTAGTGAGACATCTCAAGATCATACTCTGCTCTATTCCATGTCTCTACAGCATATTTTTAATACCTATCTATCCGATATTCTGGGTGATAAAGTTACTTTCTTAAAAGCAGAAACTCTCAGGAAAATAAAGTAGATTCTCGGATCACCAAGGATGATAGTTCCTTCGAAGAAATAGATGTAGAGCACACAGATGCTGTTTAGGCTCCATATTCTGCCTCTTCTTATCTCTGAACATCAGCATTGACTCCCCAACCCAGAAAAGAACTAAACCTGAGGGAAAAGAGCTGAGGATATGTTCAAGTTCATTTGAAACTGAGAAATAGGTAGGAAGACCCTCTCCTGGCCACCTACCATTCGCAACACTTTCTCTGAATTCAGATTCCTTTATTTAATTGTGTCAAATGCTTTCTTGCTGTTTAGCTACTAATCCCAAGTCTCAAAATAATACTCTCTCTCTCTCCCAGCAGTGTCCTCTGATAGCAACATGTCACGTAAAGGGAAGAGACAAGGGCCACAGCCCTGTCTAGGAGAGCCTAGCTTGTGTAGCTTACTGACATGAGCCCCCAGAGCCACAGCTTCCTAACTGAGCAGGGAGCTTTGAGCATGTGGTTCACACTGGGATACTTAGCTTATTTAAGCACACAAAATGTTGCTGGGTTTTGCTGGTTTTCTTTTTCCTTTCCGGAAAAGTTATTTTATATTTACATATATGGTAGTGGGTAGCTGAAAAATGGCACAAGCCAGATTGTCTAGTCTAAATTTTTAGCCTGCTTTGAGGTTTTGGTTTCTAATGGAAACTTCTTTCCTTCCTTCCTAAAGCCCTTTCTCCATTCCTCTCTTCCTCCCTTCTTTCTTTTCTCCTTCTCTTTTTATTACTTTACATAATTTAATCAGGATAGGAACACAAGATTTTTTTAAAAATAGTCTTATTTTTGCTTAATCCCTTCGGGTGAGATTAAAAAAAAAAAAAGACAGGAATCCTAACCTGTATAAGTTGTGACTGTCAGGACACATTTAGCCTGTGCCCATGACAGCACTGGTTCTTGTGCTCTTGTTCACAGGAAGTCCTGTCTCAGGGAATGACTCTAGCAGTCATAGCCCTGACTTCTCTGCTCAGATCTGCTAGCTTCCCTGTCTTGCTTTCTCTTTAAACCTTCCATGAATGAAATTCAGTGATTCAACCTGCTCTGAAAGGCTGTTTCCCGGTCTCCCTAGTGGGCTCTATTTGAATTTTATTACTTCTAATGTTCACAGGTCTCTCCCCATTCCCACAACATGAAAAACAAATGACCTCAGAATGGGAGACTTGGGTTCAAACGCGTTAGACTGTAAAGTAGAAACACCCTTGGAATGTTTCTTGGTTTGAAATGCTACAAAGCGTCCTGGGATGCTTGTTTAAAAGGTTTTTTTCATTCTGCTGTGAAAAATGAGGATGTTTATATCTTTGTTGCAATCATAAAAACACCCAGGTAGAAAATTTTCCATTACAAATCTCGGATCCTGTTGTGTTATTTCAGGAAGAATAAATGAGCAGGATCGGATCACTGTCTTTCGGATGTAAAATAACCCTGGAGCGATGTCAAACATCACAACTAACCCACTTTTGTCTGCACCACTTTTGTCGGCACTCCAACTCTGTCAGGGCCTGGAACCTTGTACTTCCTTCCTCATCTCTAGACTATGCTTTGTAGCATGACTGGCACACAGCACAAGACTTTAATGGTGTTTCGTCTCTGACCTCTGGAACATTCTAATCTGGTCTGGAGCTAGAAAGGAGGAATGGAATATCAAAATACAGCTCTGCTTCTACATATCCGGTGTTGACCTATCTAGTCAAGGTGGCTGATTTCAAAAGCAGAAATATCAGAGAGAAAAAGATGGGAGTTTCTAAACCTTCCCTCACAAGTCCTGGCCATTTCTTGTCTATCCATTCTTTCTTAGTCTCTGACTGAGGATGCATGGCTCTAATCAACCCCATCCACAGGACAACAGATGCTGGTTGCTCTAACTATGCAAATGGATGAGTGATTGATTCAAAATGGAAAACCTCATGGAATTAAACTGACCCAACCCAGTTACCCTGAAGATAATCTCTAATATCTGTGGGCCAAGAACCATGTTTCATCTAAATAATTTAAAATAAAAGTCATTCCTGTAATAAGCAAATTGCAGAATAAGTGGAGGGTGGATGAGACCTTCCATCAACAAGAGACATTTGTTGGAAATGAGAAAAAGTCTCCAAGTCCTTCTTAGATAGATCAGCAAACAACAAGGTATAGATCTTGCCTCTGACTAAGAGGCATAGGGATTATGTTTCTCACACATAATGGTGATTCTTTGCCTGAGGGAAGGCAGTTGTGGAAGGTTTTTCTAGGGGAAAAAAATGCAAATGTAGCTGGGCCCCAGTAGTAATCCTGGCTACTCAGGAGGCTGAGATCTGAGGATGACGGTTCAAGGCCAACCTGAGCAGAAAAGTCCCTGTGAGTCTCTTCTCTCCAATTAACCACTCAGAAACCAGAAGTAGTCCTGTGGCTCCAAGTAGTAGAGGACTAGCTTTGAACAAAAGAGCTCAGGGACAGCACTCAAGCCCTGAGTTTAAGCCCTACAGCCAACAAAAAAGAAAAGAAAAAAGAAAATATACATTACTGATTTTGTGTGAAGAATCTGAGCCCTGTTCCTTGCACAGCAGATTCAGAGAGACATGGAGAGATAGGGGAAATGTGAAAAGGAAAACTCAAACAAAACTTTTATTTGGACGAGAGATAGTCCTGCAAATCACAGAGAAAGCAAGAACATAGAAGCCAGATTTTCTTGGCCCATGTAGAAAAGCCCTTTCTCATTGTAGAAACTTTATTATAGCTGCTAGGGTGATAGCAAGGTAAGGATCCTATACCACTTCTTGGTAAAGAGGAAGCTCTCTCTATTTCTTTCCCTAGTCCCTAGGCTAGTGTCTTACATAGTTACAACCTAGAACATTTCAAAGACAGAATTGGTTCTCTAAGGGCTTCATGAACTTTTGATTTCTTGCTAGTTTTAGATTAGTTATTATATAGTTCTATATTAGCTGTATTATAGAGGCTTACTTTTCACTCTTAAAGTTCTTATTTTGTTGTAAAAATTTCTGACTCAGTCTCTCAGTTGTTTGTAAATCTGCTTTCAAACTCCTCAAGCTGCAATTTGGAGTTAGCAGATATCTCTACAGCCTTATCTCTAAACACTCAGCATCCTCAATTTTCCCATCCTCCAGCCAAATTACTTTAATTGTTGATGTACCAGAACACTTCGGAATTCTGTGTGTGGCCTCTGTGTGTGTGTGTGTGTGTGTGTGTGTGTGTGTGTGTGTGTGATTCTCCATTTGGCTTCTTGGCCTTTATCTTAACTTTGTTCCTTCAAAATTAAGTATTTTCACCCCCAAGTAATCCATCCGCTTTCTTAAAGCTTTCCAAAAACATTTCACCCTAAAGTTAATAATCATTTTAATCTTTTTTTTTTTTGTCGGTCATGCGGCTTGAACTCTGGGCTTGGGCGCTGTCCCTGCGCTCTCCAGCTCAAGGCGAGCACTCTGCCTCTTGGGCCACAGCGACACTTCTGGTTTTTGAGTGGTTATATTGGAGATAAGAGTCTCCTGCCTGGGCTGGCTTTGAACTGCGATCCTCAGATCCCAGCTTCCTGAATAGCTTGGATTACAGGCGTGAGCCACCGGCGCCCGGCTCGTTGATTTTTTTATACTCACTCTTTTTTCTCATATTTTATTGCTGCAGACTAAATGTTCAGTATGGAAATCATCATGTAGGTTCCTAAAAACATTGAAGATAAAACTACCACTTGACACTGCTACACAAAAGGGATATAAGTCTGCCTTCAATAGAGACACACACACTCTCTTCTATGTCAGCCCTATTCAAGATACACATACTATGGAATTAGCTTATCAATTTTGTATGAATGAATAAAAATTGTTATATCTATATCTTTCTACATATATAGAGTTAGAGATGATAAAGATTCAGGTATAGAAATAGACACACAATGAACTATTATTTATACCAAAGGATATCTAGCTTCTAAAATTGATAGACCAGATTTCCACAATTGCTTCATTAATTTATTAAATCAACAGTAAAAACAATAGCAAAGTCTGATGTTCGGCATCCTTTTGATGATTATCTTAAATTTATTGAAACTGTTATTGAAAAAGTTGTTTATAGATTTCCCCAAGCCCTTTCAAGTAAGTGATCACTGAGAAGTACCCTGGCTTATTCTGTGGGGTCTGGCTCTGCATCTCTCAAGCCAGAGCAACAAAGGTGTCCTTCACATGACCCTGGGCCAACTCTGACGAAAGGTAGCAGGTAGAAGCAGTGTGAGCAGGTAAAAATAAGGCCAGGAAGCCAAAGGGCTGGCTTTGCTTGCTCTTTCTTTCTTTCTTTCTTTCTTTCTTTCTTTCTTTCTTTCTTTCTTTCTTTCTTTCTTTCTTTCTTTCTTTCTTTTTTTCTTTCTTTCTTTCTTTCTGTCTTTCTTTCTTTTTTTCTTTCCTTTCTTTCTGCCTATCTATTTTCTTTATTTCTTTGCTCTTTCCTGTTTTTCCTTTCTTTTCCTCCACTTGTCATTCTCTTCTTTCCTTACATCCTTCTGCCCATCAATCCATCCAACCCTCCCCCTTTTCTCTCTTTCTCCCTTCCCTCTCTCCTTTGCTCTCTTTCTTTCTCTTTCCCTCCAATATTTATCTATCTATGCCCTCTTTCCTCTTCTCCCTCTCTCCTTCCTACCTCCCTCTCTCCTCCTCTCTTTTCTCTATCCCTTCCTTCCTCTCTTCTATCCCTTCTCTTTTTTACCTCTTTCTCTCTGGCTTCCTACCGCTCCCTCTTTTTCTCTCTGTATCTCTCTTCTCCCTTTCTCCCTCCCTCCCTCCATTCCCCCTCTTCTTTTTTCTCTCTCTCTCCCTTTTGTCTCTCTTCCTTTTTCTTTCCTCCCTCTTCTCCTTCCCTCCCTACATTCATCCTCCTTCCCCTTTCTCTTTCTCTCTTTCTTGTAGTTTGATTTTCTATGTTCATCCTCATTAAGCACTTTTGATGTACAGTGCTGTGTAACCTCATTGTTTTGTACTCATGAGAAGTAAGTCATTCAGGACTTTGTTTCACGAAATCCACTGTGCACTACCTGGCTTCCTTTTCCCTTTGCCTTCCTTGGTACATGCCCAGTGTATTCCAGTTGCCAAGGCGTCCTTCCCCTGCAGTTTATTTTTATTTTGTTGTCCGCAGAGGTGATTTCTTAAGGCCTCAAGTTTGCAATTTCTCAACATTATTTTCTCTTTGGCTCACAGTGGTGGAAGATTTCTTTTAAGTTCTCCCTTTAGAAGAAAACCTGGAAATAGTAAAAATATCCTGTGGTATGTTTTGTTGTTTCCTTTGACTGATGTAAATATCTCCTCAGAGAGGTAGGTATTCTTTGAATAAGAGTTTTACAGTTGCTGATTAGAAGGAAAGATCACCAATAGTCTTGCTATTTTTCCAAATGAAAAGGAGAAACGGAAATGAGTTGTTGAAAATGTATATGCATTAGCTTTACATAATCTGGGGCTTTAGGATTGATTTTGTACTTGATCATAATAAATGTATAGGTCTTACAATGTATGGTATGGCTTTAAATTAGATATTGAAGGCAGTTTATGAATGTTGCTCCAATTAATTAGGAGCCCACGCAAGCTGACCATCAGCTCAATTTCCTTTTCCACCGTCTCTCACCTTCATTGTGTCTGTCATCAGGGAAAGCATAATAGAGTAGAAGAATAAGTTCCACCTCACTGTTTGCTCATATGTGGAATTGTTTCTTCTTCTATAACATTTCCAACTTTGAGTGAACCTTCAGAAATCTGCAAGTTGGAAGCTCTGTTAACAAATGTTCGCTCTTGATTTGGATCATCAACCAATGCCATTCTACAATATTTGGTAACATGTTTGGGTTCTGATTAATTAGCTTAAAAGTCTTGAACATATGAGTATCTTCTTTATACGATAAGAAGTTTGAAGCACATAAATAGTCTCACAAACATTGTCGTGACACTAGATGAAACTGTCAACTTAGATGGGGACCGTGAAACATTCTGTATGTAAGCCATCTACGCAGCTGATGAGGTGCTGGTGATTAGCTAGCTAAGAAAATAGACAACACAAAACTTAACATAGTTTAAATGCATGGTACACATCTCCTTACCATCAAATTACCATTATTATCATTATCATTATTATTTCATTTTTTGCCAGTCTCAGGATTTGAACTGAGGGCTTGGGCAATTTTCCTGAGCTTCTTTTTGCTCAAGACTAGCGTTTTACCATGTGAGCCACAACATCACTTCTGGATTTTTGAATAATCTATGGGAGATAAGAGTCTCACAGTTTCCTGACTCAGCTGGCTTTGAACCATAATGCTCAGATCTCAGCCTCCTGAGTAGATGATTACCAGCATGAGCCACCAGCTCCTTGAAGTTGAACCTATCACATGGAGATGAATACTAAAAGCAGGAATATTATTTTACTCATCTAAAGTCATCAATTAACCAATCAATAATGTTGATTAGGCTATGGTCTATCAATATCTATGGAAATGACATTTACAGATTCCAGATATCAATTCTGATAGTTCAGTAGTGGAATTACATGATATTGGCTTTAGATCTACTCAACAGAGCCATTCTTTGTTGGCTTAATCTGCAATAGATCAATTTGAAATAGATTTTAGACAAATAATTATATTGGATGAAAAACTGGTCTCTTGGTGTCATGTTGAAGGAAAGTGATATGTGTGCTACATTTTAGTATTCCTAGCCTTGCTTAGTAAAAATGGTATCTGTGATGTGACTAACATTGGGTGTAGTTGTTCTTTGGTAGCCAGGGACTAGCTCCAGAAAGCCTTCCCCTATACCTCAGAAGGCAAATTGGATGGATGTTTAGGGCCCTTACATAAAATGGTATGGACCTGCAGATGATGGAAAAGTCAAGAAAGAGCAAAAGGTCTTGAGTTCACACCCCAGACCAGCATAATTTCTTTTAAATTTAATAACTACAAAGAGATAGTATTTTTATGTAAATTATTCATTGCATGGTATGCTTTAAATCATCTCCAGATTACTTTCAATACTTCATGTTGTATAAGCGTTACCTGTCCTATGTTATTTAGCAAACATTGACAGGAAAAATATCTGTCCATGTTCAGAACAAAAGCTTTGGGGTTTTCCCCCTAATATTTTCAATCCACAGTTGGTTGAATCCATGAATATAAAAGCTTATTATCTCAGAAGACCAGTGCAACTGCACACATAGATATTGTAGCACAAATTTGTATGACACAAAATTGGAACCACAGGCAACACTAGACAATAGAGTAACAATTTCAAATAATCTCACCAGACTGCAGCTGTGACGTGAAAGGGAACAAATATAAATTGGAACATTCCAATTCAAAAACTGACATTGAACAGACACAGGGTATGTCAAGTTTACTAAAGAGAATTCCAGAGAACATTTCAGTTATTCCAGAATACAATGCACCTTATTTCTTCCTCAACTGCACATAAAAAATAAAATACTTTTCACTTGTATAAAATAACACCTCCTTTTAAAAAATATTAATAAATGATAGAACTAAGTAGTTGAAGATCCTCAAAAATAAATCATTATACTATTCCTCTCTTCAGCTCCAAGCCATGAGATCATCTTTTACAAACCCTATTTACACCTTCACTCCATTTAAGCACATCTTGGATATGTTCCCTCTCACCTTGAAATCTGGTTATTAAAAAATATCAAACTGTTTCTCCTCTCATCTCACCTTCCTCAATTTAATTCGGGCCTTAATTCTCTTTCTTTCAATCTCCTGCCCTCTGATTTACTGTTTTATTTCTAAGTTTTTTTCTCTTGCAAAATCTCATGGATACTTGTCTTCCTTATAATACAAGTAAATACCTTAGCGTTTCCCTGTTTGAAATGATTCATAAATATTCATTATCTAGAAAATCAACTCCACAGGCTTCTTTTTATTACCAAAAGGTTTTTTAATTTCTCTTACTGATACTTATCTCTGTGCTCAATCTAGTTGAGTTATTTTCATATTTCCCCAAATATCCTAATTAATTTTTTACCAGCTAGCACCATTTGCATGCTCTTATTTTTGTTTAGAGTTAGCCACAGTTCCTACTTTTTTAAGCTTCAAATTGAAAGGCAAAACATAAATCTGTATGGGAAACTAGCTGTTCTGTCCTCTCTGTTTCTTTAGCTCGATATAGTCTTTGATTTCCATGCTTCTTTCTCAGACAATGATGAACACTTTGCCACTTCTTTCTCAGACAATGATGAACACTTTGCCACAAAGAGATACATACCTTCAGCCACTATGGGAGTCACTAGAACAATCAAATAAAGATTTGAAAACAAAAAAAAGAAAAAAAGATAAAGCATATTTTAATGATTTAATGGGAAAGGTATATCTGACAACTCAGATAATGCCATGAATCAAGCTTAGTCTTGCAATGTAGAAGTTTCCTTTAATACAATAGTTTCTTCTCCCCATGTAGTAATTATATTCATTTGTTTTGTGCAAGCAAGACAAAATTCTTATGTAGTATGGGAAAAAAACCTGCTATGATTAGATCCTGCCTGAGATTATCTTCTGCATTGTTATCCCCCACCCCTAAATTCTAAAATAGAAAGACATGCATTGAAATCCCACATTGGTAATTTGTGATGTAATTGTGAGAAATTCTAGAAGTAGCTAAAGGCATTACCTCTGGTGCTAATGTTCCAGAAAAAAAAAAAAAAGATCAGTCATGTGTACACTGTCACACAGGTTCCCAAGATAGGAATGAAATTTCATTCACTACTTTACTCCTATTATTGACCAAAAATAAAAAAAATGTTTAAAAAAGAGCTAAGGAATATTGGGGTTTGTTGAGGTTATTGTGCTAGTCCTGGGGCTTGAATTCAGGACCTGGGCCCTCTCTTGACTTCTTTTTGCTCAAGGCTAGAACTCTACTATGGAGCCACAGTTCTACTCCCAGCTATTTAGTAATGTTTTTAGAGATAAGAATCTCACAGACCTTCCTATATGGGCTGGCTTCAAACCATGATCCTTGGATCCCAGGTTCCTCAGTAGGTAGGATTAAGCGAGGGTACTCCAGAATACAGAGCATGCATCTCACATCGTGCTGGAGAAAGGGCAGAGCAGGTATTCATTAGAATGTCTATCAGCTGAGTGTCCCAATCCTGCATCAACGTTGCATTGACATTGAAATTGTCTTAAGAAAATTTCTAGAAATTTCTCTGCAAGACACATTGAACTCATTTGCTGTTGGGAAATGTCCTTATTGATGGGAAGGGGGCATTAATATATACTTTTTTAATGTCCTAAATGCAAGTCTCCTAAAACAAATGATTCATCTCACCTGAGGCAGATAAATCATTGGATTTATTCATTTCCTAGACCAGTGAAAGGAGGGAGACAGATTTTTAAATGAGGGCTTTCCCTAAAAACAATACAAAATAAGTAAGAGGATGAAGGCACCAGTTAGTTGCACTGTTAGTAGCAGATCAAGTTAGCAATATAAATTTGTGAGATCTCTGATACTTTAGAATGCTGAGTTATCATCAACTTCTTTTTTACAAGGTGATGTACAGAGGGGTTACAGTTACATAAGTAAGCTAATAAGTACATTTCTTGCCAAACTTGTTACCCCTTCCCTCATTTTTCTCCTACTTTCTCCCCCAAACCCTACTCCGCAAGTTGTACAAATCATTTCCAATATATTGTCTTGTGAGTATTGCTGTTGCATTGGTCCTCCCTTTCCTTTGTCTCACCATTCAGTTGCTCCCTTTCCCTTCCCTAATTCAAATAAATGTATATACAATACCAGGGTACCAGAATCAAATACAGTGACAACAGGAGATATACCATAAATTTCTTTTCTGTCTTATTTGGTGCTTGTTTGTCTTTGAACATCTCTTTTACATAAGTCTCACCTGATTGGAAGGAGAAACACTGAGCTGGAACAATATGAAGAAGGAAGATGAGTGAACATTAAATGCTATTGTCTTGAGTTCTGCTTCCTTTTAGTGGAATACCGTCCCTCCATTGTTCTTGGTGTAGAATGGTTTGAACCACATGCATAGGGAAGACTTACACACACACACACACACACACACACACACATAATTGAAGGATAAACTTTCCACCTCAGCCAATTGGGTAAATTGCCCTTGTGCTTTTCCATAACTTGTACTTGCCAGATGGAATACTTACATCTCCAGACTGTGGCATTGGACCAGGTTTTGGAGCAGTGGGGTTTTTGAAAATGATTTATTTTTTCCTCTCCACAGACAGTTTCTCTGGCACCAATGTCTTTTCTGGATTATGATCCCACAAGTCTTTTCTGTGATGTAGTTAGCTACTATGAGGAAAAAGACTCTCTGCTATTCTGTGTGTGTGTGTGTGTGTGTGTGTGTGTGTGTGTGTGTGTGTGTGTGTGTGTGTGTGTGGTTTGTGTGCCATGTATCTGGGCAAGATGTCAGAAATGTTAGAATGAAAAATTTTAGTACCTAGTATGTATAAAAGTCAAAATCATTGGGGAGGATTCTGCATTTTGATTTGTCTTTCTACCTTTGCTCCTACCATGAAATTCTCTTGCTATTCTCTAGCTACCATGAAATTTTTAGTGGAGAAAACATCCAACTGAGGAAAGAGTGGGAAATTATAGCTCTCTTCTGTTCCTAGACTTGCAAACAAGATTTGTTTGTGTTGTATGAATGTGTAGTACTTATTATTAATCTGCCAAAGTAGACAGAGTATTAATTAGGAGTGGCATATTAATGCAGAAGGTAGAATTGAGATTAAAAAATACTTCTGTTAAAACTCAAGGCAGGATAATTATGCATGCAACACTCTCAGCAGGTGCTTAGTTTCTCTGGAAAGAAAGCTGCTTTGGGGAAAGAAATCCAACGTTCAAGAAGTAAGTCATGTGCTTTTAAATGTGAGTTGCTATTAATTTCCTCAGACACTGTGGATTCTTAATCCCTCCTGGGGGTCTGACTGTGCCCCCATAAAGAGAAATATGTTTAAGCTTAATCATCTAATTATTGGTACTAATGGAACATCCAAACTGTAGGACAGGTAACATGCTAGGCACTGGTGGCTCGTACCTGCATTCTTACACAGGAAGCTGAGATCTGATGATTGAAGTTCAAAGTCAGCCTACGCAGGAATCTCTGTGAAATTCTTATTTCCAATTAGCCACCAAAAAGCCAGAGGTAGAGCTCAATGGGGAGAGAATTAGCCTGGAGGACAAAAGCTCAGGAATAGTACCTGGGAGGCCCTCAAGTCTTGTGGGGGGATTTTCTTCAAGAGAGATTGTGGGCGCCTGGCCTCTTCATCTTTCTCTGCTTTCCAGCTCATAAAGAGACCCCTTTATTCTAGTCTGTCCCTTCCTGTCTTAGCCAACCACTGCTCCTGACAGGGAACAAAGAAGTAGGACATCTGATCTTTGACTGGAACCTCCTAAATTATGAACTGAATAAATGTTTTCTCTTTAAAATTTAATTGGCTCCAACATTTTGTTTTAGGAGCAGAAAGTTGATGAATCAGTCATCACCCAATGGAAAGGTAAACTGAGTTTGAAAGATTAAGGAGCTAACTTCATAATGCTCTAATATTTTCAAGAGAGACAATAGATTACCTAGGGGTCTTTTTGTCTATGTCTCTCTGTCTCTTCTGGTAGCACTGAAATTTAAAGCTTGGTGGACACTCTACCATTTGAACCATAACTCCAACACCTTTTTGAGATTCTCCCCCTCTCTTGTCACCAATCTGATTTAGATGGCAACTTCCCTATGTTTATGTTTTCCTTCCTTCCGTAACTGATGGGTATGTGTCACCACATCTAGCTCTCTTCTTCTTCTTTTTTTTTTGTCAGTTGTGGGGCTTGAACTCTGGGCTTGGGTGCTGTCCCTGTGCTCTTCAGCTCAAGGCAAGCATTCTATCGCTTGAGCCACAGCACCATGTCTGGTTTTCTAGTGGTTTATTGGAGATAAGAGTCTCATGGAATTTCCTGCCCAGGCTGGCTTTGAACTGTGATCCTCATATCTCAGCCTCTTGAGTAGCTAGGATTACAGGCATGAGCTACCGGTACCTGGCTTCTAACTCTCATCTGTTTAGATGGTCTTGAGAACATTTTGTCCCAAGCTTACCTTGAACCATAATCCTCCTGTCCTTAGTCTCTCAAGGATTACACTCATGACTTTCTGGTACCTGAGTATAGATCTCTTTATTTGAAGATTCTACTACTGAACAAAACATACACTCTTCGTATAAATCATTTGTGGGATACAGTTGCAATGAATGCTATTTTCACTGGAAAAAAGATGGGGACGGTTCTTTGCTTGATAGTAATAACAGTAGAAAATACAAAATGATATGCCTAATATAGTATACTCCTGTAAGGAGTAAATTTTCTTCCCAAAAGAAGAAAATGAAAATAATAATGGCAAGATGTAATTGTAATCCATGAAACTCAGTCAGAATTTGAGCCCGCTGCTGCAAAACGTAAGGAATTATTTAATAACTCAAAACACATTTGGGAAAAAGATAGTAAGAATGACAATTATTGTGACTGATTACTTTATTTCTTCCTATGAGTTCCAGAGAATTTTATAATTTGAGAACTTTATTTATTTTTTTGTCTCTACCATTTGAGCCATGAACCACCCCCCATTCCCTGTTATTTTATTTTTCTTGATATTTTCACTCCTTATCTAGACTTGAACTCATAATCTTTCTGCCACTTCCTGCTCTATAGCTGGTATTAAACCATCCCATTATGCTTGTTTTAATTTGGGATCTTGGAAGGAATATAAGTGTATTAGTACTTTTTGAATATGAGTTCAATTTATATTTGAGGCATATGAAGTTACTATCCAAAAGATACTATTTTAAAAACAATTTGATACATATTGGTACACTGTTTATGTTTCCATACTCTCTTGCATTAGGTTTACAAAAAAAATTGTAGTGCAAGGCCATATATCTCAGTTCTGGGTTTTTGATAGTCATGACACAACCCTCATTTTAAGTCGCTTTTCGTCATTGTTGGTCCATTTCTTCATGAACATGATGAACATCTATTTTATTTCTATCTGTAGTTTGAGAGTAAGCAGAAACAAATGGCTGTGAAAAATAAATGAGAAATGATCCATTTAGTTAGCTCATTCTTCTATCAATACTCATCACTCTTATTTTTGTGTAAGTTTGGTGAGTTAATTGAACCATTTGTCTTCCAAGGTTCTTTCTAACCTTCATTACCTTTGTTTTCTTTGTGGTTACTTATTTAGTCTGTTCTTTAAAAACTCCTCTACGTTTCTTCTATCCCACTTTAAGAGGAAAGTAATCTATCTGATTTATCATTAATATCTTCACCAAAGGTTCATTTGGGAATGAGTAATCTCTGAACACAGATCTCCCTTTAATCAATGAGTTATCAAATATTAAGGACCAGAGTGAATTGGAGCAACCTAAAATTCTCATAATCATCACTTTCAGGCTTCTACCAGATAGTACCCCTTTCCAAAACTTTCTATACACAAATGCCAAAATGCACACACAAAATCTATACAGGTGTTATCTATAATGCTACTTTGTTTGTTTTTTTTCCAACTTTCCAATGTTCCATTAAATACAAACAACCACAGCAAACCTAAACATTCATCTGACTGTGGTCCTGAATGCCTCGAGCCTTTACTTTGCCCTGGCTGAGCAATATTCCTTACAGTTGTTAAGGAAATTTTCTGCCAAAGCCACACTTACTTCATGGGGCACATTAATGAAAATCACTTCCAATTCCACACTCCCTCTTGTGTATTATTGATTTGAGACAATCAGGGGAAATGGATACGGTGTGAATATTCATGTTGCTGCAGCTCCTACTTTGTATGTCGAAATCCTAATCTCTTATCCCTAAGAGATAAGGCCTTAGTAGGGTAACTGGGTCAGGAGGTTGGAGCCATGATACATGGGAGAGAAGATAAAGAGAGATGGGCTGACTTTTTCACCACCTGAGGGCAGAACAAGAAGGGACCATCTATGAGAAAGTAGAGCCCTCTGAGTGACTTGGGGCCTTGGTGCAGGACTTCCCAGCCTCCAGGGAAAAGATGTATCAGCAGCAAGTTGGACAATCACTATGGTTACCTTGATGTATATAATTACCTTTATTAGGTTTCATTCCATCATTCAGATGCCCAGTGAGTAAATATTTAAAAGCGTACTATGAAAAGGGCTGTTTAAACTATATTTATAGGATGTTTATAGGACAACCAATAATATATACATCTGACCCTTTTGGAATTGTGTAGCCAAGGAGAAGCAAGGTATGCTTGGGAAAGTGTGGAATTTCGGATGGACCGATTCATAGTAACCTGATGTGTCAGTCTGTGAGGTCACACTTTTTCCACAAAACAGTCACAAGTTTGCTGGCTCCTTCCCCACTCCCATTGTCTATTTGGCCCCAGAGAATGGAAAAACCAATCGACTTTTTCTATGCCTCTCTGAGCAAATCAAGCCGATCTGTGCTGCAACCTCAGTTTTGTTTGTGGATGTGCAATTAGAAATGAAACCCTTATGGATTAGAGCCCCTGATCAACTGTTTTGTGAAATGACAGTGTTCTCCCAAAGTATGGAGGTCAGCTAAATCATTAGGAAAAAAAAATCATTAGAATATCCAGAGCAAAGTTCTAGCTTCCTTGAGATGGGGGTTTTGCTATGAATGCATTCTAGTATTCTTCCTTTGATACGTTCATTGATCTCTTCATCTGTGTGGGAGAGTTTCATCATTCTTTGGTTATTATGAGCAAAGGGAAGCTAATTTGCAAAGAGTACCTCCTTTTGATGCTTGATTAATGTCTGCTTTCACCTTTTAACTCATCAGATTAGAGAGGAACTAAATTACCAACATCCACATGTCCCAGACTGCCAAATTTACCACTTCAATTTTAGAAATAAATGCTTTCCAAAGGACTGTTCCGTTTAATGCATGGATGGATACAATCTCATTTTTTTTCAACTCTATGAAGATTTCTCAGAAGATCAGGAATATTTTTCCCTTTCTTTCTTCTTTCTCTCACTTCTGTTCTTTCTTCCTTTCTTCCGTTGTTCCTTTGTTCCTCCTCCTCCCTCCATTCTTCCTCCCACCTTTCATTTCTTTCTAACCTTTCCTTTTCTTTCTCCCCCCTCCCCCCCCTTAGTTTCCTTTTCTTTCTTTCTTCCCGCTTCAGCTATCCACCAAAGATGGAGCTGACTGTGCCCACTGAGAATGACATTGGCAGATGCATCGTCTGCTCTTTTCTTGGATGGCCCATCCATCCCCCAGGCCCTCTCAGCCCGGATTGGTAGAGCAGCCCTAACAAGGTTCCCATGTAACTTTCCTTCGCTTCTATACATTGATCGTCACCGAGGACTCAAAGACACAAAAGCCAGATCACTTCTAATATTTGTATCAACTCTGATGCCATGTCCTGAATCTGTAGCACCCTTAGAAGTCCCGGAAAGACGATTCTGAGTATTTTAAACACTACCTATTCCACCAAAGCTACCACAAATATACTGCCTCTGATAAGGATGCAGTAATACTTCTAAACAGACATTGACTGCTTTGGCCAGTCAAAGCAATGCATGAGATTGAAATGATCTAAAATGTGAAAAAAATGAAAGTTTACATATGATTCACTAATTCTCATGTCCATGGAAATCGAGACAGCATTCTTGGTAGGACAGTGTGAAACAGAGAGAAAGATGCTCCCTGAAAGAAAGGAGTGGAGGGGACAAAAGTGTGTTCAAGTTACCGCAGTTCAGGTGACTGCAGAATGAATCAAGGGTCATGCATCTCCCAAATTCCTGTTTCTAGAAATCCAAGAGGAAACGGTCTGTCAAGAGTATGTCTGATGGCGCATCATTTTTTGTATTTGTTCATTTGTTTGGCACATGTGTGGCAGAAAGAGAGAGAGAGAGAGGCTACAGGGAGAGAGAAGAAATAGAGTTGAGAGAACATTAAGTTGAAGGTCAAGTGACAGATCTCAGTTACACTGCCACTTATTTTAGCAGCTGATTCATGCCCAATATAGTCGGCTGCTCTCCCACACAGCAGCTAGACGTGAGAACAAAATATCTCCACAAGCTGGTGGGGACAGATGAATAGGTTCTGAAGCAGGAAACTTGAACAAGCCTGCATCAGTCTACCACTGAGCACGAGGTAGAGCCACCTGGAATTACAGGAGGCTCCTTCTCTTTTGTTTCTTGTCTTCTGCTTTCATTTTTTTCTCTGTCATACTTTTAAGAGTTTAGAATATTGGTAGTTGAGATAATTAAAGAGAAAGCCATGATGGTGTACACACACTTGACAAATGCTTATTGTGTGGATCTGTTTCTTCGTTAGTTTATTTTTTTTTATTTATGTGACTTTTTAGACATGGTCTCACCAGATAGTGTCAGCAGGGTCTGAACACACATTCTTCCTGACTTGGCCACCTGAGGGTTAGAGTGATAAGTTTGTATTACCACACTCAACTAACATTCCTTTTTAATATTAGCAAAACCTGTCTCTATTATCCTATCCTGTTACATGGGACCTATCTGAGGAATGTTTCATTTTGGTATTTGCAGTCACCAAAGAAGAAGTAAATCTAACCACATATTTTCCAAAACCATCTTGAGTCCAGTGTTGTGTGTGCTTCTGGGGATGAACTAAGAAATAGGAAAAGTAAGCTCTTCTTCAAAGTCTAAATATATAGTATAATAAAAACTAAACTTACAATTAATGTTCCTGGTATCATTAAGTGATATATATACGATACACACACACACACACACATACACACACACACATACACACATATACATATACATAAATTGCTCATTGTCCCAGTTGAAGATAAGAAAAATAGAAGCAAGAGTTGTTTAAAATGCCCAATGTCCAAGGGTAAAATGCAGCAAATAAGAAAGCAAGGATTAAGATCTGTGTCTGCATAACATCGTGTTTCTTCCCTTCTGCATTATGTACCCGGTTGGGGGGTGGGGATCAGGCTATGCATAATGATGGATAAGTAGCCAAACTCTACCCTGTAACCTGAGCACTGCACTGTTATCTTCCCTGTGGTCTCTCAGGTGCCAGATGGGAACGATAGGGGCTCTTCAGCAGTCACAGCCTGGATGAGCTCTGTAAAGGATGATTGATCTTCCTACTTGATTCTCCACGGGGCAATGCACTGGCTGCTCAGGTGTTTGAGAGATCCTAGGGAACCTGGAGGATGCTTGCCTACGAGGAAGGCTCACTTTCCCTTGTGAGAGTTTTCAATACAACAAAGGCCCGAGTTCCCATCCCTGAAGCAGATGTCTTTCTATCAGTGTGATAATGAGACAGCTGGTGTGGCACCAACAATATTGGTTCCTAAACATGTGGTTCATCCTCCAGCACGTGTTACCAAGGGCATATTTATACAGCTCCTTCTAAAAATAAAACCAAAAGGGGGCGGGAATTGATATTTTTACTTGAGATTGGAATTTTTTTAATGAGAATGACAGTCCTAGATGTAAGAGAAATGAATGGAGTCTAAATACACGAAAACCCATTAGCCCCAGAAAGTAATAAGGTCTCTTGCATAAATGAAGAGATGACTTCTACGTGTTTAACTTTGACTTATTCCATAAATCACGTGTCTGTGCTGCAAAAAAAAAAGTGTGAAGCGTCTCAACATTACAGATGAATTTTAATCATTTTTGGATCCATTTAGATGCTATTGGGGTTTGAACTCAGGGACTTAAGCTTGTGAGTTGGGTACCACCCAACCACTTGAACCAGGCCTCCAGTTCCTTTTACTGTGGTTGTTTATCAAACGAGTTCTTCCCTTTTTACCCAGTCAGTGTGACGCTCCTTGCTTCTCAAATTAATTGCAAGGATGATGTGACACCATTCCTAGCTTTTTATTGGTTGAGATATACTGCTGTGAAGTTTTTGCCCCAATTGACCTTGAATCACAGTCTTTCAGATCTCTGCTTCCCAAGTAGCTGGGATTACAGGAAGAGTCACTGTGCATAGCCCATTCTGCTAATATCATTCTATAACTACATGGTTGTCTCATTTTGATGTTTATAATTAGGAGAGACTACTATTGAGCTAAATTAGTTAAACTTATTAGCACTGTTGACAAATAGTGGTCAAAAACTTATGTTCACACCTATCTTTTACTCAACCAGAGACAGAAAAGATTTCCATATTTAAAATAAAGGACTAAAGTCAACTTTCTGATTTTTCACTTCATCCTGTTCTTATATTTACTTTTCATTTTACCAAGTAAATCTGCATTATATTTTTAAATATATTTTTTAAAAACTACTCAAAAGAATATGACTATAACTGATTCTACTGCCTTTCTTAGTAGACTATTTGAAATGTTTGCAAAACCACATCTGATATTTTTAGTGTATTCAAGCACTATATTATTTTCTAGATTGCTTCAAACCCTTAACAACTTTTCTTAGAAACACTTAATTCTTTTGAAGTCTTGCATTGTGAGTATACTATAATTCATTTTACTATTTTCCTAACAATGAATGGATATTCAAGTAACTGTGCCTAACTTTAGATATTACAATTTGTTCTTCAGTGAATATCCTTGTGGTATTCTATGTATTATAAATTCATAGATAGTCTCTTAAGTTCAGTTTGTAGGAAGATTGTATCCTTAATTTCAACTGTAGGGTTGTGAAGAATGATGAGTACATATTATTATCACAGCTAACTCTAGTACTGTGTTCCATCCTTTGAGCATATTAGCCAGCGGGCCTTTACATGATCTGTAAGTTAGCTACAACTATTAGCCTCATGTTATGTTTGGGAAATTACTTCCTGGGAAGGTGATTTATCTCTGCTCAAAGTCTGAAAACTAGAAACAGCTCTAGAGACTACACTGCTAACCATTACATAGCACTTTCTCTCAGAACCAGTATATAAAGAATTATGGAAGTGCGTTGGCACTTTCTTGGGTGTCAAACTTTAGTGTTTGCTGATAGATGAGGAGAGGGTATGTGGGTTTCAACTGGTGACATTTGAAGGATACAGAGGGGAAATCAGACAGGAATATGAAGGTGAAGATGAACAAACTTGTGCCTTAAGTAGACAAAATTCTAAAAAAAAAAAAAAAACACTCAGATGAGCTGGATGCTGGTGGCTCATGCCTGTAATCCTAGCTACTCAGGAGGCTGAGAACTGAGGCTCACGGTCCTAAGCTAGTCAGGACAAGAAAGTTCAAGAGACTTTTATCTCCAATTAATCTCAAAAACAAAAAGCTGGAAGTAGAGCTCTGGCTCAAATAGTAGAGCCTCTTAAGCAAAAACATGAACTCAGGGACAGCACTCAGGCCCAGAGTTCAAGCCCCAGGACCAGCAATGTGTGTGTGTGTGTATGTGTGTGTGTGTGTGTGTGTGTGTGTGTGTTCAGGAAAATTTCAGTGACCCAGTTCTATTCTTTACACGTATGTCCCTGGATGATACTTAACCAATCTTAAATTTTGAGGAGGTAGAGAAATTGGAGTTCATCCAAAAGAAAATAAAAATAAAATAATGGATGAAGAGTCGGTGCTAAAAATACAAAGCAGCAACAGGAGGCCTGGGTATTCACTCAATGATCATTCACTAAGTAGTAATGGTTCTCATGCTCTGCTTTAGACCCAGGGATAGAAACACAGAACAGCCACTTCACCTCTGTCCCCTCCATCCTCATGTTTGTTCTACCACCAGGGAGATAAGTCCTGGGGGTAGATATTTGCAACATGATAGAGATGTCACAAAAACATGAGTTCATGGTGATAAACCTTCATGGGATACCTGTTGCACTTTAGATACAAACCATCTTTCCATTTCATCCCACCAGCAATCACTTCACAACTCATAAAACAGATGACCTGAATTAATTGGTATGCCAAGGAGACTCAGATTTCTAGTAACTTAGAACACTCCCAAACCATAACTCATCTGTTTCCAACATTATTTAGACAAGAGAATGTACCTGAGAAGCAAATACCCTTCTCAAGTCAAGGCAGAGCTCTGATAAGCAGATCCTAGCAGGAATGGTGAAACCAGATAACATCTAGACGAATACAAAGAATTTTGTTACAGGAGAAAACAAATCAGTGTGGGGTGACATCTCATTGTCAGAATGTGACTGCTCCTAGGGCTGACTTGGATGGCCTGTGCGACTGGAATGGTAGAACTTGCTAAAATGTTGACATCCATAGCTGTCATCTGGGGGTTCCCCTGACTCTCTCTGAATATTTCAACTAACATTGACTCCACATAGGGTTCAGTCTCACCCTCACCTCTTTCCTGTAATCAGCATACACTCACCTTTAGATGAGACAGCAAGCTTGCCTAACACTTCCATTCATCCATGTGTTTACCTGCACTCTTCTCTACTTCTCCTTCCTCTTCCTTACCATGCTCCCAACAGCTAAGCTATACCAGTATGGATTGCAATGGGAGTCCTCCAGAGTCCTGTTTAGACACCTGCTGCAGCTCATTCTGATCAGGTGGTGTTGCTATCAGGCAGTATATATATATATATAT
>NW_012267223.1:8702503-8744007 GCF_000151885.1 Dipodomys ordii | reverse complement strand
TATATATATATATATATATATATATAATTTTTTGTTGGTTGTGGGGCTTGAACTCTGGGCCTGGGCACTGTCCCTGAGCTTTTCAGCTCAAAGCTAGTGCTCTACCACTTGAATTACAGCACTACTTCCATTTTTCTGGTGGTGATTTGGAGGCAAGTCTCATGGACTTTCCTGCCTAGACTGGCTTTGAACCACAATCCTCAGGTCTCAGCCTCCTGAGTAGCTAGGATTATAGGCGTGAGCCACCAGTGCCTGGCTGTGTCAGGCAGTTTTGATCACTCTGAATACTAGTCCTCTAGGAACCATCTGACCTACAGTAAGAGCAGATCAGCTTTCCTCTTTGAGTCCCCTTCACCTCCACAAACATTATCTTATGTTATTCAACAGGGATTTTAAAGGCTAAGCTTCTGAATTTAAGCCAGAGACTATATACACAGGTTCTTTGTTCATTATTTTGTTTACCTTTCTGTATCTCAGCATGATTGTAGGTGAATTGGTGTGTGTGTGTATATATATATATATATATATATATAAAAATCATAATATAGTATATATAATATATAATATCTACACTATACTATTTTATATAAAATATAAATTCATATTTATAATATAATATATTTGATATTGATTTATAATGTATTATATTATTATATAATGTATAATGTCTATATCTATCTATAACTAGATAGACCTATTTATATCTATATCTATGTATTAAAGCTATAATATTTATAATATATGTAATATATTATATATTACATTATTATATATTTTATACTAGATACATATTTTATATTATATTACGTATACTTGTAATATAATATATATGTAATGTATATCAGATATATTTAGTGTGTGCATATATGCATATATGTATCTTGTGAATCCTACAATTTTACCATCATCAAATCATATGGAAGAGTGAGCTCCACAGACTAAGTCCACTGTGACTTCAATCTTGAGCTATGGCAACTTTGTTCAAAAAGGCGTGGCAAGCACTCAACTCAAGACACAGTCAAGAGAAACAATGTCAACAAATGTGGACAAATATCTTAACACGCACAATCAGTACCACATACTCCCCAATTACCTTTCCCAGTCTTTTATTATTATTATTATTCTTTTGTAATCCAGCAATCAGGGGAGAAGGGAAAAGCACCATTGGCTTCTGGGTTTCTCAATAAATATTCTACAGATGATGATTTTCTTCATTAGATCATGCCCATGCAGGCAGATGTGAGGAAGAAAAGAAGGGAAGAATTAATCCAAGTACGTAGCATGACCAGAAGCAGCCGGTCAAATCCCTGTGGGCTTAATTTATTCCTCTGCCTTTCCTCTAAGGCCAAGAATTTTTTTTGAAACTCATAAAAGATAAATATTCCCAAAGAGATTGAAGAGGACAAAGGCACGTTGGTGTGAAGGAGCAAACACTTCAGCCACCGCAGATTGCAAGAATGTGTCTTTGAGTGCCGATGTGTTCATAAGGCTGTGTAGCCCGAGGGTTAGGAAATAAACAAATGTGTGTTTGCTAGGGGTCCGGGGATACAGTGGGAGAAAATTTGTGAAGTTTGAGGCAAGCCTGCTGTCTTTCTCATCCAGAGGAAGGCAAACAACCGTGATGCTACTTGTTGACTATAATTTTCAGTGAATTTTGTCTTGCTCTTACAAAACCATTTCTATGTGTTCTTTTTGTTATTTCTTTTGTTTTTTTTTTTAAATATTACCTCTCACTACTTTAGGTGCCATCTCTACCCTAAGAAGGAGTCAAAGGAAGAAACCAGACTACTCAAAGCAAAGACAGAAGTGCAGAAAACAGAGATGTGAATGTCAGCTTTGCTTTCACGAGGACATCAGGGATGCTCCTCACCCCCAGCCCTCTCCTGGCCCCTGTGCTCAACATGGAACTTTCTACTTCCTCCTTCTGGTTCTCTGTGCTCTTCCTTGACATGGTAGAAATTTTGGTTGTCAAGTGGCTTCTATCCCCCACGTTCTTTAGATATTGAGCTGACTTTGCGGTGTCTAGGTTCTATTCTTCTAACACCGAACCATCTCCCAAACCCTCAGCACCCCTTTATTCCTTGACCTCCTTCCCTGTTTCCTCTGGTCTAACCTCCTGCTGATAGTGTTTATGGATACAAACTGTTGAAGAATGAGTGGTGATTGGAAAAAACTCCTAGTTGTGACCATTCTACATTAAAACCTCGAATTAAAGTGATCTACTAACTGGGTGAACTTGACAAGTTATGTAGCCTACTACCTGCTTTGGAACAGCATATATAACTGCTTTTACACACTTGACGTGAAAAAGAAATAGGGATATTTGAAACACTGATTGTAGCCTAATGCAGACACATTGTAACATTCAATAACAGAGTCTAGGACTATTGTTAAAGCCTCACAACTATAAAATTCACCTCATAGAGTGGAATTCTGTTCACCACTTAACTTCTCAGTGAAACAAGAGGCAAAAGCACCAATGTCAAGTTCAAAAGCTCACTGAATGTTATTTCCAAACCAAAGGCAATACTGTATCAGACAATTTTATTTAAAAGATAATATTCATAGCAACTTCTATCTTTTTTTGTTTTGGTTTTGAGATGAGGAAAAAGGCTCTGAATAAAATGAGTAGGTATTCTGGTTTTTGTAAGATTTCATATATCTCATAACCATAAAGATTTGTGAGTGCTAACCATGGACAGAACAACCTATGAGAAATATTGTCTACTCCTTCGGAAACTCCTGTGACCTATATTCTTTTAATTTTCCAACCCTGACGAGTATGACCAAATAAATTAAATTTATTTTCATCATAGCTGGAATAGGCTATATATAATCATGATATTTAAAAAGTACCACCTATGGCTTTATAACTTGACCTAATTTAAATAGAAATGTTAGATCTCCCTTATTATTTTTTCTGCATATAAAGAAGATTCTTTCCCCATGAGATGTCTTAACAGGTAAGTATTGGAAACTCAAGTCAATTTTATCTTAATTGACAATGATCAATTTGGCTCTTAGAAGTGATCGACTATACACATGTGCAGATATGTACACACTAACAAAACTCAGACATACACATTCTTGTACAAATATAAATTCATATATGCATGTACATAAATCACCACACACACCTATATATTCTCAAATACATGTATTTATGTGAACTAAAACGTATTCATCCATGAATTCATTCATTTACAGACACACACATACCTATCTATCTATCTGTATGTATACACACTTACGCACATTTTTCCAAGTATTTCTTGGACAGAATAGGAAACATAGCACCAAATCTAGGTTTGTGTCTAGCATTCATCCAACATAGTGTTGCATCTATTTTTAAAGCTAATACTAATTACTTGATTTTATTTTCATAATTTATTTTTTGTTTCATTCTTTTTGGTATCTTCATTATGCATATTTTATAGACTTCTCAATGAAATGAGACAGAGAATGACTAAAGATTAATAGTAAGAATGAGCTTTAACGTACCCAACCAGTCTGATTGAACTTAATATTTGATGTTCTGGAAAGATTAATTGATAGGCACAGTATAAGTATCCTTTGAGAGTACTATCTAAGAGTTTTTAATATTAAGTGAGGAGTTTCTGGTGTTTGACATTTCCTCTTCCATCCACAAATTGATTAGCAGTATCCTTTTCTTTGTTCAATATATAGTCTTCAAAGTTAACCACAACCTTCAAAATTTAAATATTAAACAATTACTGGTGAATGAACTATGAACAGGCCATTTGATTTGAGAAATACAGAATATGGATATATTTGACAATCTATGTCTAAAAAGAGTGTGGCTCCCTTGGACCCAAGCAGCCTAGATTCATTGCTCTATATCTCTTCATAGGGACTGAGATACCAACCAATTCCCACTATATGATGCTCTGTCCCTGGGAAAGCCTGTCTCTGGCCACCGATGCCAACCCTGAAGAGAACTCACTGTAGAATTGCTGTCTTTGCTATTGCTATCGCTGGCTTCAAACTGTGATGCTCAGATCTCAGCCTCCTCAGTAGCTACCATTAGAAGTGTGAGCCTACAGTACCTTTAAGAATTCTGTTTCTCAGTTAAGACAAATGCAGACTCAGTTTCTAGGTACCCCAAGTGCTTGTAGAAAAATCTTCTTCCTCTTTCTTTACTGCTGGTATGTACTAAGCTGTCTTAAAGTGTGGGGGATACTAGAGACAAGAAAGCCCATCTTTCCTTTCTGTTCCCTTCCTTCCTTTTCTATTGGGTCAGTAGGAAGAATGGGGAAGCATGAATCCTTTCTTTTATGTGATGCTTTTATTACCTTCTCTGAATAAATATTAATTCATGTAGCAGTGAAAGCATTTGACTGATTTGCTCCTAGAATCCCCAAAGAAAGTCTGATCCAATCAACTCATGCACTAACTAGCTGAATACTCGGCAGTAGATCACCGGGATGTATCAGGTTATCATTTCCAGGATTGGCAATCCTCTGATTACATTCACCTATGTCTCTTCCAGGCTATGGAATCTGTAAGCCTAGCCCAGGATCCTGCTCCTGGGGCAGGCCTGTCACTTGCAGATGGAGACAAAAATAACTTCTGTTCAGGAGATGCCACATGCAGGCCTCTTCTCAGGGAGGATGAAGGCTCTGCCGATTGACAGTTCAGTGTCTTTTGCTAGCGTTTCCACATATATTTCCTGTCAAAATGTACAGTGGGAGGAATTTAAAATAGACTCGAGGAATGACTTTTGAGGCTGCTCGATCCTCAGTGAGAATCAGGGGCCTAAGAGATGTGTCCTCTCTCTGTTAGGCAGTACTTCATGGATGCATGTCTACTCACTGGAAAGCTCCTCTAGGAGCGTCTTGATTTCTCTCTTTCTCATTTGCTTCTTGTTTTTCTGTATCACACAAAGATGGCGGTGTTCCTGCTTCCCTTAATGTAGTTTTTAAAAGAAGATAGCATCCTTGTGACACTCGGTGAGACACTGTCATCTGAGTCTGTTGGAAAGCTATTTAGCCCTTTGGGAGGAGATTTTTAAAGATGCAGTTCTTCCTGGATGGGTGCCCAAAGTCAAAGACAATCTAGATGATTCTTCACAAAAGAATGAGAGCATACCTATTAATGAACACTCCGAAAGCACACACTGAGCCTGAGGCATGGTAAAAGTGGGAAGAGAGCACTGAAGCCGGTTTATTCCCATCATGAATCAAAAGGGAAACAGCTCCATTATTGCAACTGGAAGGAGCTCTGAGACTATAGTCACTTCCTCGCCATGTGACCTTTGAGACTGGACAGATCCTTTATTCAAGGATCTGCTTCAGGGCTGTCTCATTCTTCTCGTTTTAGCCCCTCATTTCCTTCTGCTTATGTAAGACAATGCCTAAAGCTAACGAAATGACGTGAGACTCAGAAAGAAACATGACAACATGAGGCTTTCAAAAGCACCCTTTGCTCAGGAGCTGGCAATTGTTTCCAAGTGGAGCAGGTCTCTTCGCACAGATTTTCGCACACTTACATTTGAATGTATGTAACTTTTTGAAGCACTGTCGGGTTTATTTGCCTACGTGATGCCCTTCCTTGCTGTTAAGACACATCGAGAGTTGAGAAGTTGAAACCGAGATTGCCTGAACCACAAACATGGGCTGCATTAGCAGGTGTCCGTCACCAATAGTAGATAGATGGATGGATAGGTAGGTAAGGAACAAAGGTTGATAGATGATAGATCTATATCTACCTATCTTTAGATATATATTGATAGATAGATAGATATACAGAGAGAGAGAGAGAGAGATTGTGAGGGATTGCTTGCCCCCTTAAGTGCTAATATCAGAAAACAGAAGATGAACGGTCAGCTTTAACAGAAAGATAACTCATTTTTCTTCCCCATTCTTTTGTTTGACCTAGCACACGGGAGATTGCATTATGCCAGCCTACATCCCCTTCACTCATTCTACAAGTCCAAATGCTCACCCCATCCAGTAACACTGGACAGTAACACTGGACAGTATTGTCTCCAATACACCAGAAATCAGTGGTGTGAGTACCTCAGAGCCCAGTAAAATTGACACATAACATTAAATAATGATCACACTTACTCTTTACACAGCAGGTTCTGTTCGCCACTCCTTTGCTGTTTCACTACACAATTGAACCATTTACATGGCTATATCTCAAAAGAGAATAAAAGGAGAGTGCAGAAGTCGTGACACACAGATTTGCAAAGTGTGAACTCAGGTGGCTGAAGCTGTGGAATTCTCTCCTACATCTCGCAAGAAAAGTTGAATGCTGCCTTCAGGAATGTTCTGTGCCAAATGTAATGCAGGGAGATGGGGACACAGGTCATCATGTACAAATGCCTGGGAATGGGCGCTCACTCGCTCACTTGCACACGTAAGGTCAGGACATGATGTCTTTGCTCGGACAATCTGAGCCAGGACAGTGAAGAGCAAGAAGACATAAGCTTCTTTCTTAATGGTTTGTTGATTCCTCTGGGAAAAAAAGATTGCACTTCACACCTTGCACTAAATTACTGCTTTAAGTTAATGGAATAATGATTTCTAGGCAGCAATCTCTGTATTTGTTTCTTCTTTTCCTCCCCCCGCCCCAGTCCCACATTATATACTTCATGATCTACCTACTTGAAATTATCGTGTAATCTCATGTTGCAGTTTGGCAATTAAGACAACATCCATTTATTACCATGTCAGGTATGGAATGTATGCACAGCTTGACTGGATCCGGTGCTTCAGTATTCTCAAAATGCTCCAATCCAAGTTGCTGGCTGGGGGTACCGTTTAATCCTAAGGCCTAACTCTTCACACGCTTTGGTAAGAGAATTGACATCTCTATAGCAAGTGTGTTTTAAGACTCAGTTTCTTGCAGTCTATGGTCCAGAGACATAGAGATACTTCCTTGCCATGGGAGCCTCTCTATGGGACAAGTTATAACAAGCATTCTATTCACAGCTAGTAATGGATACTGTCTTCTAAGCAAGACAAGTTGTATGCTGTATTATATAGGCTGGATTCCATCACCCTGGGTTCTTTCAGTGGGAAATGAATCATAAATTCCAGCAACATTTGAGAGAGGAAAGCAAAAACATGCAAGAGATGCAAATACCCAGAATAGGGAAATTAAGAACTGTCTGCAAAGATGCCCACAACCTCTACATCCATTCTGTCTGTTTCTGCCTGTTCACCACTGATGTTCTCAAGAAAAGGTGTAAAAATTTGGAGCATTGTAAGTAGAGTCTTCAAAGAGGACTATTGAGTTTTGTTTTCCCTTTGATAAATATCTACCTTCTTCATCTTTTTTTTTTACTTATTGTAAATATGATGCCTTTTTTAATAATGTGAGCTTTCCTAACTGCCTCTAATTTATCCTTGCTTCTCTTATCATACCAGATACAGCCTTCAAAACTAGCATTGATACATGAACACCAGCTGGCAAGTCGAACTCATGTTATGAGTTCCTTGCAGGCAGAGACTTCAAGCTGCTCACTGTGGCCCTGCCTGGCACAAATTATGCTTGCTGGATTTGTGAATGAATGAGCCAATAACATGAATCAAAACTTCCACCTGTGATCCAACATTTATAATAAGAGTATGATTTAGGTACTTATTTTATAAGGCTTTCATCTAAATTTACACATATTCTTTCCACATATTGTTTAAATATAAAATATAGAGTCCAGAGGTTTCTGAGGGCTGGAATTTAAAACCAGAACTTTGTATTTCAATTCCTCCTTCTTCCTTCTAGAGCTATAATCTGATTTTTTCATTTTAACTTTAAAATCTTGACACAGCAACTGTCATTCCATGGACTTTTCCAGTCAAAAGTCCACATCCGCCTATAAAATATGGGAGAAAACAGTAATTAAGGACATCTGATCAAAATAATTTTTTGATACAGAATGAGAGAAAATGCATTTGTGTTTTAAATAGTGACAATCCAGAATGTTCTGAGATGAACTTTAAAAGAGTGCATTTGACAGCCTGTATACTGAGCTGAGGAATGTTGATTTCTAAAAGAACTTGGGAGAGAATGTTTTAGCAAACTTGTATATGGTACCATAAATATTTTTTTCCTAAAATTATAGAATTGTCTGTTTTCTTTCAGATCACATCAGGACCAGGCAAGAATGATGAGTTTTTAATGTGGAAATTCCATGAACACATGTCAATGTCTTCCTTTTCTTCTCCAACTGTGCCAATTCTAGTTTTGTGTTTAGTAAAGATTGATTTATGGGTGCTTTTTTTGGCCTACCTGATACGTTATGAAACTCTTGACTAACTTCAGGGGATAGGACTATCATATGGCAAACTTTGTTGTAGTAAAAAAAAAAAACAGAGCTTTATTAGTGTCCAGATGATTTATTTACTCTGCAGAGTGATTTTTGTATAGTCTAGAGTCTATTCCTTCTTTTCCACTCCTCCTTTGTAATAAAAAAACAACAATAATAATAATAATAATAATGAAACATGTTCTGATCCTCAGGATGCAGAATAAACAGACTTGAATCAACTGCCACTTAGACACGTCCAAGTACCGACACACTGCTGTGTTGGATGGATTTGGTAAAGGGAAGATCTTGAAGGCTGGCAGGTTTATTTTCACAGAAAAGTGTTCTTACAGCAGAAAAGGGAAGAAAGCAAGACAATTAGGACTGTAGCTATGTTCCTCTTTTGTGACTAAATGAAAAAGGAAGAAGTAAGTCAAGGGGCCTTACCACTGCCAGGGGAGAGGCATGAGGACCAGCGTTACTGTCTTTCACCTCCACATTAAGGAAATCCTTCAGAGAGGGATGCAATCCCAGCCTGTGTGGTTGACATGTGCACATACTTGGTTGGATGGACAACTAATTACGTCATGGAAAAAAAAATGAAGACACACCAATCCAGAGCAGCAGAATGAGTTTGCTCCAGCTGCTCTTCAAACATAATTTCCACTTGCTACCCACATGATGCATCCTGCAAGGAACATTGTTGGACACTTGAGGTTCCAGAGATTTTTCAGCAGCAAATGTCTCTGCTTGACATCGCTATCATAGGAGCTACATTTATAATCTAGTGTATTTTCCAGGTTTAATAACACAACGTAGAGAGCTGAAGGATCCTCCTAATGTTAGTGAAAAAATAAAATTTAAAGTAACAAACTCGTGGAGATGAACAAGGCATTGTGAGGAGGAGGAGGACTGAAATGCACATCTCCAAACTCACACATCAATATCCCAATGCTCAGTACCCTGGAAGGTGACTATATTTCAAAATAGAGCCTTTGAATAAGTTTTAAAGTATAAACTGGTTTCATGGGAAGGGCCCTAATGCAGTATGTCTGGGTTCTTTATTACAACTGGCAGCAAGAACTCAGAAGACATACACTAAGGAACAATAAGATGATGACACAGGATCAGAGTCACTTGAAGCTATAGTCCTTAGAACTGTGAGAAAACAGATTTCTGATTTTAAACCACCCAGAATATAATCACTATTATAACCTTCCTAGCAATTTTTTTTCTAGTGAAGCATGCCCACAGGTAAATTTTCTCTTTCTGGATGAATGTTGTTATGGCACAGGATTTCATTTTCCTAGAAACGTGTGTGTGTGTGTGTGTGTGTGTGTGTGTGTGTGTGTCTGTTTCTGGTTACTTGACATATTAACTCATATGATTTCCTTGGACTTTCTAATGATTGCCCTGGCAGAGAGAGTGAGAGAGTGAGAGAGAGAGAGAGACACACACACACACACAGAGGCAGAGGCAGAGGCAGAGAGACAGAGTGAAGATGGGCATTTAACAGAATAACAAAAACTAAACTGGAAGTAGATAGAATGTATCATATCTTTTAAAAATCCATGATGTGCTATACAAACACCATCTAATCTTTAGGATAACCTGAAGGGCTAAGCTGGAGGGCATGATCATTTTCATTTGTCAGTTATACATACAAAGTATGTATGGGATTTTTAAGTTATTTGAACCTCAGGCTCATCTTGGCTGATTTGAAAGTCTATACATATCCTGTCTGTTCACCCTAACCCTGTAAGAGTCATAATATCCATCGGATAAATGTGTGGATAGAATGTAAAATATTCCTGACACAGTAAATGCTCAGTAATCCTAGCTGACATTAATATTGTCATTATGGGGCAGATTGTAATCCATAAGGAATATTATTTTCATATGTTTTAGTTCATTTATTATTAAATGGTGGGGGCTTAATTCAAGCAATTATTTTGTTGGACAGCATCAGTAAGCATATTAGAATAAATCCATAGTCCATTTCATTAAAGTGTACAATATGCTTTGTATAACTGGTCTCTTGTTGCCTTTATTCTTTTTGGTACTGTAACTCTGTTTTATGGTGTTCACAATGGGAGAAGACATTTGATTAAAGTGTGAGGTGGTTTAAACCTAAACACTTTAATTTAAGAAAATTAGCAGATTCCATGCTGGTGATTTCTAGTCAGTGACATTTGAGAGACAATTCCTTTTGTTCTCATTTTAGGGATATATAAAGGTGTTTGTCCTCATGACAGGCACCAGAAAACTGCATAAAATAATATTCAAGGAGTGGAGGTCATCACAAGGTCTTCTATAGTCAGATAAGACATAAGCGAGGTCATAGTGATACCTAACATTTTGCACACTTCCCATGATGAGAAAGGAAGATGCTAAGGGGACATAAATGCTTTGAAGTGGAAGGCACAAAGGCCAGAGTTTCCACCCTTCACTTCCACTCTATTGTTCCTGAACTGTAGAGAGACTTGAAATGGTTATGGATGGCTCAACTTCCCAGTCAATCATGGCATTGGCAAGAATAAGCACAAGAAATTCATAGTTATGGTAACTTCAGGTTGTTATGAAAAAATATACAAAATTCTATCCTAAGGGAAAAAATTATCAGGTCCTGCAAGAGTGTTTTCCCCCAACAAAAGCACTACTTAAGTTCTGATTTTCTGTGGAATATATATGTATTTCTGGATACTGTTCGTGTTACTGATACTGCAATGTCAAATGCAAACATATAAAAGATTAGATAAGGAGAATTATTCTGTACACAAAATAGCCTCAAATGCTACATCTTATTTTTACATTATCCAATTTTATATTTAATTTTGCAATCTTACTTCACCTTGTATTTCATTGAACAAATGATATATTAGTTAACCACCCATTTCCTTTGAAGCCGAGTATCTTTCCAGTGTTTCCCTAAATAATGAGTTAAAGAGTTCCTGGACACTGCTTCCTGTATATTTATATGAAACATGTTATTGCCTTTTTGAAAACTATGCATTATGAATACATATTATTCTATCAAAAAGTGACTGTACCGATTATTATAGTTCCCAGTATAATTCTTATCAGTATAATTCTCACAGGTCTACCAAACTTAAAGCAAATTTCCTCATTTTATAAGATTAGCAGGTAACCAAGTAAAATACTATACTGCCAACCCACAAAAGCTATGATTCAGTCTCTTTCTAATAACAAAAGATTGAGTGTCCGACGAGAAAACTTTTTACTCACTGTCCATCTCTATGGCTGGATAAAGCTAATGGTACATAGATTGCATCTCCCTCCCAAGTAGCGGAGGGCTTTCCTGACCAAATTATTATCCTCAAGTATCCATATCAGTGACTTCAGGAAGAGTCCAAAGGAGCTTGGGGCGTGCTGTGTTAAAGCTGTATCTGGTAAAGCTGAATTCCTTATCTAGCAGCATGGCCCTGAATTACACCATCTCTGCCCCCTACCTATTCAAGTGCTCTCCTCTGAACAGATTCTTGTTCTCAGATTTACTTGTTCCCGGTGCTGTTACACATCTCCCAAAGGTGCGCTCATCCAGAACCATTGCTGCCCTTACAGACATGGGGTAGGCAGGTAGAAAGGGAATACAGTAGCCCAAGAGGTTCAGAGGGCCAGTGCAGTGCCATCTGCAGATAGAAATTGCCAAATATCCTGCTCCACCATTGTCCTGGAGGCAAGCGCAGAGGTTGTTTCTTGATACAATAGCCTCTAGTTCCCAGAAACAACCCCAAAATGGACTTCCCCCACTCCAAAGGTTAGCCAGCAGCTTCATTTCCATCTCATTCACTTGTGGTTTTATGCACATACCTACCCTCAAATTGCCATCTTGGCTCTGAGGGCATCTTATGAGGAGAACCAATGCCTGTTCCCCAGTTCTTAGAAATGCCCTCCCATTTCTTAGAACAGCAAAGAATCATGTGCATATCATTAGCATACTCATTAGCATAAGCATTAATCTTATCCATTGGACTGCTTAAGAGTGAGGATTTGGCAAACTTGATTGCTTGGCTAAGCTGCGTATGCTCCGTTTTTATTGGTCATATACCATTGCTTTCTGATCAATTCTGCTTTAATAAATGCAGGTTTTTAAAAAGTTAACTTTAGCACAAAAGTTTTCACTTCAACAAATCTCCTTATAAGTGTAATACATCTTCATCAGATTTTGCTTCAATAAATCTGCTCTGCTATACACTGGCCTGTGGGTCCATCTCTGTATTCTTTCTTGTTAATTTTTGTTTTTGTTTTCTGATGAGACCAAAGACTTGTCCATCTCACCTGATATTACCACTTAATCATCATTTTCTTCTCTGCCTTAAAGCTAATCCAAACCAGAACCTCTCCCTCTACTAAATAAATGCCTCACCCAGATGAAAACGCTCTTTAAATTTAATAGCTACTAATTGTTTCTTACCTGAAAACTATATATATGATAGCTAATCAAATACCACAAGTATTATCGATTTAAGGTCATCCCCCATGAATAATATTTATTCAGGCTGTTGGTCTTAATTATTTTTGAATGCAGAATTGCCAAATATTCATTCATACTCTGTATTATGTTAGATTCTACTGCCACAAGGAAGCCTGCCGTTTGTAATTAGCGGCTGAGATGTTTCAGTTCTAGTCTATCCATTCCACTGTGGCTCCCTAAAATGATAATTACAGATACCATAAGTTTGGAGTGAAGAATAAAATAAGCAATCAGGAAAATTATTTCTTTGAACAACAAGACCAATGAAAACTGGACCATTAAGATCTCTTTAAATTGCCAAATCCAAAACTCAAGACCATCTCTCTTTGACCTCCAAACAGAAGATGGAAAGAGGTTTGGGAAGCTAAAAAAGATGATTCAGCTGGTTATATTCATATTTACATTATAGAATTTTACATAATATTCTATTAATCTCCTTACTTATTTGTTGTACGGTACTGGTGTTGGAACTCAAGGCCTTGTACTTGGTAGGCAGATCCTCTTCTACTTGAACTATGAAGCTAGTCTCTTTTTCCATTAGGTTTTTATTGCTAGTGGGGGAAGGGGAGTGGCGGGGGGAGGCTTAGACTATGATCTTCCTATTTGTGTTTGCCTTTATCACTGGGATAACAAGTACTTGCCACCACATTTATCACACTCATATTCATTTGTTGAGATGGAGTCTTATGGGCTTTTATGGCTCAGATTTGCTTTCCAGCTCCAGGTGGTGAGGATTGCAGTCTTGAGCCATCACATTATTTAATACACAATTTTTTTATTTTGGTGTCTTTCATTCATTTAATAGCCTTTTCCTTTTATTCTACTAAGGAGAATCATACCTCAGCAGTATTGAATCCTGATCATATCCTTCAAAAACTTACAAAACAGGTGAGTGGGTGAAATACAAAGACAGATTCAGGCAGTCTATGCAGGAAAGGGCAGAGAGATAGTAACTAAGTGAAAGAGATTCCTAAATAAGAGATGGACAAAATATTATAATTGAGATGGTGTAAGGCTTTCACAGATGCAGAGGTTCCATTAAAGAGAGGGGGATGTTCATTGTTATTATAGAAATGAGACAGAGAGAAGGAAATGAGGCAAAGGAATTGGAAGTGATTTTTGCTTTTATTGAAAATATAATTTTTTCTTGGAGATTTTTCAAGAGATTAGAGAGATATTTAGACTTCTTTTATTTTATTTATTTATTTTTTGTCAGTCATGGGGCTTGAACTCTGGGCCTGGGCGCTGTCCCTCAGCTCTTCAGCTCAAGGTGAGCACTCTACCACTTGAGCCACAATACCACTTCTGTTTTTTCTGAGTGGTTTATTGGTGAGAAAAGTCTCACGGACTTTCCTGCCTGGGTTGTTTTTGAACCGTGATCTCAGATCTCAGCCTCCTGAGTAGCTAGGATTACAGGCGTGAGCCACTGGCACCTAGCTAGGCTATTTTTTTTATTAATCTTAAATTATCATAGAGTAAATTTGATTTTGTGTTTATGTTTGATGTATGTATGACTTTGAGTATGTCTTTTTATCTGTGAAATTTAATTTATTGCTTATTCACATGACTATCATCACAATTGGAATAGTGTACTCTTCCATCCACCCTGCTTACAGCTCTACAGGAGAAAGAATGGAGTCGTAGATGTGTGTGACAAAGAGAAAGAATGCCAAGTGAACAAGAGCGAATACTGGGGCTTGAAGTCAGGGTTTCACACTCTTAATTGGCTTTTTTGCTCAAAGCTGGTGTTCTACCATTTTAGCCACTCCTCCACTTCTGGCTTTTGGGTGATTAATTAGAAATAAGAGTCTCACAGCCTTTCCTACCTGGGTTGTATCATTAGATATCAGATATCAGCATCTTGAGTAGCTAGGATGACAGGTATAAACCACCAGTACCTGGTGGAATTGTAGATTTTTGTCCAGTTTTAAAAAAAATGACTGTGATCAATAAACTAGCAACCCAATATTCACATTACCTACTATTGCATTAGCCTGGTTTGCACATGATGAGATAATCTTTTGTTAATTTTATCAAATTAACCCTTACCTATCCATGTGTTTACTGGTACATGCATGCACACATCCATCAGACCCAACTATGGTATTAATTATTTAGCCACTGATGGGTTACTGTTGAACATAATCCTTGTATTTATATTTTCATGGATGGCATGATTTTTCAATTTGAAAATAACATATTAACAGTAAGATGGTGTTTTGATTCCCATTGCCTTTGGCGTGAATTTGGAGCAGGCTTCCACAAGTAAAAGAAAGTAATGAGACTGGATCAGCATGATGACTTTTAAAAATTAAACAGCCCTTGCAATTAACTATAGTTGGCCACAGGGCAATACACTGAAGCAGACAATTCATTTTTCTAAGACTCATTCTTAAAGGACCTGAAGTCAAATTCTTTGCAAGTCACAGAGAACAAAGTGAAGCTCTTCACCAGCACCTGCCCATCTACATGTTGCACATTCCGGTGACTGCCTGGTGATGAAGAGGAATTTTTGTTAATAAAAGGTCTTCGTAATTTTCCTTTCAGCCTTAGGGCTAGCCACTCTACCACACCAAAGGATCCTCAGTAAAATAGGTTATTTTCATCCATTCTTCTGCCACATTTTTGATTAGCATCACTTAGTTGTACATGTTGATACGTTCACCTTCAGAGTTCCCGTTTCACACTGCTCATAAGCGATTCCTCTGTACTGTCCATAATCTTGTAACTGATGGCTCTGCTTTCTTTCAGGTTGTGATTTATAATCCATTCTTCTATTTCAGTGACTACTTATTTTTACACTAGTACTAGGATTTGAACTCAAAGCCATCAGTTACAAGTTCTCTCTCAGCTTTTTTTGTGCAGGGTTGGTGCTTTGCCATTTGAGCCACACTTCCACTTTCAGCTTTTATTTGTTGTTAATTGGAAGTAAGAGTCTTTTTATGGAATTTCCTGCCTGATTAGCTTCAAACCATGATTCTTACCCCTTGAGTAACTAGTATTACATGCATCAGACACTAGCTCCTGGCTTAAGCAGTAAGTTTTTTTTTTTTTTTTGTTTTATTGTTTGTTTGTTTGTTTTTTATGGGTCCGGTCGTGGGGCCAGAATTCTGGGCCTGGGCGCTGTCCCTCAGCTCTTCAGCTCAAGGCTAGTACTCTACCACTTGAGCCACAGCGCCACTTCCAGCTTTTTTCTTTTTGCTTATGTGGTGCTGAGGAATTGAACCCAGGGCCTCATGCATGCAAGGCAAGTGCTCTACCATTAAGCCACCTTCCCAGGCCCTCAAACAGTAAGTTTTTAAGACAAATAAATTTCATCATATCCTTCTAAAGTTTCCCTTATATATTTACTATAAGATCTGACCCATAAAACTCTCATCATCTGACCCTGCTTTGTTTTTCCATTGTCCAATGTGCTTCAGTAGCACAGTTCCTGTCCTTAATATTCTCCCTATCTTAACTGTTTCCAAAACTAGGAATGTTACATCCTGATTTTTTATTGGTTCTTCTTTTTTAAAAGAAATCTATACTGTCTATATTTGACATATTGCAACTATAACAAGTTGCCACAAAATTAGTGGCTTAAAAACATACAAATAGATCATTTTTCATTTTTGCAGGTAAGAGACCTGACATAGGAGTTTCCTTCGTGAACACTCTAGAAGAAAATCAGTTTCCTTACTTCCCACTGTCTTTAAGAGGCCCCCATGGTCCAGAGCTAATGGTTCCCTTCCTCTGTCCTCAAGGCTAATTTCATTCTTCTGAATTTAAGAATGTATATGGTTCCATCCAGCCCACCTTGACAGTCTAGAGTAATCTTCCTGACTCATAAAGATTTAGTCTGTTCACATCTGCAACTTTCCTTTGGCTTTATGAAGCAATGCATTTACTGCAGGGGAGAAAAGGAGGAGACATTTCCTGTCAATGGAACCGAACGCTGTCACTGAGTCACTTCTTGCCATATTATTTTGTTTCAATGACTAAATTCGCACCTTTACTGACTAATGATTCATTGGCTTCTACTGTAGTGTCTTTGTTGCGTGTTTGTATCATTAGTTATTTTAGAATACGGGCCTTTGATGTCCTATTCACCCCTGTATTCCCAGAGCCTGAATGTAAGTTTCATATTAAACTCAACGGATAACTACAGATCACCTGATTCTTGTCTGCATGGTACAGTCATGGGTTTTGCTAAATAGCATGCACATGAAGTAACAATAGAAACCTTAGAAAACAAAATTCCAAGACATCCTAAGTCTAGCATTATCACAGAAGCCTTTATTTAGTCAATCTGACCTATTTCGACCAATTTTTCTTCTGCCTTTTATAGGGTATAAAATACAGTTCTTATTTCCCAGATGGGATTAGTGTCATTCATGAAATGGAGAATTTTCTTTGAAAGTTCTAAATCTCACAAATGAGTTTGGATTTGGACCTAGGAATTCAGTTGTAAAACCCATGAAATTAGCTATCATGATAAGAAGTCCCAGAGACAAAGAGGTGTAAAGTCATGCCCATTTGCCTGGTCTTTGTTTAGTAAATGAAAAATAACACATGCTTACATAATTGACCCATTTCTCTGAAGTGGGTTAATATAAAAAATTTACATACTTATCAATGATAGGAGGTTTGCTTAATTGACTAAGAGTACTTGAGTAGTGAAAACTATTTTCTCAATGTCTCATGCTCCCTTGAAAATACAGCTACAATGAGAATGCGTATTTAATTTTAACTTGCATTATTAACATTCCACTATTGTTTTCTGAAGTCTAAACAATCAACAAATAACATCTCAGCTTGACGTCTGTGATCCTGCCCTTTATGCTTTCTATACAAAAGGCTAGGATTGGGAGGATCACAGTTCAAAGCCAGCCCAGACAGTAAAGAATACAAAATTCTATCTCTAACTAACCAGCATAAAGAGTAACTGGAGGCATTGCTCAGGTGGTAGAACACCAAATAAGCAAGTAAATTGAGCAAGCATTGGGCCCTGAGTTCAAACTCTGGTACAGCCAAGAAAAAGAAAACAACAGCAGAGGAGAGAGAAAGAGAGGAGGGGAGAGAGGGAGGGAGGGAGGAAGGGAGAGAGATGATGAGATTATGAAAAAGATAGATTAAATATTGATTGCTTTGAACATTTGTCAATTTCCTTGGTCAATTTAATGGTATCAGTGTGTTATGGATGAAAACCATATTGTAAAGAGGTGAGACAAGACACCTTCTTCCTTTCTTCCTGCTTTCCTTTTTCCCTTTTCTTTTAAGGAGACAAGCAAATGTAATTCACATAGCTGCATCCAATTATAAGCCAGATATAATGTTCTAATGGATTTCCGTCATGTTTTATTTTTCCTCCCCAGTCATAATTAACCCTGTATGGCTCTGTAAGAGAAATAATTCCCTTTTCTGTAAACACAAATCTCACATGGAATGTCTGAACATTAATAGTTCCCCAGATAGGAATTATCAACATATTTTTATTGCTGTGGAAGAGAAGTCTCCAACATTGATGGTTGAGTACAGATAGTGTAGATTACTGTTACTAGGAAACAGATGAGTCAGGCCCAACGCTGTAAGTAGGGTTCATTTCAGGTTAAAGGTTGTTTGTTGATTGTGCTGAAGAAAAAAGATTGGGTATGTTGATTAGTATTCTGATTGACTAGTCAGAAAACACTAGTGACGATCTAAAGACACAGGAGAGATGGAAGGAAAGATGGAGAAATTTGAGTTAAGCTTTGAATGGAAAACCGAAATCAGTTTGAAAAGTTGTGCAGGTCTTGATGTATGAATGAAAACATTTGTCAAGAGAAGGAATCCCAGAAAATTGTACCGCTGGCAATCATTTGATTGTAATTTTTTGGTTTGTCTTGTTTTAGTAACCTGGCATCACCTAATATAAAATAATGGAGAAATGCTCAACATCCTGGCCATAAAGGAGATGCAAGTCAAAACAATATTGAGATTTGTACCTTGATCTTGTCAGAATGGCCATCATCAAGAAGGACAATACTGGTTGTTTGTCTTTACAGTCCAATAAGAAATGTATACCCACACAGGGCAAAGAGTATGAAGCAGAGTTAGTAGGTAAGATGTTCTGCCTTTTGGGAGAGAGGCACATGTTGGAAAGAGATAATGTGGTCTAGAATTGAGTAATGCCACTGAGAATGTGACTGAGTGGGAGGCTGGAAGAAATATTTTGGAGACAGAAGCAACAGGACTTGGCAACTGGTTTCGTGTGGGTATGTGAAAGAGTGGGAATGCAGGAAGAGGTCCAAGCGTGGGGACTTTTAATTACCAGGACATTGGAACCATTGGCAAAAGTCATCCATTTAAGAGGAAGTTCAATCTCGGAAACGAACATGGGGAATGACTTACTAATGCCAGCCAAACGTTCAAGTGGGCAGTTGGAAAGGTGAGACCAGAGAGGAAGAGTCGGGGTAGAAACTGGACAGGTACTCACCCTTCCCATTTACTTCTTGTTCACAGGAGAGCTTATTTTCCAGCATCCCTTGCTCCATTGGGATGATTATATACAATTATAGTATGCGAATACATAATAATATCTCATCTGTGTGGTAATCTGTAACTCTACAATGCATATACTATTATCTGAATTCTCAGATCTGTTTCAATTCTGTCTGCTTCACTGCTGCCATGCTATCTTGTATAATTTGGACATTTGCTTCTTTATTAAATCACGACAAATACGTTTACATTTTAAATTAACATCCAATATTATTCTAGTGAAAGTCACTGGAAGACTAATATGGTTTATATGGAAGATCTTGCCTATGGTGGCTGGGTTCTTTGAGTAATAGATCTCAAATTTTAAGGTACTTAAAATCAGAATTTGTTGCAAAATGGTATGCTTTAATTGAATAGTTATAAGGGAATATCAATAAGACTCGATAAGCTAATGTTAATGTTTCTGACCTCTAGACTCATTGTTTGAGTAGTGAGTTCTAAGTTATGTTTTCTGTTCTATTGTGTGTTTTTTTTTCAACAACTACTTCAGGAGAATCTGTAAGGCATACATTAGTGACCTGAATTAAAAACCTTCCTGAATAATAGTAACTCCTCTGGGAGACACTGAACTCTAACTGTTGTGTGCATGCTGATTTGTTTGTAGACTTGCTGATGTCCAAGACTATGAAAGTAGCACAGACTTGCATGTGACATCTGCATTAAAGTTGAATTGCTATCATGAACATTCAGAGAATATTGATCTCCATTTTCCTCCTTTCCCAGAGCTGTCTAACCAAGATTATATATCATCTCTCTTCATTGCTGGGCAGACTTTTTCTATTTGAACCCTCTCCCATGGAATCTGTAGTATTTCACAGGTTATAACTTTATTTAGTAGTGCCTGCTTCAATTTCCATCCTGGTATGGGCTCTTAGATCTTCTAACTCACTCATCAAACTCTGGTACTACAAACAGTCTAATGATGTTTGCTTACTGTTTGATTTCCACCTTTAACTTTTTTGAACATGGAGACATTTCTTTTATTTTGCCTAATATTTCTAGGTGTTTCATGTTGAAATGTTTTCAAGCCACCTGGTATGCAGTTCCCTTGGAATATAGACTTATTAAACATTCTAAAATGATCGCCAACCAGATAGTTATTATTTCAGACATCAATGCCTAATATTAATAATTAAAATACAAAGGATCAGAAAGGTCTTGGGTCTAGAGGATTCCTAAATAGGGGAATTTTACTTTACTTAAGTCGTGTCAACTAAACTCCACGATTATGACACTGAATTTTTCCCTTTTTTTAACCAGTTGTGTTGGCGTAGTATAGACACTGCCTGAATCATTATGAGGGTTGGAAATTAGGTTTGGATCTATAAAAAGCTCCAAAGAAGTGTTTGAGATCTGATGCCATGGATACCGATGATTATTTTTCTTTTCTAGAGAAAGATTCAGAACCAATGTGATGAGAAAACCCAATTTAAGATGACTAAGTCCAAGTTCAGGTACATCCACTGTGGTCATTTTCAAATGTATCTGATTTGGGTAACTAAAATATGAGATTAAACTTCCAATGTTTTATTTTCTAGGGAAGGAAACAATGCTATGAATATTTTCTCTTATCTCTTAGGTACTTTAATATTTTAAGCTCTTCTACAACAGAGAGTAATGAAATAAAAAAGAAGCGCAGGAAATTATCCCTGAACAACATTCTGTGGTGTCACTGGGATCAAAAGGCCTCTTTAGAAAGAAGGAAGAAACTCTGTAATCCTGACTACTCAGGAGGCAGAGACCGAGTGGATCATGATTTGAGAACAACCCAGGCAGGAAGTCTTAAAAACCCACAAGACCCCATCTCATGCTATCAAAACTTGGATGTAGTGGCTCACATCTGTCATCCCAGCAACACAGAAAGCACAATAGAATACTTGTGATCCTTACCAACCTAGGCAAAAGAAAGACACTATTCAAAAAAAATTATAGAAAGCTACAAGAGCTGGAGGCATGGCTCAAGTGTTAGCCAAAAAAGAAGAGGAAGTAAAGAAGGAAAGGAAAGAGGCAGGCAGGGAGGGAGGAAGGGAAGAAAGGTTAGAGGGAGGAAAGAAGGAAGGGAGAATGGAAAGATGGAAAGGAGAAAGGAAAGAAGGAAGCAAGAAGGAAGGAAGGAAGGAAGGAAGGAAGGAAGGAAGGAAGGAAGGAAGGAGGGAAGGAAGGTTGGTTAAAAAGACAGTTAGGTCAAAGTGTCCTAGAAGCTTAGGTGAAAAAAAGCAAGTTCTAGAAATTCAGGTCGCTTATAGAATTCCAGTGCTATCCTCAAAATTGACCTCTAATGACAAGATGGTTTGAGCAATCTTTGGAGAAAAACAAAATAAAAAGGAGAGAGAGAGGGGGGGAGACTCTTTAGTAGGAAGGAAAAAATAACAGGAAGAAGGAATCCAAGTACAGAAAAGCAATTTGAAATAGAGAAAGAACTAATATGTTCCAGGTAATGATTGTTCCTACCTAAACTCCAAATATAATCTAGTGTTGCAGAGGCAATACACTGCAAGGGTCAGATGAACAGGCCCTAGAGAAAAACAGTCTTCAAATCTCATCTTTACCAAAATTCCAAGTATACCACTGACTGTATGTGTGCTTTTTACACAACTTATTTAACATTAAGCCTGGTGTGGAATTGAATGAATCAGAATGTAAATTTCCTCAAATTGGGGGGGGGGAACAGATAATAACCTTGGTTGTGGATCTTGTCAAACTGTGTCAAACACACATGTGATATGCCAAAATAAAAGCTTCTCTGCTGTACAATTATTATATGCTAAGAAAAGAAAAGACAATGCAGTGTGTGTAGACAGTGCCTGAAAACAGGTGCTTGCTTAAATGTAATTTAAAATGATGATGTTGGTAATGGTAACAGTGTTATTATGGTAAACCTAAAGCCTAGCCAAGAAAATTGGGAATAAGACCCACCTTGTTTGAGTCTTCATCCACCCATTAAGTCATTCAGCAACATTTAACACTGACGAGATAATTTATTATGGGTATATAGAATGTGTGGGATATTAATGCAGAGAGGAACAAACTATTGTATCATTTTACAGTCTGGGCAGTGGAGTTAAAAACACATTCCAGAGAGAGGTTTTTTGACTAACCTATGTTCATCTTTGGTAATAATCTACTCATTCCATAACCCTAAAATCCATAAATTACCATGTCAGCTACTGACACTGCATCTCATCACAATTCTACAATGAAGAGGTAGAAATAAGGGGGCCCTAGTTGTAGACCAGACTGGGCTAGATTAATAGACTAGCTAATAATGAGCAAACAGACAACAGTAAGAATGAATACTTTAGAAAGCAAAAGTGGATTGGGGTTGTGGTTCAAGTGGGAAAGTGCCTGCTTGCCTAGCAAGTACAATTTTCCTGAAGGGCCTTGAATTTGCATGCTTCCATTTCAGACTTGTTTTGACCACATTCTCATTACAGAAATTCTAGCATGTAAAACTGTCTCTCTGGTTTTCAATTTCTTCACGACACACAGGACCTGGGAGTGAGCTGAATTAAAGAGGTAGTGTACCACATGGTAGATAACAGAAGAGCTGTGGAATATTTCCAGCTCCTCATTTCATACATTTTTCCTCAAGACCCCAACAGAGAGTTTATTAACAGTTTGCCTTGTCCTGGATTGCTAGCTGTGTTTGGCTAAGAGGAGGCACAGTAGAGGGAAAAACTAAAATAATACTGTATCTCTGTGTGTATGTGTGTGTGTGTGTGTGTGTGTGTGTGTGTGTGTGTGTCTGTCTGTCTGTCTGTCTCTCCTCTCTCTCTCTCTCTTCTCTCTCTCTCTTTCCCCTCCTTTTCCCTCTTCCTCTCTTTTTCTCCTCCATGACTGAGTTGGATTCTGAAACAGAATGTTCAGGTGTCCACAATATGATTCCTTTTTTAAATTCCTTTAGTTGCTCTTTCTCCACCCGCAAAAGGCAGTAGCACTGTTTTCCCTCTGTTGCTAGTTCCAGACATTGAAGGATCCATTGCTGTAAGTTCTTATCCATGCTATCATTGCCCCTGTAGAAAACTCATCTCCAAGTTTTCAATCTAGCTCTGTCTCTTGTTTCTTGCTTTGATCTGGAGCTGATCTTGTGGGCTCTCATATTCTACTCTGAAGTCATTACGGTTCCCATCTCTTCCTGGCGATGCAAACTTAGACAGATGGATTAAATTTGCTAGCCTCAGTTTCCTGACCTATTGTGTAGAGATCAACGTTGTTGTGAGAAATGGGAAGTAGAAGAAGTCGATACATGGTTGTTATCTGTAAGGGCAAAACGCTTGACAAAGCTCCACTGTGATACCCACGGAGGGGACCTTCATGAGAATGGTGTTATTAAAAATTAGATTCATTCCTCCATTTACTATTGTGGAAAAATTAGGAAAGATCTGGGTGTGTTTTTTGCCCAAGAACATAATGCCAGGTTTTAAATAAGTTCAAATGGGTTAGTGCCAGCAAACTTGTAATCTCAGCACCTAGGAGACTGTAAAAGGAAGTCGGTGAGCTATAGGCCAGTCTGAGCTATACAATGAGACTGTGGTTCAACAAATACATCCAATTGGCATGAGATTTTTAGGCAGACAGGCTCCAAGTGGACTTCTGGAGACTCTTACCCCTGCACGGTCCCCTGCCCCCACGTTGAAGAGAGCTGGTCCATTCTAGCAAGAGGATATGGCCGGGGTGGGGCAGGGGTGGGGTGTGAATCCTGTCTGTCCTAAAAGACTATGTGGCTTCCACTTAGCACTTCCTTGGGACTTATTCTGGGGATGTCAGCCTCAGAGTGTCATGAAGATAGGCAAGTCATCCCTGAAGAGAAGTCCATGAGACGAAGGAGTGAGACTTCCAGCCAACTTCCAGCATCAGCTGGCCAGCGTGCCACCCAGGCAACCCAGCCAAACCTTCACATGACAGAAGACACATGAGATTGTGACCACAACCTCACAAGAAATCCCAAGCCAGAAGCACCAGCCAAACCATACCCCAATCCCCGCCTCTTGGTCCTATGTAGGGTAAAGTATATGACTTATGACTTGTATTTTAAGTTACTAATTTTTGGTTCATTGTTACACAGCAATAGATAAGGAACACATTTCCTTTTATCCCAACCCATCTCTTGAATACACAGGAAATAGAATATGATACAAATAGGCACTATGAAAATGTCAGAATAAAACCCATTTAACGTTTTACAAGAAAGTTGAGCCAGTAGTACAAGAGAGCAGGAGAAGATAAGGGAGTAAACACCACCAAAGTACATTGTGAGAGTGTATAAACATGTCACAGTAATACCGTTCATATTGTACAATTAATAATTGCAGTAAGTACAAAAAGTAATATTGTGTATGTGTTGGTACTAGGGCTTGAACTCAGGACCTCATGCTCTCATTCAGCTATTGGTCTACTGCTGGTGCGCTACCACCTGAGCCACATCTCCAATTCCAAATTTCTGTTGCATAATAGGAGGTAAGATTCTCTCAGATTTGTCGGCCCAATGTGGCTTCAAACATTGATCCTTGGATCTCAGCCTCCTGAGTAGCTAGGATTATGAGCTGCTGATGGCCAGGCCAAAAAAAAAATATTTTCTTGAGAGAAGTGGTAAATTTTGATAATAATTAAAATGCTGTAGCTCTTGAAAACCAAGCCCTGACTATCTAGCATCTTAAAGAGGAAAACTCAGCCATTTTTTTTTAATCCACAGTGATAAACCATTTCATCTTGACCTAAATTTAGTCTGTTTGCCAAACATATAACAGCTTAAAGTGTTATCCTGGAGATCTCGCTTCATCTTATGCAATCTTGGCCACAGGAAACCAAGAGATGGACTGAATAGGTTTACATTTCCTCTGCTCTCTGTGGCACTCACAGTCACTTTTAATAATACTTAAACTTTTCAACCATATCTGCATTGAAGCCTGTCACACTGCCACACAAGACTTTTTCAAGAGCGATGCACTCAGAGGATAGGAGGGATGCCACTATATTACTCACATGTAGATATATATAGATATAGATATCTATCTATACACACACACACACACACACACACACACACACACACACACACACACACATATATATATATATATATATATATATATATATATATATATAAAATCTAGAACCCCCCAAGGAAAAAAATCTGTTTTTTTCTTTAGATTCTTCAATTAATTTTCATGAACAAATCAATCACTCTCACCTTCTTTCCAGCATGTTCTTGTACTTTAAATCCAGTTCCAGGAGTGTCAGGGAAGATGGAATTCTCCATTTAGTCCCTGTGTTTGGGAGCAAGGCTATTGGATCACCAACGAATGCTTCCTTGAATGTCATCCCTTCCATTCCTCTTTCCAGGCAAGGTATGTAATAAAAGAGAGAAAATTGTGGGCTTTAAAAAATGTATTGTTTGCAGATGAATTTCTTCTAGTAATACACAATAGAGCAACCAGAAATTTAAGTTATCTGAAGGGATGGCTCTAATCTAGAATTGAGTGTTACTACTTTTGGGCCCAGTGAACACCTTCTGACCTAGTCAATTCTTTATGATCAGAAATGTTAGTTGTGTGGAAACACCTTCTCCCAACAGTATATACAAATTCATTTTCCACTCAAAAATTTCCCTTCTGGTATGCTTGTCAAAAATCCCAAGTTCCCTACGCCTGTAATCCTAGCTACTCAGGAGGCTGAGAGCTGAGGATTCAAAGCCCTGACTGGCTTTGCAAGTCCATAAGACTCTTATCTCCAATTAACCACCAGAAAACTGTGACTCCAGTGGTAGAGCACTAGCCTTGAGCTGAAGAGCTGAGGGATAGCACCCAGAGTTCAAGCCCCACAGCCGATAAAAAAAATTTAAAAATCCGAATTTCTTGGCCCACTCACACTTGCTGTACAGATACATATTTTTCATATACTTAATATCATGTGTTTTATTGGGACTATCATGGGTATAATATAGAATTCAGCGATTTTGGAGTTTACCATCAGACTCACCAAAGTAACCTCTCCTTTTGTGCTCTTCAATGCATTTACAACTAAAGTGAAAGTATTACTTTTCCCCTTCTCAAGGAATTGCTATCAGCAAATCCAAAGCAATCTATATGTACTTGGAGTAACTTCACAGTTTGCATTTTGTACATGTATCACTTTAGAATCCCATCATAATAAAATAAATATTAAGCAAAAGATTCAAGTATCATCACCCTAAATATTTACATTAGGCCATAGACTAGGCTGAATCCCAAATTAATGTGGTTTTGGTTGTTGCTTTTGTTTTTTGTTTTTGCCAATCCTAGGGCTTGAACTCTGGGCCTGTGCTCTGTTCCTAAGCTTCTTTTGCTCAAGGCTAACATTCTACTGCTTAAGTCACAGCGCCACTTATGGCTTTTGTCCAAGTAGTTTATTGGAGGTAAAAGTCTCACACAATCATCCCTGTGCTGGCTTTGAACCACAAACCTCAGATCACAGCCTACTGAATAGCTGGGATTACAGGTGTGAGCTACCAGTGCCCTGCCAAATTAGTGTTCTTATTCTCAGCAAAGACTGTCTTTTGTGATGGCCAGAATCTCACTGCAAAGGCATAGATTTGCAGCAATTCTAGGATAGTGATCCTTAATTCTGAAGTGTCCTTGTCCCTTTATACGTGCTGAGTCACTGGTTTCAGAATGACCCATGAGGCACCCAGACAGCAAAGTGCTGTTAAAGAAGCATCCAAGAACAGGATTGCAAGTATTGCATTCTGTAGACTCAGAGTCGTCTATAAAGACATACAAATTAAGCTCTAGGTATGAGCTGCTAATCACATGAAATACCACCTTTCAAATAATGTCTAGAACAGAGTAAATTCCTATTTCTGTGAAGATAACAAGAGTAATAAGTCCCTTCATGTGAAGACATCGCTTCTAGGGGGAAACAGTAATCTCTCCAGAAAAATCAGTCTGTACCTCCCACTTTGAAATTCTCCCAATTGCCAGATTCCAGCAGTTCATGTCTGTAATCTGAACAATTAAAGGCATCTGAGTTCTGAGGATCAAGGTTCCAAGCCAGCTTGGGCAAGGAATTCAGAGAGACTCTTATCTCCAATTAACCAGCAGAAAGCACAGGTGCCATTCAATATCAATAGAGTAATGATATCTAAGGGTATCAGCCTTGAATGAATGATACCAGTGGCTCACACCTCTAATAGCAGCCTCTCAGGAGGCTGAAATCTGAAGATTGTGGTTTGAAGTTAGCCTAGGCAAGAAAGTCCATGGGACTCTTATCTCCAATAAACTATTCAGAAAAAGTCAGAAGTGATTCTGTAGCTCAAGTGGTAGAGTTCTAGCCTTGAGTAAAAGAAGCTCAGGGACAGTGGCCAGGTCCAGAGTTCAAGCCACAGGCCTGGCACCCAAAAAAAAAACCCAAACCATAAAAAAATCCAAAATAGGGCATAATGCCCTGAATTCAAGGCCCAGTATCAGCACGAAAATAAGTAAATATCACTCCCATCAAACACAAATTGTCTTTTTTCACTTTTTTCCCAATTGCCAAGAATAAGAGTTTAACACTCTACACTCTCTACATCATTCTTTCAAAATCGCACACTGAAATCAGTTTCTCAAAAAGTTAGACATCTCAGAGAAAGAGTAACTCAAACAAGGGGAGAAGGAGAGGAAGTCTGGACTCTGGTTACATCCGTGCTTTAGGAAGGAGAAAATCAGAGGAAGCCAGATAGAGACCTTCTACCTTTCCTTTAGTTTCACTGAATGGAGCAAATAATCAGAACATTTCCTCCATGTTGGTCTTTAATGTCCTTTGTCCCCTTGCTCCAAAAGTCCAGTCTGCCAGAGGACATGTAGATCTCTTCCTTATCCTCTTTTGCTGTAGATAAAAATGTGCCTTCCTGACCAAGTGTTGAGATGATAACGCCAAAGAAGTTGGGTAAATATTTTCAAGATAAGTCTGAAGATCTTACACTCTCTTAATCATCCACAGACAGAGGGATGGGGAGAGAGAGTGTTTCCTATTCAAACATATGTCTCCAGGGTTAATGGGAGTGTTATTATGATTGATCAGGCAAAATCTTTGTCTCCACAGAGAGTAGCAAGAACATTGAATAGGGTAGGAACTGACCAATATTTGCATTGGATAGGAAACCACATTTTCTTCTAGCTGAGGTCAAATATCACTGAATGTGAAACACATTTCTCAGATGGTTGCTGGCTTCCCTTCACCCCAATTTTGATGTCTGAGATTCCTGTACACCCTTACACTCACGTTCCCTTTGTCATTATCACAGGCTTCAGAGTAGAACAGCTAAGGAGGATAGCTAACTGGGAAAACCAGAAATGGTTTCTGAGCAGCACACACCATGCTCCCCAAAGAAATCTTTCTGTGTTTTTGCTTTATCTCTCTTTTCCTTTCCTTTCCTTTCTTTTCCTTCCCTCCCTCCTTCCCTCCTTCCCTCCCTCCCTCCCTCCTTCCCTCCCTCCCTCCTTCCCTCCCTCCCTCCTTTCCTTCCTTCCTTCCTTCCTTCTTTCCTTCCTTCCTTCCTTCCTTCCTTCCTTCCTTCCTTCTTTTTGGATGGTACTGCTAGCATTCATGCTTGCTCTGCTGGCACTCTACCACTTGGATAACATCTCCAGTTCCATAAATCATATCTTGAGCTGAATATTTCACACATACACAAATAATACCAACATGGCTTTTCAAACAATAACTGTGACTGAAAAATAAGACAAAATCAAATAAGGTAAAAATGGTGCAACTTTCAATGCATGTGTTTCTGGATATATGTGCAGAAGTAGAATAGCTAGATTGTGTCGCTCAACTCTAAGTAAACTCAAGTTTACTTATTTTCCATCCTATAGTGCCAAACTACATATGCAAGTGACCTAGTAGATTCTTCAGTCTACTATTATATTTTTACAATTCTAAAATTTCCATGTTTTAAAATAATCTCCACTTTAATATAGATAATCTTATTTTTATTCAGTGTGTTAATATTTATTTTTTAAATCTTTAGCATCTTTATAACTGGTTGTTTTTGTTTTTTTTTGGTCAGTTGTGGGGCTTGAACTCTGGGCCTGCGTGCTGTCCCTGAGCTCTCCTGCTCAAGGCTAGTGCTCTACCTTTTGGAGCCAAAGCACCAAGAATCATGATGCTCAGATCTCAGCCTCCTGAGTAGCTAGGATTGATTACAGGCGTGAGCCACCGGCGCCTGGCCTGTCACTGTTCTTTTAAAACTCTTGTTTCCATAGGTGTGATCACCTCAGCTTACAATTTCCCAGCAATATTTCTTTACTCAGTCGTTTTCCTTTGCTCAAGCTCATAAATTATCAGTTCATATATAGATTATTTGTCAAAACACTGCATAGGTTTTCCCAGGGAGATTTTTCAGAGATCTTTATGTGCACTTTTTTTTTTTTTTTAATTCTCCACTCCACTGACCTGGTCCAGCTGCATCAATAGCCCCGAACTTCATCTGTCTTTAACACATCAGGAGCGCTGTTCTGTGACTATACTTCTTCCTGTGTTTTAATGCAGAAAAGGAGTCTTGGAAGAAAGCTGGGGCAGTCATGGTGGGGGGGTCACCATTTCCCTTCTCCTAGGGCCATGGAAACACTATAGGACCCACCATCTGAGGAAAGGAACTTCATAAATGTTGTCTAGTTTTATGGTCGTTGACAATGGGAGGATTCACGTCATCACGGACCAAAATTGGAATCACGCTTTTTGTTTTTCTTCCCCGTTTCTATTGTGGATTTTATACTTCTACACCCTCATCTCAAATGTTCTCCAGTGTGCTGTCTTTGGCCTCCTTGTTTGGCTAATTCTCCGAGATGACCTCATACATTCCCATGGCTTCATTTAACATAACTGTATGAAGGCCCCTTAAATCTATGTGTTGTTGTTGTTTTTTTGAGGTATCCTTTGCGATGATTTCAGATAAAAATTCAATCACCTCTTACTTAGAACTTACTACTTAGAAGTCTTTAGACATGTCAGAGTCAATGTCCAAGATTAAGTTTATCATTTCTCTCTGCAGATGTAATGTTTCCCTTCTGTTTTCTTATGGCAGTGAACAAAAACATACTATCCACCAAGACAAATATCCAGAAAAGTATTTGTAATGACAGAAAACTTAGGAGGATCAATCATGTTTTCTCCTTTCAAAATGGAGTACAAAGGACTAGCAGATTTCACTTTCTTTATAGGAATTTGGGAAGCAGCCACTAAAATATCTCTAGTTATGTGTGCATCATCACGTGTCTTCATCGATTAGAGAGAGAGAAGGAAAAGAAGAAGAGAGCAGAAGGCACAGCCCATTGAGTAGATTGGCTGCCTACTAAGTGAGAGGTTCTGAGTTCAAACTTGAGTACTGCCCCCCACCCCAGGAAGGAAGGTGGAAGGAAGGAAGGAAAAGAGGGAGGGAGGCAGGAACGGAGGGAGGGAGAGAAGAAGGCAAGAAACAGGGAAGGAAAATACTGAAGGAAAGCAAGAAGGATGGAGGATGGGAGGATGAAACCTGGGGTACAATTCCATGTCACAGTTGAAAAGCTAACCCAAAGTAGTTTGATTTCATTATCTAATTTCTCTTTACTATGGTCTATTCATAAAGACAAGAACCCCTTGCTTTTTCTATGTCCATGGGTCTGGAAACTTTCAGAAGCTCATCTGTCAAAAAAAAAACCTATTAAATTTAGGAGTCCATAAAATATTTTATTGTTAACTTAGCAGTCAAAAGATAGTTTCAAGCCAAGCGCTGGTGGCTCACACCTGTAATCCTAAGCACTCAGAAAGCTGGGATCTGAGGATCTCAGTTCAAAGCCAGCCCAGGCAGAAAAGTCCCTGTAACATGTATAATTCTTATATTTGAAATATTGCTACACTCTCTCATTGTTTCCTCGCATGTTCTTCTTTCTTTAAGGAACTTGGAAGAGCTAATAAATAATCTGCTAGAAATTTGCCCTGGCAAATCCTCTTTATTTTTTCCTAGTAGTATCCAACCTCAATAAGTTCCTATAGTTTTTAACAATTTATTCTTACTAACATCAATTCATGGCCTCTTGGGTGTGATACTAGTTGAATGGGACAGATAATTTGGTCTTGTGTCTGAAATCCTACAGTACTGTGCTATTTATTTACAAAGCTTCTTTCTCCAGAAAATCCTGATGTCTTCTACTTTGTTCAGAATGTCTAGCCATGAAGGACAATGCCGACACCCTGTCTTTTGATCTCTTCTCTTCATTGGCTTCTGCCCTTTTGCATGGGCATGGTGAAAGAGAGTCAGGTAATACTCATCATCTAGAGAGGCTTCAAGTAAGTAATTTTGCAAAAGAAGACCTGCAACAGACCAAGCTAAATAGTTCTCAATTCAATTGGCAGTCTATAGAGCATCCATCTTTATCCCCATCATCAAGTGAATATACTAGATCACATGGCCATATCATCATTCAAGCCAAACTGAATCTCATCTTCATGATGTCATAGCTTCTCTGGGTGTGTATGGCTCTGCCTTTCTATCTCCATATCTGTGTTTGCCTCTCTCCCTTTCTTCGGCATGTACTTACATGTAGAGGTGTATGCATGTGTGTGTGTGCACATACAAGCATACACAATGGCAATGTTGTAAACCTCAGTACAATTTTCTTCTTTTCTAAGCACACTGGAAGATGATTGTAGACGAGAAGCACGCAGGAGATGATTACAGATATGAAACTTTAAATAATCATCATAAACCATGTCCAAAAAAGTAAAACAAAGAATGACATGTTACTGCCTTCCACATAATTGTTCCATTAACATAGCTTTTATTCATTTTATAGACATTATCTCTGCTTATAGAACGAAACTACTTTGTGGCCAGCTTGGATTTATAGAGAACCTAACGAGTAAACAAAAATTTGTAAAAATGTTTCTTTCTTTTCATCATTGAACAAATAGTTGCCTCACAAGATGACGTTTGTCCCTCAAGATTTTTTTCAGTGTAATGTTTATCTGGGGGTGCATATTTAGTAGGTTTAATAAAAGAACAGCTCTTATATCAAAGGTTTTCCACATTCTCTACTTCCTGTTGAAGGGACATGCCTTAGTAAGTGATCAGGCTGGATTCCTATTTCTGTTCTAGGATATGTCTTTTCCACAGTTTATCAGATCTGGGCATATGGTAAGTTTAAGGTACAGGTACTGTGTCCTAGGTGTATAAAAGAATTATAAACATTCTCAGTCACACTCAGTGTGTTGTAGTAAATCCTCAAAATGAAGTTTATGTAGGCTTACTTTGCTTTTTCTACTTGAACCCATAATTATGGGATTCTAACACTGTATAGGTAACTTGCTCCCAGCCTTCATTTTGCTCCCACAGTGTAATCTAATCCTTGCAGACTATAGACTACTAAATAAAATCACACAAAGGCTGAAAAATGCCCAAACAAACATGCTTTTAACAGATTTGGAGAAAGCGAAAAAATAAAATAGTGCTTTCCCCAGGAAAGTCTTTGCCCTGTCCAATTAGTGACAGGCACTTTTCTTGTCCTGGCCTTTGACTATCACATGGACACATTTTGTTCAAAAAGAGTTCTGAATGTGGCCCTTCTTCAGGCCTTTGGTTCTGGTATCTAGGAGGAACAATGCTCAGATGTCATTCTTTCTCTCTTTTCGAAGAGTTTCCTAAACTAAGTTTTCTAGACCCCTCAATCAGCTTATGGTCTCGATGTTTTAACAAACACATCTCACTTTCCTCTGGGTTGAGTTTCTGGTGAGAAAACAGTGTCGACATAATTTATTTTATTCCCTAGTTTGTTGCTGAGTCAAGAGGGTGATTGAGCTAGAAACAATCTGTGCCTAAACAGCCATGGTTGTTGATGTGCAAAACTGTTATTTGCGTCAGGGGTAAATCTGAGCCATTGGGTCATTTTCCATGCTTGTGTGAGCCAGGAACACAACCTGCCCACTCCTGTGATCTTTAGACGCCACTTCCTTCTCTTCCTCCTCCACCCAACCTCTCCTGTCTCTCTGTACAATAGGAGCTGGCTTAGAGAATGCAAATTCATTGCCACATTCACATAAGTTGAATGATAAATCTAGCAGCAAATACACACACACACACACACACACACACACTTTTTTTTCTAATCAGCAACCATTTGGAATTAGAATTTTGAAGTTTTAAGAAGTTCACTCCATAGATGGAGTAAATAATAATAATAATTGTTGTGTATATGTGTGTGTATATACTTGTATGTTTGTGCATTCAGATAGCTTGCAATGTTCTAGAGTACAATGCTGAAAAAAGTACGTACTTACTTCTAGAATAACTATTCAAACCTGTTCAACTAAAATATACACATGGGAAATCACCTCACGCATTGCAATTTGCTCTCCTTTCTTAAATATTCACATAACAGTGAGTTCCAAAGATAATGCTGGGGAAAAAAAACTATGATTGAGCCAATGATTAGCTATACAAAGGGTTGCACAGCCGAATGCCTGAATTCAGTAGGCATTAATGAGAGAACATTCTGGAAGCAACTAGATGATGCTTACCTACAAGCCCTTTGGTTATGAATGCTTTCAACCTGAGGCTCATTCAATGAACACACTTCATTGGGAATTTGATTTTTCTAGGCTTTTAGAAATAAGAAAGTTCAAAAAAGTAAGGAAAACTATCATATTTCCTTCTAGCAAAAAAAAAGAAAGAAGACAAATTGAGACTATCTAAAGTTGGAAGTTGAAGAATCCAAATATATGCTAAAAGTAATCACTTTAATAGAAATAGTTTTATCAGTAAGAATCTATTCAGCCAAAAGACTTTATAAAGTTTTAGATTAAGGGACAACAATATTTGTGTAGACCAGACCAACCTTGGGTATGCATTTCCTCTCATTCTTTTATATTATAATCAAGATATTATTTAGCCCTCCAGTGTGTTACAAAACCACACGAGAACCAGAAATATCTAACTCTCTAATTCCAAAACACTTATGGAGAAACAAAAAAATAGCCATTGATGCTGAGATTGATACTTAGCTCTCTAACATGTGTGTGTGTAAATGTGTGCTGTGTTTTAAGTTTTACTGCCCAAGCCTTCAAAATATCAATTGTGTAAATCAACACACATTGTGCTTGCCAGATGGGAAATTACCAAGACAGAAGTTGGCAATCCTGTTTATAGCAAAATACCCCATTGAGAGTCAATTCCCTAAACTGGCCAGGCAGGCTTTCTCCTGGCATGGTATCAGAAATCTCCCTCTCCTTTCCTCCTTCCTTTTGACCTCCCTCCCTCTTTATTTCTCTCTCTCTTTCTCTCTGTTTCTCTCTCCCTCCATCTTCTTCTCCCTCTCCTTCTGTTTCTCAGTTTTCTTAGAATATCCACTCCCAGGAAGGTAATAACTCCTTTTGCAAAAGATTGAGACATACATTTTACTATATAAAACATATCTCCGTGCCTCTGTGCTCATGGTGATACAAGTATATAGGAAGAGATACTAGACACTACTGACTCACATCTGTAATACTCACTACTCAGGAAGCTGAGATCTGAGGACCAAAATCGAAAATCAGCCTGGGCCAGATCTGAGAGACTGTTATTTCTAATTAACCAGCAAAAATGTGGAAAGGGAGGTATGATTCAGGTGGTAGAACACCTGAGTGAAAGCTTGAATTTATGACCCTGAGTTCGGGCCCAGTAAAAGAAGCACCTAGTAAGAAAAACAATTTCTCTTTGTTCCCTCACCTGGGCTTTTGATAGTAATTGATCAGTAGACTAAGTCTTGGCTGAAAAGAGTACTTACATATCTTTGTGGGAGCACAGATTGTTTCATTTCAGTTCTCTTTGCTTTACTTTTTAATAGTTTTATTATCTCTATGTTGTGGTGTGAAAAAACAAAGCAGTTTATGTTTACAATGCATTGTGATCAATGTCACCTCTTTCAATCCTCACCCACCCCTCCCCTGCCCAGTTCTTCTTAATATTAAAGGATATCTACAGGATTCATGACTGCTTCTACCCCTCTTTGTGTCTTCATTCATCTACCCCTTTTCTCTCAGCCCTACCTCACCCCTTTCAAATACCTGCTTTCTGATGTTTACATTGTTGAACTTTGACTTTACCTTTCTAAGGAATTATACCGAATTACTTTTATCTCTTTCCAATTCTGGTAAACAAATAAGCAACTGTCATCTTAAAACATTAAATATTGTGACATTTGAATCCAGGCTGAGGAGAAAGGCTACTGGAGACATCAGAAACCATTCCAATTTACTCCCAAATTGGTTTTGTTTGTGCACGGTGGGATGATTTGGAGTCTGTATCTAAAGAGCCTTTTTAGCTCTTTTTGACAAAATACTTATCTAAGGGTGTTAGTCAAGTGTTTAAGATAAATGGTCCCAAATCCTGGAAGCATGGTTGAGGAGTTGTGTGTGTTGGCATCATATACAGAAGAAGCTAGAGATACCCAGAGGACAATTAGCTTAAGTGTTCTTTAAAATGTAACTCAACACAATTGCCCACAGCCTTGTTTTAGTCGTAGATTTGTTCTGGCATTATAGTCATTGCATATATAATATTAAAAATGAGGCATGTGCATTTTGAAAGCTCCTTTGGGATCAGCCAAAGGAAAACTCTTCATCTTGCTGTGAGTGTTCAGATTCTCAAATTGCAGGGGGAGAAATGAGGACCAATCTATGCAAAGTGTATACAATCTGTACTATAATACAGAAGAGTGGCTATAAACTCATAGAGGGACTTGCTCTATTGTCTGTATTGATCCTCACCCTGGTGATTATACAACTAAACCATACAAATAGTGTTATATCAAGTGCTTGTCATTATAAATAAGTGTGGTTCCAACAACCTCAACAGAAGAATAACCATAGTGAGAAATGATTTCCAATAAAAGATTAACTCAGGCAGACCAAGTCTTACTGTCGAATCTGAGCTCAATGTTACCCATTAACAAGCTTTTTTGGAGTGTTGTAGAATGGTTGAACAAGACATATACAGTTGCTGGGCACTGGTGGCTTATGTAGGTAATCCTAGCTAGGATTTGAGGCCAGCTGGGAAAGGGAAGTCCACGAGACTCTAATCTCCAATTAACCACCAAAAAGCTAGAAGTGGATATGTGGCTGTAAAGGATACCACCCAGGTCCTGAGTTCAATCCTCACTACTGACATTTTTTAAAAAGGCATATAGTTTAGAATTACATACAGACATTAACAAGTTCTAGTAAATGCATATAAGTGGCTCCAGATAGCTTTTCTTCTCAGTTGAAAAAAATCAAGACAATATCAATAAAAATCTTAAGTGACAGGTGTTTCATCTGGGGAGGGGTGGTGAAGTAATTCCATTATTCAAGATTCTGCCCATTTAGTTCCCAGCTTAAAGTATATGCATGAAAGTCACCCATTATTGTCATCTTATTAAACAAAGGGTCAAAAGTACAAATTGTTCATTTTCTTTCTGAAAAGTCACATGGTCATTTCTTAGTCATTCTCCCAACTAGATTTTGATTTCTCAAACTCAATTCCAGGCGAGTTGATATAATCAGACAGAGCAAGTGTCCTTGGTTTAGTTGTCATTGGCATCCACAAGTCAGAAAGACCAGTTCTCCAAACCACTAATAAGAGATCAAATTTTATGAGCAAGGAAAAATCAAGAAAGCAAAAGTTTTCATCATTTTGAATACATACTAGCTTTACCAGGACCTACTTTAAATTAGATAACTTTGTCAATAGTATTGACTATGACCATAATACTATTGACCATATTCAACAGTGACAGAAAAACAATTCATTCCATGAAACTCGTCAATGGTTAATTAAATAGATCCAGTTAGTTGGTGGTAATTGTGTATCATATTTACACATAGACTCAACCTTAGTTTTATGAATTGCATTAATTCTTTGAATGTTGAGAGGTTTCTCGGGGATGAAAATGAACACTATTAGAAAGGAGAAATGAGTATTATAACACCTCACAATGAAAAGGCACATCAAAAGCTGTGCACGGGACAAGTTTATAGATTTAAGCCCCCTTTGGTGATCTACCTTACAGAACTCACCATGTTGCAGAAGCCACCATGTCTACAAGAAATCTAGACAATGGGTAGAAAGCGTCTGCGATTTGGATCATATTAAAGAAAGACCATGATTGGATAAGGTTACCCAGGGACTTGGTAGGAAGTCAACTACATGGTATCAGAAGAGGATTCTAGGAGAAAGAAATATGGCTGGGATGCTGAGACCAAAGACTTCCATGGTTACTATGTCATAGATTTGGTTAAGGGTTTGTGTATCAAAGGCTCAGTGTTCAAGTGTTGGAATCTTTAGGAAGTGCAACTTATTCCTTGAGCAGCGATTAAGTAGCTATAGTGGGATCCCAGGTATTTCTTGTGAGAGTGAGTTACTATAAGACAGCAGAAAAGTCACATTTTTCTCTGTGAATTTCTGACTTGTCATGTGATCTCTTCCCAAATGTGCTTCTGCCTTGTCATCTACCATGATCCAAAATGGCCAGATCCTTCCTTATCAGGGCCAAGAGGAGATAGTCACAAAGCCAGTGAACTTCCAGATCTGGCAGGTATATAAACCTCTTTGTAAAATACTTAGCCCCAGGAATTTTGTTATCATAGTAGAAAACCTACTAATCTGCTCTACCAAGAAAATGCCTCTTGTAGTAAAGAAAGCATAATTTGTTTCTAGAGATTCCCAGAATTAGATACAAATAATCATTGTTAGGTAATTACTCAGGTGCAATTGTGTGTGTGTGTGTGTGTGTGTGTGTGTGTGTGTGTGTGTGTGTGCCAATCCTCCACTATTGAACTCAGAGTCTGGGTGCTATCCCTAAGCCACAGTTTGATTCTGGCTTTTTGGTCATTAATTGGAGATCAGGGTCTCATAGACTTTCTTTCCTTGGCTGGCTTTGAACTATGATCCTCAGATCTTAGTCTCTTGAGTTCCTAGGGTTACAGGCTTCAGCCATCAGTGTCTGGTGGGATTGGCTCTCAACCAGTACAAATATTTTAAGCAATAAGAGTTTGGTAAAGTAGTCAAAACCTTTTTAATTTTTTTAAAAAATGTAATAGGGAAAAATAGTAATATCATCTAGTTCATAATACACCTCTGAGGATTGAATGGTCTCAGTCCTTTGTGATTGAGTATAAGAAACATAATTACAGACCAAGATGAACTTAATAAATTGTAGCTACAATTATTCTTCTTCTCAAGATTCCCATGATAGACCAGGGCTTGACAAATAAGTATGAAGGATGCTCTAATCTTGTGGAATGGAAAAATTTGAGATTTTATTTCATTATGATTCATTCACCAGTAGGTATCCATTTCCAACTTATCTGAGTATATTGGATATGAGAAATGTTTCAGTCTTTTCAATGCAATTAATTGTGGTTTTGTGGTTGGTAGACGCTGGTGCAGAAGGACAAAGTATCTCCTCTGGGTAGAGTCTTGCTTTATTTAGGATGAGTCATGTTAAACATAACAGTCCAAACTTACTGGGTAAGTACCAACTAGGAAAATAATTAAACCTCATAATAGTATTTAATATTTTGGCATGATCATTGTCATTTTAATAACATGCCTACAATATGTTAGTATCACTACAATAACTCTTCTATTTTAAGATTATTTGGTTTTATTATCCATCCCTATACATTTACTTATATATTAACTCAGTATAGAAATTTAAGTGGATTCAACTCAGAAAAGTAACTGGATTCGTGGTAATAGGTAGGTAGATCACTGAAAATATTTCAAGATCAGTATTGAGATGACCATTTGATGGAACAGGAAGAATGTTTAAACCAAAGTGAGATCCCAAACTTGAGTTGATTTAACAAGTTCCAAGTATGTTGTCTCACATTAACTTTATGGAAGTTTAATATTAAAGTAATTCCTTATCCCTCAGCCTTCTACTCCATCACAGACTTATACAATTAAAATGAGACATGCTGTATGCAAATGACCATGTCTTACTAAGATTCCCTAAAAAAAAAAAAAGTAACATCTGTCTGCCCTCAGAAAAATGTATGTATGGCCTACGAGATCAATACAAGATTTTCTGTGGAGCTTGAAGACTGTTCTTAAATTGCCACTTTCTTTGAAACACAGGTCATATTTCTATCATCAGTATGAATTTATTAGAGTGAGAAGAACTAAAGGAGATTGTCTCAGAAAATATAAAGAGAATCATGGAAAGTAAAGAGAGCCAAGAATATACCCCAGGGAGCTGCTCTCTGAAGAAGTGAATTTACTGAGGAGGTTCATTGTAAAGTAAACAGTCTGACATAGGGGATATCGCTATAACTTGAAGAGTTCTAAACAAAGCCAAAGGCATAGGAAGAAACAGGGCATCCTAGACTTTTAGCATCCCTGACCATGCAATGCAACAGGCCCTAATGAGAGTGAAGATGAACCCATTCCAGTTTAACCATGGCCTAGATACAGTAATCCATGATAGAGAGTCAATAAATCCGTCACAAAATAATTGCTAAAGACATGGTCCATTTCACTTGGTCTTCTCATTGTGGAGTTTTGACCTAAATTAACACAGAAAGCTTTTCAACAGTGTAGAGTCACATGGATCTCCTCTAGCTCAGAGATAAATATTTCCTAAATTATATTTTAAATCTAGGTAGAAAACACCTACTTGTTGGTGTACTGTGGAGGTAAGCATTTCTATCATGCTTACTGTGCAAAGTAGTGAGCTATTTCTCTGGGTGCTGCATCTTGTCTTTATGTTGGCTCTGGTGGGTAAAGCTTTGACTGGAAAGCTCCCATCTCTGCATATGGTTTTAGTTTGCAAGTGGATGGAGAAGTCCATGAACTTTCCCTCCATACAAACTGATACTTCAATCACATTGGCTAATTGTTTTTGCTTACCTAATGAATACACAGGACATATCAGTCAGACTGATACTGTTTAGGAGGCATGTGGGCTGGTCCCCTCCTCACATGAACCCTTAGGAAAGCAGGCGATACTACATAAAAAGTAGAATCAACACTAGATTTGGAAATATTCCCATCACTTTGAAATGGGTTGAGCAGATAAATTCACTTGTTCATAAAAATCACAATCTGTGCACATCCTGCCTCTCACCTCTCTTTGACTTAATAACACCAAAAAAAAACATGGTTATGGAGTATATGATTCTTCAGCATTTGAGATAACAAATGTTAACAGCTCAGATTAATTTTTGCCTCATGGAACAAAATATGGATTTCGTGCTTGTTGATTTGCCAACAATGGGAGTGTTCCCTTGTCTTTATCAAAGTGAAACGAAATCCTTATTTTGATTCTTCTGTTTTCCCCCCAAAAGAGAGCTCAGTTTCCATTTTAAAAAATTCTACCAAAGTGCAGTCTCATCTGTGAGATGAATTGGAAAATTTTCTCAGAAGACTTATTAAGGAGAAATGCTGGAATATACAAGAAGCTTTTTATAAAAAGAAAACAGCACTATAAACTGATGTGTGCTCCATTCTTGTCAGCCTAAGCTAGACTAGCTCTCACTTCTATAAGAAAAATGTCTGTTAGCCTCCTGTTTCTGCAACTTGCAAATTCTTGCTAATATCTGTTGAATAAATCAGTTTTATCAGGTGTTGGCAAAACTTTGTCCTAAAATCACAGATAGTAGATGTTTCCTCTTCTGTAGTTCATATGTGCTTGCTTTCACAACTACTAGGGTTCAAAATGACATCTTGGTTTCCCAACAAGCTCTCATGAATTTGGACCATACCTTGAAGGACATATCGTCATCAACATTGGTCACCTAAGGAAACTCCTATAAGAAAATAAGTATGTGCTTCAATGGATTATATACAGAATATATAGCCATGAAAGTAATAGCTATTCAAAAGGAACTCACTTTGCAGGAAAATGTCAATTGTAATTAATTATTGTCCAATTCTGTGTGCTTTGTTGAGTTCTTTTTAGGTTTAGAGCCACTGGAACTAAACAAAAATTCCATTGGGTGTATACTACATCCCGACACCAATTAACAGCTGTGGTTCTTCTCATTCTTTTATCAATATTTGATGCAATGCAAAGGATATTGAAGACAACTTTGCCATCATAGGTGGGAAAGAGAGAAGGAAGGAGAAAAAGAAACAAGGAAAATAGAAGGAAGAAAGGGAGAGAGGGAAAAAAGGAAAGAGAGAGGTAAGGAAGGGAGGAAGGAAAGAAGGAAGGAAGGAAGGAAGGAAGGAAGGAAGGAAGGAAGGAAGGAAGGAAG
>NW_012267223.1:8690122-8702448 GCF_000151885.1 Dipodomys ordii | reverse complement strand
GAAGGAAGGAAGGAAGGAAGGAAGGAAGGAAGGAAGGAAGGAAGGAAGGAAAGAAGGAAGAAAGGAAGGGAGGAAGGAAAGAAGGAAGGAAGGAAGGAAGATGGAAGGAGGGAGGGAGGGAGGGAGAAGGGGAGGGAGAAGAAAGGGAGAAAAGGACGTGCAATATTTATTTCTTAGTGTTATTTTTGGTTGGAGAATTCTAGTCATTTACATGAATATCTTCATGTTAAAACTAAAAATATATTACAAACAAAATTTTATTAAGTGTAGCATGTCAGAGTTATTTTTAACTAAATGCCCTGGTGGAGTAATTTTTCACATATCATATTAATATCATTGCTGTAACATGATTCACAGTGCTAGAATGTCACTTTAAGAAGCACAATAGTGATACCAGTGTAAAAAGAGTATGTTATTTAAAACACACTGCTCTGTTCTGGAGTAAGGACAAACTGTTCAAAAATATTGAGAAAGTAACCTAGCACTAGTTACTCAGTGGATTAATACATTGTTAGGCACTCCATCCATTGCCAGAAGATGATGATCTGGGCTGTGAACTGCATGCTTACGTAGAGAGCCGTTGTTGTTTCAAAGGCTTAAGAGATCTAAGTCTTGATGTGGCATCTGAGTTTCATCTATTTGCTAATGAACCACAAAGCTCTTTATCTAAGGAGATTTGTTTCATTTTTGAACCTGAAGGAGAGAACAGTGGTACAAAATACTATTTCCTCCCGAGACACATGCAGATTCCTAGACAGCTCTGAGTTTGGATATAAACAGCTTTAGTAGAGAAATGCAACTCCAGGAGGAATTGGAGGACAAATACACATTTTAGTGCTTTGAGCTGAAGAAATGAAGAAGCTGGTCAGGTTAAAAAGGAAATGGCAATGATAAAAGCTTCAGAGACCGCTAATAACAATTATGACAACTATGTCATTGGCATCCAGACAGAATCTCGGAAGTCTAAGTTAAGTAAACTGCTGCTTTGGAATGAGAGGAAAATCTGTAGATATCCAAAAAATAAGGGTTGATCTTGATGAAAAGAAAATTGATACTATCTTCAATTGTCTCTCAGGTTTTGTCTGAATAACCACAGAAAGATCATTCAGGTATTAGAATGAGATCTATCTTCATGTTCATGAACAGTTTGTTCTAACATACCATGCAAGTTAGAACTAAATATTCATATACACCTAAGAACTAGATCTCAGTGTACAGACCAAAGGTAAATATAAATATATAAATAAAAACAACTTGTTTACATACATTGGGAATTCCACTATCATTTTTATTGATTGATTGATCATAATAAATCCTCTAAAGCAATATGCATCACATCTAGATGAAATGTATACTGATCTATTTTGCATCACTTCCTGAAATTCACTTAAGAGTTTATTTTTACATTATTAAGTCAGTAGGAAAATTAGGGGAGCTGAGCAAGAAATATGATCCCTGCCCAATTCTTGAAAGTCTTCACTTCAAATGCCTTCTTCCAAGCAGAAATGTGAGATCTTCTATCAGAGTATTACAGGCCAGCCCAAAGCTGTATTTTCCTATCAGCGGTGCTCAGAAAGATGCACAGATATGCCTGTTCCTTTCCTTCACTAAACTCTGAAGGCTAGCTTTATAGAGGTGAGGAATTACAGATAGCATCGGAAATGAGAATAATGTGGCCTGTGGCCGAGTGGTACACCCTTATAAACAGAGTGTCACAGTAGGAAGAAAACAAAGAGATTTCTGATGGGCATTTCTATTTTCAAGCATGATGAAAGATCTTCAGGATACATCAAGTTAACCATAATGGAAATGCTCTTCATTGAATGGCATGGAAAATAGCCCAAGGCTACCAGAGAGAAAAGGAGGCATAGTCATCACTGTCAAGTTATCTAAACCCTAGGATGCACATCGACTGCACTGGACAAATGTACGCAGGCCTTAGCACCAAAAGCTAATGATGTTCTGTTAGAGAGGAGCTTCTTGTTTGTATTCCTTCTAAGCAGTCAGTCATTGGGAATTAGTGGGAAAGAGTCTATCGAAAATGAACACACTCTGTGCACTCTGCACAATGGTGTGAACGTGAAATGCTTTCTGAAGAGATCTGAGAATTTTGAGAAATTGGAATTACCCATTGGCTCTCATACAGAAGTTGAAATATGTAACCAAACTTGAATAATTTGAAATATGTTGCCATGGCACTTCAAATTGGAGAACTAATTTTAGACAGGCAGAACATTTTTTTAGCCCGTGGAGGGAAGTCTACACCCAGAGTCCTACCTTCAGAGAACTTACATTGTACTATAGGAAATAGTACATCTAATTTCCATATTTACGAAGAATTCCAACACAGATCTCCAAAGGGAAGTATGTGTGTCACAAAGGTATCACATTCTTAGAAATCTTGGTGTTACCTCTCTCACACTTTGAGGTAATAATGAGATGGTATGGTTTATTAAGTCATCTTGATAATAGACTATTTGGGGCCTTCTGTACAGAAGCAATTTAAACTGATGTCCATTTAAAGCAGAGATCTAGTCAAACATGGCTGTAACACTGCTCTTGGACTTACTTATTTCAAATGAATAACCTAGTACAAAAGATGAATAGCATTCTTTCATTATGACTCTGACAATAAGCTTTTATGGGAGAATTCTGTGAAGTAGAGCTGTGTAGCTCATGCGGTACATTCCTAGTCTTGAAGAGCAAAAACTAAAAGACAGAGGCCAGATCCTGAGTTCAAGCCTCACTACCAGTACAATTTCTCCACACCCATCCCCACATACATATTCACAAGAGATTCTGAAAACAATGGTTCATGATTTTATGTTACATCTATCATGATGATGGTAGAGTTGGGGTCAGTCTCCTGTTTTTAAGTGGTATTTTGTGATTGAATTAGAAGCAGGCATTTTTTGTAGTGTGTGTGTGTATGGATATCATAATTATTGGCAGATATGAAGAAGGGTTCCAAAGTTGCCAGCTAGGAAATAATGACCTTTATGTTTGCTAATAAAATATTAAACCAAAACTAATGAACCCATAATTCAACAGTTCCTTGGTGAACAAGCTCCACATTCTTATGATCACATCATTTTCAGGATGGATTTCACCATTTTCTAGAAAATTTGATAAATATGTATCCCAATCATTCAATGGCTAACTCAGTAACAGATGGGTCACAATCACCCAATCTAACAGAGCAGTTATGTGCTGGTTTTATGCAGATTTAATGCTTTTCTAGATATTACTTAGGATCCAGTCCCAGTCTTTAATCCTTGATCACTTTAAGACATGGGAAATATTTTTTTTGAGGGGGTGGGTCCGGTCATGGGGCCTGAACTCTGGGCCTGGGCACTGTCCCTCAGCTCTTCAGCTCAAGGATAGCACTCTACCACTTGAACCACAGCTCCACTTCCTGCTTTTTTTCTTTTTGCTTATGTGGTGCTGAGGAATCGAACCCAGGGCCTCAGGCATGCAGGGCAAGCACTCTACCACTGAGCCACCTTCCCAGCCCAAGACCTGGGAAATTTTTAACACCAAAATCTGCCTATGAGAATAATAGAAGTGGATATTTCATAAGGTTTATTGTAAGGATTAAATGAGATAATTACTTACTGCACTTGACATTGACCAATAATCAATTAACAATGATCAATGATTGATTAACCATTATTTGCTACAGAAATTATAATACATTGACTTCATCACTACCATCATTTATTGCAATCAGTCTTTTTTTTTATTGTGAAAATACCATACAGACGGGTTACAATTACATGAGCAAGGTAATGAGTACATTTCTTATCAAGCATTGTTGCTTCCTCCTTTGTTTCCCCTTCCTTGCGCCCCCTTCCCTCACACGCCAAATTTGTAACGTTCATTTTTTCGACATAACGTCTTGTACATCTCATTGTTGCAAATGGGTCCACCTGTTTCCCTATTTAAACAATTTGTTTTTCCCTTCCCCTCCACAAATTATACCAACATCAAATACAGTAAAAACAGGGGTTATACTGTGGGAGAGGGACAGACAAAGCAACAAAGAAATCATCTTATAAATATTTTAGAAACAATAGCAAGAAAGAAAAGTCCTTATCTTGGGGTTCATTTTGCCTAACATCAACTTATCTGTTTCTGCTTGTTTCAGACATATAGTAGTTATTGCAAATAAGGGAAACCATGGAACCTATGTTACAATCAGTCTTTATCTCTTCATGCAAAGGAATATTCTTATATGGAAGATTAGTTACATTGAAAATACCTCCTTGCAATTTCTTCCCATTAATTCTAATTTATAGCTTAATGGTCTCCATAAAAATAAAAAATTGCTTCTATGGTTGAATTCAGTTATTAATCAGTTCTGATTCAACTTTATTTCCTTTCAGATTGGGTTCACAAATTAAAAATGGAAAAAGACAAAAAAAAGGAACAGGAAGTCTAAGAGAAAGATCTGATAGGAGAGAAAGAAGTGACCATCTTTCCCCGCTTTTGCTGGCTGGCCAAAGATGCCCATGTTCTTTGAATGGTTCTCAAATAGTATAACTTCTGGAGAAGATATACTTCTGTTCACTCTATGCTGATGACATTTCACTTTTCCTGCATCTGGTTATGGGAGAATTATCCTTTATGGAAAAATTCTCCAGGTGTTCTAATGTGTTTAAAAATAAAATGGGATGGTGTCAAAGAGCCTGAGAGGAGAATAATCCATTGTAAACCCTGGTCATTGTTATCTGATCCCACAGAATTGTTTTATTCCCATCCAGTCTCTGGTGGGTAATCTTTTCTTTTCAACAACAACAAAAAAACTTAAATTATTCAACTTTTTCTTCATGAATTTTTTATAAGAATTTGTTTATAAGAAATCAAACCCAGGATTTATAATGCTAGGCAAGTGTTCTACCTCTGAGGTTTATCCTTAGCCTTTTAATGGAAAATATATAAAAGACTTTTGTGTTTGTATGTTTGTTTGCTCAGGGTTTTTTTTTTCTATTAGTGTTAGAAATAAAGGCTCCCAAAATGATAGAGATCTCAAAATGCATATGCAAATGGATCTTGTGTGCCAGGTTTGATTGGACAAAGCTTCTGCATTATTTATTATGTCGGTTCAATGGTCAAGAACAAAGCAAGAATTATGTGGAAGATACTTAATGGAGCTTGCAGGGAACAATATTTTATGATGCTAAATGTTCTTTCATTTACAAAACAATGAAATATTTTAGATGTGAAATTGTGTAACAGATATAAGATTCTCAGGTGCAAGAGAAACTATGTAATATAATAGTTTCTGGGTGCATTTGCAGTTAATTATTATTACTCAAAAAGCATTCATGGTATAATCTAACTTTAGTTAATGATGTCAATAATTATATGACATATGTATGGATATAGATTAAAATCAGTAAAGTACATATGGCAAACTGTTAATTATAGTTTTTCTCTTTGAACCTCCTTACATCTTTCTGTGGTCTTCCTATGGTATGTCCTATGTTGTTTTAAAATTATATAATGAATGTGTAACTTTCATAATCAGAAGAAAATGCAGCTGAAACATGAACTGCATGATTAGCATCAAATTGTTAAGCAATAATGCGCTATCTTACTTAAACATTCATCAAAAAATTTACCTAAACTTTTCAACCTCTTACCACTATCTATAAAACTTTCAAATGTGGTTGATGGTACTATTTCATCAGAAAATAAATATATACAGAAAAGAAAAATGAGTTATATGCAACCTACATATTTGGGAACCTGCTTAACCACCTTGAAATCAATTAGACCAGGAAGGGAGATAGAGCTTTCCCCTTCCCCCGGGCTGTGGACTTTCAACTCTTGAGCTCAATCCCAGGAAATATCCCAGGCAACCAAAAGATATAAGGATACCTGGTCTCCAAGCAACCTGACTTCCACTTAGCAGGTAGCTTCATAAAGCCTAATGAGAACTGGTTATCTCCTACACTTCTGGAGAGACTGGATTCGGTGGGAACAGGGTGTTCTGGTCTGGGCGCTAGGTGAATGGCAAGATCATAAAGTTGTGCGTCTCTGAGGCTACTCTGCCTGAAACAAGAATTTGAAAGAAGACTTGTGGTGCCAACACTCTCTGGCTATCTGGTTGCATGCATAATAAGAAAGTGGATATAACCACCCCTAAGCAATTCATTGGTCTGAAGCTCTACGTCTGAAAGATGGTGCGTGAAGGCTGTCATTCACGTGAGACGCAGTGTCGCTCTCACTTCAGCAACAGCATACACTCCCCAGGGAGTGGCTCACCCAGGTTCAAATCCTGGCCTGTGTGTGACCTCAAGTACATTACTGTAGTGCGCCGAATCTAAATTTCCTACTCTACTCAGTGGGAAAAGTAAATGAAGATTAAGTTTAATCTGCTGTGAAGATTGAATGAGTTAATATTTATAAAACACTTAAAACAGAGCATAGAATACAAGTACTGGCTAAGTATTTGCTAAGTTTTTTTTTTTTAATGACCCATCTTAACTGCTTCAGGAAATACTCTGAATTCTAAAAATTAGACACTTACCCCAGTTTTAACAATAATGTTATGAAAAAAATTCAAAGCAATGTTCTATGGAGGTAAAAATGAGGAATCAATGTACTCGATAGTCTAGCTAGTAAGGAAAATAATTCTCTTCACTGGAAAAAAAAGACAGTCTAGTTAGAGCAAGGAGTGTATACAAAGGCAGAGACATGAGAAAATCCCTCTAACTATACCTTAAGAAAAATAGAAAAGTTTGATGATAGGCAAATCAGATATGATTGAAACTATCAGTGATAAATATTAGTATTTCATGTATAACAATGACACAAAGTTTTATCAAGTAGGAGAATGGAAGAAGCAGAATTGTTCTCAGGAAAATTAATGTGACTCCTACACTAAAACTGGCTAGTCAGAATAGGCCATGAAAGAAACTGTTCGGGAGAGACATGAGAGACTCACAAAATCAAGAGACTGCTGGAGTGAAAGCAGGGAACAACTTCTTCAGAGAATTTGAGGGTAAAGCTAATGACACTGTGTGGCTGAGTGATGAGGTAGAGGGAAGAAATCAAAGAGGGATGGAATACTACTGTGAAGTGGGGGAGGGGAGTAGGTTCTACAAATTGTCTTACTTTCTTCATCAACTCCAGATTTCCTGTGGAAACATCCATCAATCCTCATGGTTATATCCATACTTCTGGACCTGATCCTTACAAGGGTATTTTCCAGTAATAACCACGTTTGATTATTTAAAATTATTACTACTAAATATATGATAAATATTATGTGTGGATCTAGGTTAAACGTATACTCTTAACCTATAGTATATGGACTATTAATGGACATACCTTCACTGGGCAAAATCACATTTTTGTCAGTGATGTCAACTGTCTCCAAATCAAGTCCATTTCACTTACAAGTTTCTCTTGCTTTTATCTTGTACATTACTACTTCTATTATTTTTTTTTCGGTCGTGGGGCTTGAACTCTGGGCCTGGGTGCTGTCCCTGGGCTCTTCAGCTCAAAGTGAGCGCTCTACTAGTTCAGCCACAGCACCACTTCCGGTTTTCTAGTGGTTTATTGGAGATAAGAGTCTCATGGAGTTTCCTGCCCGGGCTGGTTTTGAACCGTGATTCTCAGATCTCAGCCTCCTGAGTAGCTAGGATTACAGGCATGAGCCACAGGCTCCCAGCTTTATTATTATCATTATTATATTGTGTGTTATCTTTAGTCCTAGTAGATGGTTATTTCTATGTGCTTCTGCTGGTTGTATAGAACTCTATACATATGACAAATTATTTTGTATTCTAGTTATGAAATGAAGATTTTCAAATGGAGATCAAATGTTAATTTCAGCTCACTTGCTGGTGAAGCTCTAAATCTGTCTTCTCTCCTGACATTAACGATGCACATTAATCATTATAAAAGCTGACAGATACATGTAAATATAACCATGTATATAGAATTATGACAGCTTCATCACTAAAGGATTCATATGATGGATATATTTTGATATGCTTTGGGAAAGATTATATAAAATACCCACATATACACTTATGCACAATAATATACTGACTTTAATGTTCTAATACCAGCACTAACCAAGATTTATGTACTCTTTTGGCTTATATGAAGAATTGTGAGGTTGTGTGAGATGTATTTATGCATCAAACTGCAGAAGCTTAGATTGGAGAAGTAATTCTCTGAATGGAGTTGGCCACACTAGATATCTGCATATCCTGCCCTTAGCTCTTCTTGGGAGTCTGATACTGTTTGAAGAGCACCAGAGGCCAAGAGTTCTAGGCAAACCAATGATGTTGATGATAAACACTCAAGAACAGTAATATGCAAGATAAGGTGCTAGATATTAGGATTCCATTGTCACAATTCCATTTTGCAAAATCAAAACCCCAGTGTTTATTGCCCTGTGTAGTTCTAAAGATACAACCCATTTTTATTAGCAGTAGTACATTTGTCTTCTTAATATATATATAGAGATAGATAGATAGATAGATAGATAGATAGATAGATAGATAGATAGATAGATAGATAGATAGATAGATAGTCTTCTTATATTAACCTTTGGAAAGACTTAATGCTTTTCAGAGATGCAATAAATGAAGCTTAAGATCTTCAGAGGATACAAGCAAGAAAATCAAGCTATATCTTCAACATGAATGCTACAGTAAGTACAAAGCAAAAATGACATTCTTGAGCAGAGAAGGAAAGAATCCAACAGAGGACAGGAGTAAGGAACAGAAGGCTATAATTATGAGTCTTAATGTGGTGGTCATTTTAATTCACAGGTGGTGCATGTTATTTGGGTTGAGAGAGAATGTGAAATACCATGGTGAACCCCTGTGGCACAATGAACATGCACTAAAATAAATGCCCTGTTGGGGTGCAGGTATTAACAAGAGGGTAGAGGGTGAATGAAGAGATGAATGAGGGTGAATATGATCATGTTCTATGTACTTTATATGCACATGTGAAAATAGAATAATGAACTTGTTTGAAATTGTTTTAAGAATTTGGGAAAAGGGATAAAGGTGGGGCTGGTAGGGTACATTGTATATGCATACCTGGAAACGTCACTACCGAAACCCATTGTTTGACTAATGCATGCTAATAATGAAAACATAAAATAAATAAAATAAAATTGTTCCTCCATCAACTGATGATGATGATGGTGGTGGTGGAGGTGGTGGCAATACATTGAAAATACTTTATTCCTGGAAAATGGAACTTTCTCTTCCTGTAAAACTAGCTTTTTTTTGCAGGAAAAAAAGAGCATGCTAATTTATTTTGATCTACATGTAGGCCCAGCTTTCAGGGAGAATTAGTTTGCTACTAAATTAGATTCTGTGGTGAACATGATTAATTTTGTATTCTCAATGGGATCTCTACAATCAAGAGGAAGAATTGGCACTGCCACATAGATTCGATCACCATAACCTGTATTTAAACATATACATAGATACCACCCTCTATTTAGATCTGAGAAATGAGTCACACAAGCCACATTGTTGAGCCCAGGTCACATCCTGAGAGGAGTGACAGGGAAAAAGAGGCTGTGGACATCATAGAGACATTTCTAGTCACTCTTTGACAAATGTGCCAATGAACTTCTAAAGCCTTTTCTTTCTAAACTTCTCCTCACTGAGCTGAATCAAAAGCCTGGGTTGTTCCCACTGCAGACCGCATGATATTGCATGGACAAGTTTAAGCTAGAAACTTCTATTCATGAAACTGGATTAGAAATTTCACAACCAAAGATTAATTTTCTTGTAAGAATCTCTAAATACTTGTTTCCAGGAGGGCTTTTCTGCATTTTTAGCACTTCTCCTGGACAAGAGAACAAGGAAGTATAATTGAATATGAAAACAGTATAGAATCAAAAGAGAAGAACAAAAAAGATGAGAATTTCTGGCTACTGATGCAACTTCTTCCAGGAAGGAGGCAAGATGTTTAAGTGGGTTCTGATTACGTGGGCCTAAAATCTTAACATAACTATTAAAATAGGGTCATGTGTTCAATGAAGCATTGGACTCAGATGAAAACATACTCATATTCAAAGAGAATCTCTCTAAGAATTAAAGCATACCATCATATAAATATTATCAAAAACATATACATATTTGTATTATTGTCTTGCACGACATAAAAATATACAGATGCATTTGATAAGGCCTGGGTAACCTAAGGAAATCCCAAGGGACTAGTACCATCTCAGGGCCTTATCCCATACTAGACAAACACTTTATCATGCAGCCACTATTGGGACATTTTTTTTTATTGTGAAAATACTGTACAGAGGGGTTACAATTACATGGGCAAGATAATGAGTACATTTCTCATCAAGCATTGTAGCCTCCTCCTTTGTTTCCCCTTCCTATCCCATCCTACCCCTGCCCCCCCAACCCTCCTCCCCACCCCCTACCAAAGTTGTAAAGTTCATTTTCAACATAACGACTTGTACGTCTCATTGTTGCAATGGGTCCACCTGTATCCCTATTTAAATGTTTTGTTTTTTCCCTTCCCCTCCACAAATTATACCGACATCAAATACAGTGAAAGCAGGGGTTATGCCGTGGGGGAGGGACATACAAAGCAACAAAGAAATAATCTTATAAATGTGTTAGAAACAATCGCATGAACAAAAAAAAATATTTGAATACATATCTTAGGGTTCGTTTTCCTAACATCAACTTATCTGACCTTTTCTGCTTGACTCAGACATACACTAGATATTGCAAATAAGGGAAACCATGGGGCCTATGGGACATTTTTTTGATAGGGAGGGTCTGTTATAGAATTCGGGATCACACATGCTTCTTCAAATTTCTACAGTATAAAATCTAAACAGTAAAGAAGAGTTCGGTCCCTGTTACCACTCCCTATCCCAATTTATGATGTTCTCAGTAACACATTTCTCCTAAAATACACACTAATTTCTTTCTTTAATGCTATACATTTTGGCTTGAAAGCATCAGGCATGGCCCTGACACTGCTAGAGAGTATTCTGGAAGGATAGAATATAACTCTTGGCCCAAGGAACCAAGAAAATCACTGTAAGAAGTCTCAGAAATATTTGACTCTGGCGCCATAGCAAATAGTCCCCTCCCACAGAGCTTTTACTAATGTGAAATTTTCTATATTCTTAGGGTGTTCCTCTCTTCAACTGTTCATGAGGTTAGCATAAGCGAGAACCCTCCAAAAATAAGAGTTTGTGTTCCCAAAGCACCAGTTTATGACAGTGCATATAAATAAGAGGCTCAATATAGGACAAAGAAAACTATCTATCTTTTCATGAGTTGGCTTTCTAAACGTGCGACTAAATGAAAGAATGTGGGGGTGGAGCCCAATATGAATGCAAGGCTAGAATAAAAAAGAACCACCTACAAAAGTCTTTCCTTAAAAAGCACCCATTCCTAAAGAAGATGCACGGAGTGTAGGTTTACATACAAATTTAGTGCCTACCCTAAGTGGCCTTCTGACAATAACTTCTTCGAAGGAGAATCTTTAACCCATTAGATGTATTTTCTTTAAAAGGCAGTTACATGATGCTTAGATATCCTTTGAAGTTCTAAATATTTAATATGATGGGGACAGGTCATACCTTCCCCAGGGATTGAGTGATTGAGAATCATTTGACAATGCTTTGAGAATCAACATTCAAAAATAATAAAAATTAATCTTTAAGTGACTCAGCTGTAAAAAGAGATGCATTAGTTATGCTTTGATTTATGTTGCTATTTTGAAAGAGACATTATTGCTGGTATGCACACAGTAAATCTGTATGTTATATTCTCATATGCATGTGTGTACACTCACATTTTAAATACACAAAAAGATACATTTTTATAGGATATGTATGCAATTCTAGGCTCCTGGAACAATAAAGAGGACACAATCCAGAACCATTGGACATTAAATATTAGAGACAACCTCTCATTAGTATAACATTGGAAGTCTCCAAGAAGCTTGACACTATCTGACCTCCGTAGGAAGGAACTCTTCCCCTGAAGTCCAAGAAGCCTGGGCCTCAACTCATTTCAAAAGGCATTTTATGTGTCAGGACTATTTGCTCCTTCTACTTTTGTGGATATGCATGTCAAGAAGTCATTTCCCAACCTTTCCAATTTAAGGGTATTTTGTCTGAGGCTGCTCTACAGTCAGAATCCATGTGCTTCCTTAATAAATAGTCAGTACTCACAGGAAGAGAAATAAGAAGAAGAAGAGGAAGAAGAAGAAGAGGAGGAGGAGGAGGAGGAGGAGGAAGAAGAAGAAGAAGAAGAAGAAGAAGAAGAAGAAGAAGAAGAAGAAGAAGAAGAAGA
>NW_012267223.1:8659096-8689741 GCF_000151885.1 Dipodomys ordii | reverse complement strand
AAGCAGAAGAAGAGAGAAGAAGAAAAGAAGAAGAAGAGGAGGAGGAGGAGGAATAAGAGGAAGAAAAAGAGGAGGAAAAAAAAGAAGAAGGAAACAAACAGCCAAATTAACTTCGCACTGTGTTGAAACTATGTAAAAATATATACTATAGCTTCAATCTAAAAGTACAACCCTTCATCTTTGGGTATTCATTTTTTAAAATTTTAGTAAGCATTGTAGAAATGTTTGATTTTACTTTGCCACAAGTAACTTTGAAATTAATATAACTGAAAATAATGGACAATAAATATTTCAAAGTTCTATCTATAAAGGGGAAGTTACACCCTTATGTTGTATTAGATGCTTTGTGTAAGTTTTGACTTTGTATGGATTTTTTTATACAAAACTTGCTTGGGAGACATATAATATATGAAAATTGAGTTAAAGAAAATTTAGAAAATGAAATAAAATACTAATAAGATAGATATCCCCTTTGAAAGATATGTACTAAAATATTAAAGTATTTCTAACTTCGACACCACCAAAATACATCAATATATCTTAACACTACTGAAAATATAAAACATATTTGTTCTATCTAAACTTATGGCATTCAAAGATAGCCTCTTTGTTGAAATTAATTTTACTTTGTCTATTTTTAATGATTGCTCAGAGAAGTGTGAAATAGGAATTACATTATTTTAGGCCTTCCCAAGAGACTCATAATATTGCTGTGTGTTCTTTAAGTTAAAGATAGAGCACACTGTACCATCTTGATCCAGATGGAGATGCACTCAGAATATCAGGGCACTTGTTCTTCTCTAGAAAAATAAAAATAAAACCAACCAAGACTGCAACCCCATGTGGCAAGTATATAAACATTGCATAAGAGAGAGTAGGTGCCAGGGGCTCTGCTCCCTTTCCTCCTCCCCTCCTCTTCATTTTTCCCTCTTCCTTGTAATGACTCAAGGAATAATTACCGAGTGCAGTAATCTGATATTCCTTCTCTTATCCCTTACAAAATACTTTTGTAACATCTTTGGCTGAAACCATAGATAACTCATTATATCTTATAATACATAGCTAGATGAACCAGTAGATACTCATATATGTGTGTGTGTGTCCATACATATATGAATAGAAAATTACACATATACAAACCAAATATAGTATTAGAGTATATATGTATGTGTGTGTATACACATACACACATTTGTGTGTGATATATGTATGTATCAGACTTGTGGGTGGATATATGATTTTTTTCTTGACCAGTTCATGCAACAATATTTTCACAAAAATGGCCTTGGGGTTGATCTTCAGAGTCACCATGCTTAAGCGCTAGAGATCTAGTTTCTTTTATCGGGTTTCTTCAGAGCAATAGAACCTTCTCTGTGCTTGGCAGATCTTTATTTCTGTCACAACTGCAGCTGTGGACATTTCCTCATTTAAAATTTTGCAACCTCATTTCTCCTTTCTTGTTAATGGGGTGTCTGTTGCAGAGGACTATAAAATGAAAGGACTTTTACTCTGCTCTCTCTTTTTAAATTACTGATTAGACAGAATCATTAAGTATCATGTTATGTATTGTATTTAAAGATAATCCAAGATACCTGCTCTTGTCTTTCTACAGATAGCGTGACAATTTATTGGCCTCTATGCCAGGTTAGTAATGAAGCCATACCCAGCTTCATACATACAGACATGAGAATTCAAAATCACAACCTAAAGGTATTTTGTTAAAATATATTCTATCCTGAGTTCAATAGATCCAGATTAAAGGATACATAAATGGAAATTTTCAGTTAAAAACAAAACCAAATAACTATGATATATTCCTTAAAGATTATAAGTAGACCAGAAAACAATCTGGTAATAAGATTTAATTTCATAAATAATAGCTTCATAACAAGCAGATACACTACATATTGGGATTGCTAGAATGTGAAATTTATAATCCAGTTTGTGTTTAAAAGGTTCTTGAGCCTGTGTCCTATGATATTGGGTAATTTGTTTATTTTGAAAGATTTTTAAATTAACTTCTGAGAAGTGTTTCCTAGTCTTTCAATTCAAATAAATGATTGGCATTTCTATAATTCATAATGTAAATTGCTACTAGTGTGAGTTAGTATATAAATTTAATAATACAGATTTTTTTAAAAAAAGAAGAAACTAAAGTCTATATGGCCAATGAACACTCCAAGATCAACAATTTATCACACAGTGAAAACAGATGTATCCATCTCAGGCAAATTCTAAACAAGAGAAAATCATGTCCTCATTTCAAACTCAGTTTCACAAATTCTGGTTCCAAATGATGTAATGCAGCATTTAGGCTGGGTGAGAATCAAAAATACCTTGGTTGAAATCTTGGCTGAGCCAATAGGTAACAATATTCAGTGTATTTTCTGACACATGTCTAATTCTCTTTCTTCATGTGGAAATAACCATGGTGATCTTCATGTCCACATCTTTGTTCAAGATCAAATGAGGTCATACTGAGTGTAAAACATTTCTGACAAAAGGTCAAAAGCTATGCACATATGACCATATAAGATGATGCTAAGCGAAATGAATTTTTAAAAGGGACACAGAGATTTTCTTCTTTGTTGCTGTTGTGATTCTTTTGTTTCTCTTATGTTCTTCTCCCATGATTTAACCCATTTTCACTGAATTTGATTCCGGTACCCTGCATCTTGTATATACATTTTTCTAATTTGGGGAGAGGAAGGAAATAACAAAATTCTGAAACAAGAAAAAAAAACATTTCTGACAGTTGGGGGTATATGACAAAGATATTTATAATTTTTTGTTTTTTTACTGGTACATGATGAAGCTATTTGATTCAATGTAGGAAAAGGTGAGGTATAAACTAGTTGCTAAAGAAAGTAGAATCTATATTTAGTATGCATCCAATTTAAAGGTGATCTTTTAGTGTGTGTGTGTGTGTGTGTGTGTGTGTGTGTGTGTGTGTTAGTGCAAGAGCTTGAACTCAAGGCCTGGACATTGTCCTTTAGCATTTTTTGCTCAGGATTAAACTCTCTATCACTTTGAGCCACAGCTCTACTTGTGGATTTTTAGTGGTTATTTGGAGATCAGAATCTCAGATTTTCCTGCCTGGGTGGGCTTCGAACCATAATCCTCAGATTACAGTCATGAGCCACCAGCACACAGCTGTAATCCTTCACTTTTGGCACCACAAGCAAAAGAATTGTTGTGGAGATGATAGTCTGAGCAATAAAAAATGTGATGAAGTTGGTTAAAATCCAGAAGGGATAACCTGATTCATTTTCAGTGATCTTACATGTAACTATACAAAATAGCACAGATATAACCAACTAATATTATACAACTGATATTGTACATATGTAATTTCAAATTGTGCTTTCAAGAGTATAGCATTGTTCTACCATACCAGATTATGATATTCATTCTGTAGTAGTCATTCTGTTGTTTTAATGAAAATGCCCACATGATTTGCTTCTCAATGCTTTTATACTTAAGAAAATATGTTCAAGATTGTCAAAGACTGAGAAACAGTATTTGCTTTTTCAACATCTTGGTGGCTCTTTTTGAAAGTTGGTGTTTTCCTTGAAATTTCCACAAGTCTCAAAGGGTCCCCAGAATTATCCTGAACAATTTAAGCTTTCCTGTCATTCTTTAAAAGGAAGACCTAAAGTTAACAACAATATTGCCAAGAACCCGTTGGTGGCCTTGAAAAATCATTCTCTTGCCACTAAAAATATTTATCTGCAATTCCTAATACTACCTCATTAGCTAGTGAATTAGAGATGGAGTCTGTTTAGCTGATGCATATCTTTATCCCTAAGTATCCATGAATGTGTCACACTAGACAGCTTAGATTCATTTGGTTTAATTAATACAACCATGTTCCTTCCTCAAAGGATTCGAAACAATAAGTCACATTTTCCATTAAGGTCACATCAGTTGTTGAAGAATTGCCTTAAAGATCTTAGGATACATTGATTACTAATGTAGGGTCCTAAATGATACTAAGTTAAAGAAACCTTAGGTGATTGAATTGACAAGTCTTTTTTTTTCTTTTTGCCATTCTTAGATGAAAAATCTATGTGACCACTTTGAGTGAAGCTTTTCCACCTAAGACTCTCACGGTAAAGAATGTGGCCTAGAAAACTGCTGAAGACTCATTGGAGAAATGACGTGGCTGGGCAAGCTCCTTGCAGGGCTTTGGTGTGTGTATCTGTGTGAGTACCTCTACACAGCCCAAAGCTGAGTGCAAAGTTGGGAAGCTTAGCTGGAGAGTCTCAGGAGTCCGAACAGCTACGATGAACCATTGCTTCTTCACTCAGCCTGCCTGGTCAATCTCAGGAATGAGCCTGTACTATGATCCTCCAAGTTTAGGCTTCAGTCAAAGGCTGGAATGACAGGTATAATCCACCAAGGTCAACTGTTGGTTGAGAAAAGGTCCTGTGCATATGCCTGGGCAGGCCTCAATCAGACTGTGATCTTCCCATTTGAGGCAGCTAGGATGATTGATATGAGCCAGTAACACCAGTGAATTGCATAAACTTGTATCACATGGATCCTATTATTGCCCGATTCTATAGTTTAAAATAGCTCCGGATGTTGGGTTGTCACGCAGGAATAAAGACACCATCTCAAAAGGGGAAACCAGGGAGGCAAAGTTTACTTCTGCAGAAGGGCAGCGCCATTGGCTAAAAGTCTGACAAGCAAGCACACATGGCAGACAGGCTGCTCCCTTTTTAATCCCTAACCCAGCAGACCCTGCCCCTCTGCTTCCATTGGTTTAGCTCAGGTCCATAATCTGCAAAAGGATGTGACTTAATTAACATGATGTAAAATTTTAGGGTACTTCTAACGGGATGTCTTCTTTAAAGTACTCAGGACAAAGGCTGTATATAACTAAAATGTAATTAAACAGGAACACTCCACTTGGCCAAAGCAGAAAGCCTTCAGAAAAAACGAATTATCTCAAGATTCACAGAAAGGATGCAAACTACTATGATAGAAAAGGCACTTTTCTCACACTGTAGAGCTGAAAACATGAAGAAATCTTGCAGAAGAAGTAAATGTGCCTTGCATTAAGGCAGAGAGAATCGAATCTTCCAAGCTTCCATCTGAAGAAAATATCCAAGTGATTGTGATGGGCTGATGTACTGTGGGCAGTAATTAATCCCTGGTCTCCTCTCTTTCCACTATTCCATAAGAGGAGGAGAGACAGAATCTTTGTCCACTATATAGAAAGATTAACAAAGCCCTGTGGTCAAGTTACAGCAAGAGCGAAGGTAAATACAAGGGAATGACTCAATGCTGGATTAAAACAAAGAATGTAATTCATGGAAAACTCTCAAATGTACATGTCGGGATGTGCTAAACCAGTCGACTCCAGCAGATCTGTAGCAACATGTGAAGGATTTACATAAATGTGATCTCAAGCCCAGAATACAAATGTGACTTGCAAATCTGCAGCCCTGGAATCAAGAGAAGGCGCACACCCTGCAGAAGCAATTGGTGGTAAACAAAAGCCATTAGTACCCCTGAGGAATGTCTAAACATTCAGTCAACCCTAATCCCATGCAGTTAAGCTGAATCTGGGTGTGCTGGCCTCTCCTGGTGAGTAGCTGAAGAGCCAAACACAAGTCCTCTCCTCCCGGAGGGTGAAAAAAAAAAAAAGTGCATTGTTGCAAATGAGGGTGGTAACTTGGATTCAACTCAAAGAGAAAAAGTTCAGGAAGGCAGGCAGAAAGGTAGGTTGAACCTTTCTGCCTCCTGGCAGTCTATTTGAGATATGTCCACCTATCCATGACTTGGGTACACCTCAAATCAAGGTGTATTTCCCCCCCCCATAGCCCTGTCTCCTAAATCTTCGCTTCCTAATTTAGCTATTCGGTGACTCTTCTAGATACCTTCTCCCTTCCGATAATTTAAGTATTTATCCATTTCCAGACATTCCTGATGGGCAATAGCTCTGGAACTGATCACTTCCTTTCCTTGGTGAAGTTGAAACATTTATGACCTCTTCCCTGAAATCTTGGCCAGAGGCTCTCACCTCTTGCCAGAGTACTCATTTATGTTCTTATTATGCTCCTCCAATCAACAATATAGATTTAACATTGCACCAGAGTCAAAAAGTACTATAATTATAGCATTTCTGCCATCAAAAGAAGAACTTCAATGGCGGCTCAGAACCTTCTACTTTAAGTAAAATTCCTTTAGCTTAGCACTTAAAATCCGTTAGCCATTTTTTGAAACTGATTTCTCCATTGATGTCTAAAAGTAGCTACATGCTAGAACAAGAACTTCTCATTTTCAGTATTAATGACAGGTTAGCCTAGATGGTTCTGTGTTGGAAGGACCTGTACTGTGCATTGTGGACTGTTTAACAGTGATTCCAGTCTGGTTGTGACAAACAAAAATGTCACCAGGCATTGTCAAATATTCTCAGGGAGCAAAAGCTCTTTTCTAGACAAACTAGCTCTGTTGAGTTTATTAAAATATATCCTAGGTTTCCTGTGACAATGTACATACTTGTAGTAGGCCTAGGGTTTGAAATGCATTCTCAATAATCTCAATGAAAATCATTTTCCATTATTTCTATTTCATCTCTAGCAAGCATCTTTAACAAGATTTCTGTGATTGTTTTAAAGGATATCTACAAATACAACTATTTTCCTTTACCTTTGCTTTGATTAATGCTGAAAACAATTGTCTCCATGTTGATTAATTTGGCTGCTAAAAAATAAAAGAAAATAAACGCTGAACAATATGGGTATACTAGTTCATGCCTATGATCCTAGCACTTGGCAGGTTGAGACCAACCTGATCTACATAGTGAGACCATGTCTCAAATAAATGAATAAACACACAAACACAGAGGCAAATTTCTTATCTCCTATTTAAATGTATAAACACATATGGTCTGACTTAACTAAACTACAATCTACTATTCTGAGCTTTATTTCCCTCATTTAAAAAAAATGTCTTCAATACATCTATTTCAGTTTCTTATATAAAAATCCTTGTGCAACTAACTCAAAATTATCTCACTGATAAATATACTTATATGATGTTCTTGTTTAAACAATTTAGAAGAAAATAATCAGTTTTCTGGAGAATAAGAGAAGACAGAAACCCAAATTAGAGATACGAGGCCTTAAAAATCCTTTGGTCTCTCCTTTGTCACTTAATCTGAGATGACTATAAGACTGGAAAGACAAATGGTTTTTCTGTAGGGCTAGGTCTGTTCTGTTGCAGGTTCTCTGTGATCCTGTTCAGAATTTGCTGAAATAGAGTAGTTAGTTGTTCCTCACGTGGGATCCTCAGACTTGTACAACGTGCACTGCCTGAGAACCTACCAGAAAGGCAGATTCTCTAGCATACAGAATAAGAAACTATTGGAGAAAGGTTCTGTCTGTGGGGAAACGTAACTCTTCCAAATCGCATCCTTCAAAAAGTCTTGAAAACTTGTTCAAATATAAAGGGATTATTCATCCCGTGTCCTATTGGGTGAAGGTTAAGTTGTTGTGGGTTCTGCAAAACAGAGTAAAAGGCAGCTGTGTTCCATATCAAATGAACAGCCTGACCCATTTCCTGGAATTTACAACCTAATCTAGAGTTCATGTCTTGATGCAATAAAATAGTTTAATCTAATTTGATGACCAAAGCATCTGTTCTATTTTGGGGTAGAATAATGAATCTCTACCAAATTGAAAATGCACTAAAATTCATTAAGTTTGGATTTTCATCATGTGCTACAGGTGAAGAAAATCCAAAAATAAGGATATAAGTGAAGGAGAAAGAAGAAATGCATGTTGTTTTTGAGGTCTTAAATATAGACCCACACACAACACACACACACACACATATATACCCACACATGTGTGTACTAGCAGACTCTATTCATCTTCAGAATGTTTGCTTGATATAGTTGTTTACTAATATATGTAATAAAAGAATTAAGATGCATATGTATAAGCAACATAAAAATAAAAGTAGCTGGGTGTCAGTGGTTCATGCCTATAATCCTAGCTACTCAGGAAGCTGAGATCTAAGAACCGTGGGGTGAAGCCAGCCAAGGCAGGAAAGTCAGTGATACTCTTTTTTTTTTTTTTTTTGCCGGTCATGGGGCCTGAACTCTGGGTCTGGGCGCTGTCCCTCAGCTTTTCAGCTCAAGGCTAGCGCTCTACCACTGGAGCCACAGAGCCACTTCTGGCTTTTTCTGTTTATGTGGTGCTGAGGAATCAAACCCAGGGCCTCATGCTTGCAAGGCATGCACTCTACCGCTGAGCCACCTTCCCAGCATCAGTGATACTCTTATCTCCAATTAACCACAGAAAAAAACAGAAGTGGTGCTGTGGCCCTAGTGGTAGAGTGCTAGTGTTGAGAAAAACTACCTCAAGAATAACACCCAAGCTTGAGTTCAAGCCCCAGTACTGGCAAAATAAAAACTTAAAAAGTAATTTGATGCAGTGAAGTACAAAAGTGAAGAAAAAAGACACAAAGAAAATAGGAAGCATAACTAAATATCCTTCTCAAACTTGTAAAAATCAGACAAAAGTGATATAGAAAGCTTAAAAAGGCAGGGGGTGGGGGAGGAGAACAGAAATAAAAGATACACTGAACCAGCCCCAAGAAAGTCAAAACATAATTACTATGTCCATATCTATCAAAAAAATCCAAACACCAAACCCAAAAGTTTGGCTATTTTTATTCAGAAGTCATCAATATGACAATAAGTTGTAACAATAGTGAACATATAGGCACCTAACATTGACTGCGCTGATACAGAAAGCAGGTTTTATTGAAATATGAACAACTGGACTATCCCACAATAATGAAATGGTCATTATTATTATTATTCATTTCTACAACTATAGCTAGTAGATAATAAATAAATCAGGCCAAATACCCTAAATGAAGTGATGCTTTACAATTTCAAGACTAAGTTAGTAGTTCCTGGGAGCTTACCAATGATATAAGAGAGATTCTATGAATGACAATTTTTGGGGTCTCTTGGCGTGCATTCAGTTTAATGTATTTTTATGAGTCGGTGTGGGGGGGTGTCCTTATGTGCTCGTTATTTGTGTATCTGTGTGTGTGTGTATTTGCCATGATTGACATGATGGACCTTCCCATATCTCTTTACAAGAAAACTTTTCTATAAGAAATGGCTGACCTCCCAGAGGAGTCCTTCATAAGAGAACAAAGAGAAAATAAATCTTTCCTTTTTCCAGAAAGATTTCAGCAGCATGAATACTGGGTAAAGACTAGCCCTGCAAAATGCAATGATACAGCAGTAAGAAATAACACACACACACACACACACACACACACACACACACACACACACACACCTAGAAGGAAGTGCTGGGTAGAGACTCCCCTTGAATACAAAGAGGGGAAGCCCTTTTGGAGAGGATGAAGTAAGAGAGGTTCTCTTGCATAACTCACACTGATAGAATCACCAGCTAAACCTCCATCTCAGGGCCGCAGGACCCCTACCTGGGGTGCAAGTTCTGGACCGGGTCAACTTCTTACCTTCGGCAAGTGACAGTGTTTTAGAACAATAATAGAGTCTAGGTCACCAAACATATTTCCTATTTTGACACTGACCTTGCTAGCATGCATGCACTCTTCTCTCGGAAAGAACGAGAATAAGAAACAAATAGCGTGTCCAAACAAGCTGTGAAATCCTATCCTTCTTGCCCCCTGAATAGAGTCCAATGCCCCAAGATAAAGGAAATCCACTCTGTAATCTGATAGGCTTGTTAGTGAACATGTTGCCAAGAATAACGACTTCTGGAGTCCAGGTGCATAAACTCTAAACTTATAGACACACATAGCAAAAGGAAATGGAAAAGAAAAAAGATATATATTGCAACAACAAAAGATATATATTGCAACAACAAGATATATATTGCACACTTCATAATCATTATAAGGTGATAGGTAATGGTCCAGATTGTCTGAGCAAGAGTCTAGAAGATTGCTTAGTGTACATGTCTTACACAGACACTTTATTGGAGGTCTTGGGCTTAATTGCTAAGGTCAGAGCACAAATATAGAAATCTAAAATTAGATTACTGTAATTGCTGCTCTTCTCCCTAACTCCACTGCAATCTTTCTCCAAAGAGTACCATTGGGTCCTGAGTATCTCTCTCAGCTTGAGACACCTGAGGGTTAGCAAACATTTTCCAAAGGAAGAAAAGTTTTGGGTTTTGGTTTGGTTTTGTGTTGTTTTCAATAGACTGAAGTGTTTAGAATTGAGAGTAAAGACTACCAGAAGAAATAAAAAGTTACCATTCCAAATATAAAAATAACTAATACATAATACTATATAATTTATCAGGTACTGTTACACAAATTGCCATGTTTCATTTTAATAAATGTTCCTTTTATTCATGCTTTCCAATGCACCAACCCATGCTCAAAATTCAAATTTCTTTCTTATTCCTTTTTTTTTTTCAGTCTTGGGGCTTGAACTCTAGGCCTGGGCACTGTCCCTCAGCTCTTCAGCTCTTCAGCTCAAGACTAGCACTCTACCACTTGAGCCACAATGTCTCTTCAGATTTTATGGTGGTTTTATTGGAAATAAGAGTCTCATGGACTTTCCTGCCTGGGCTGGCTTTGAACTGCGGATCTTCAGAACTGAGCTCCCTGAGTAGCTAGGATTACAGGCATGAGCCATTGACACGGGGCTTCAAATTTCTTAAGTAATATGAAAACCAATTTTTTGCAATAGTTATCTGTGGAAGATGAACCAGCATACAAAACACATTTTACTATCTGAGACTAAATACATCTGTGTGTGAGTATGTTTGTGCTTGCCCCAATAACAAGGCTCAAACTCACGGCCTCAATCTTGCTTGGCGATTTTTCTTCAAGGCTGGCATTCAATTACAAGAGCCACAATTCCACTTCTGGTTCTTACTGGTTAATTGGAGGTAAGTGTCTTACAGACTTTTCTGCCCTGGCTAGCTTTGAACCACAATCCTTAGATGTATTTCCTGAGTAGCTAGGATTATAGGCATGAGCTACTGATGCCTAGCTTAAATTCAACTTACACAAAGATAAAATAAAATGCTACAAAACCTATAGGAATATGTTTGAAAATTTGTTAGAAATGAAGATTTCGTTAGAAATCATATGTGTAGGCACATGCATACAGGTAAATATGTCTATATGTGATCAAATATACACATATATTCACAGTCAATCTCTTTTCTCTAAATTCTGCTAATATAAGTTTGACAAATAAAAAGTGTCAGTGCCTAGAGTCTGACTGAGGAAGGATGGAGATAGAGAACCAAACAGGAATGGCATGTATTAGCTCTCAAATCTTCCAGTAACATTTCTTCTAAAAGTTAGAGGGTAAAAGCAAGACTTGCAAGATTAAAGCAAAAATGCATAATGCCTTTAAAAGATAGAACAGGGCCAAGCAGAGTAGTGTATGCCTGTAATTCCTGCAAGGTATTACAGGTAGAGATAAGGTAGAGATAAGAGGATCGGCATTCAAGATCCATAGGCAAAAATATGAGTCCCTAGCCAAAAAAAAAAAAAAGTATGTCTCAAGTAGGAGAGCTCCTTCTTAGAAAGATCACAGCCCCAAGTTCAAACCTTAGTACTGCCAAAAGAAAAAAGAAGAAGAAAATCTCTTCAGAGAAAAAAAATTTGTAATTGTAGTTATAAAACCTGATCAGTGGATTTGGGAGGCCAAATGGGTGGATAAAAGGGAAAAGGCTTTCTGAAATAGGGGACCAAATAAATCTGGGTGATAGAGAAAATAGTGTGGTTATTGTGATGCTAATAAGAGTAAAAGCTTCCTATAAAAGCTATAGAAATACATACAGAAATCCATTTTCTGATAAAACGGCATATTATCAAAGGATAAATAAATGAAGAAATTATTGATTTTTTTTACCAGGTCTGAAGATGTGGTTCAAATGTTAAGGAGACGGACAGTCAAAGGAAGCAAACTGAGTGAACTTAAGTGCTTGAGTTCAAACCCCTGCACCTATGCTGGCTTTGAACCTCAATCCTCAGAAATCAGCCTCCTGAGTAGCTAGGATTACAGGTGTGAGCCACTGGCACCCAGCAAAAGGAATCCTTTTTAAAAGCTCAATCGGGAGTCCAGTTGAATTAGTTATCTCCGTTTGCTACCGGTCTGCAGTTAATTCATCAGCCTTCTCCTCATTTTGCTCCCAAACACCATCCAGTGCAGAGCTCCTGTGTGTATATACATATATATATATATATATATATATATATATATATATATATATATATATATATGCTCATTTATCATTGACCCTGGAAGTATTTCCAGTCCATCCATCTCTTTCCCCAAGGCAAGTTCAGTGGAGTTTTAATGTGCTGATGGAGTCAGACTTCTGAGCCTGGGAGACCGAAGCCAAACCTTACACCATGGTAATTAAGCTTTATTACTCTGCACATCTAAGCTACACAGTGACTGTGTACAATGAAAAGAATGTATGCAGTTCTATAGCTAACCATTGCTACAGATAGGTTCTTGGGGCAATGTGATCTTTTTTTCTCAGCAAGGAAACAGGGTGGGTCTGGCTGGGCCTTTAGTAAAGAGAACAGAGAATGAGCACCCCCCACCCCAATCCCCAGCCAGCCCTCCACCCCCCCCCCCCCAGCGCAGGGAATCAGGATCTGTGAGAGAAGTTGGCTTTCTGCATAGAGCACAGGAGAATTCTTTTTTCAATTCAAGCTGGCATTAGTGAAATGATGGACAGTTACGTTGCATTACAAAACCTGAAGAGGATGTGGGTGGTGCTGCAGATTGATGTGGGTCAGATCATACAAAGTTTGAAAGATAAAATGAGATGAGATGAACTGTGTAAGGTCTGCTCCTGGATGGCAAGCAGACTCCACCCTCCTCACAGCAAAGTCTCCATCCAGTACCTGCGTTACCTAGGCAACTGGGACACCTGGAAGAGGTCACATCTGCATCTGCTGAGGTCACATCTGAATTTGATGTGGCCACACCTTTCTCCGCCCATACCCTAGATAAGGCCTAGCCCAGGCCCAGATGCTCTCTCTCTGCTCTTTTCTAGTTCTTTCTCAGCTCTTTCCTTCTCTTCTCTTTCCCAACTCCCTTCTCTTTTCTAGCTCTTTTCTGGCTCTTCTCTTTTCTAGCTATTTTCTCTCTTTTTTAGCTCTCTGTTAGCTCTTTCCCCCAGCTCTTTCTCTCTTTCTCTCTCTCTTTCCCAGCTCTCTCTCTTTCCGAGGCTTTTCCCAGCAGTGTGGAGGGCCAACATGGCCTGGTGTCAGCCAGAACGATGAATAAACCTACCCCTTACCTGAATACCACGTGCGTGGTACTGTTCTTACTCGGCTACCTCTTTTTAAAAACCTAACAAACTGCAATCAAGAACAGAAACAAATAAACAACAACAAACACCATGTAAAAACAAATGGAAACACCCAATCCGTACATTTTCTTCTGAGGCAGATAGAGAATCGCTGATGACATTGTAAGTGGTATCTGAAGAACCTCCCTCATGCCATTGTTATGCTCTCCTAGACAGAAAAGTCTGGAAATTCTCCATCCAGTAAAATAAACTTTCAACCTCAATCAAGGAAGTTCCTCAGTTCCTTTTTAATTTTTTTTTTGTAGGCATGTGGTTGTTTTTAGCAGGCATTTAAAGAATATAGCCAGTCTGGATTTTACAAATGGTACTAGCTGAATCTGCTACATATTTTGACTGCAGGTTGCCAGCTCTCCTAAAAAGAAAAAAAAAGCACGCATATTTTATTCATGTAAAGGACTTATTTGCCTGGCACTGGGACTAAATCAAAGGTCCTATGCATAGATAGTCCTCAACTCTAATGCTCAGACAGACATTCTGTTACAGTCACAAACAGCTTCATTGGACACACCTTGTATCTTTGCATTTTTTTTCTTTTCAAGTCAATTGTCCTGCACACAGCCGCATGCAAATATTTAGCAGGAAGTAATGAGCTAAGTACTTTCCAAATCATGCCAAGGTGCAGGTCTAAGATTGCCTTGACAAAGAAGAAAAGGTGATAGACTTTTCTCTTCCAGCAACCTTAATCCATCAGCTCCATTAGGAGGTGGAAAGAAGAGAGGCAGACCCTCTAAATTCTGAACATATTCCCCTTTTGGGCAAATCTGCAATAGAACCACTATTGAAGTGCTTAGATTTCTCCACAAATTACGTACCCCTCAACCCCCATTGTGAAATGAGCTGTTTATTGCAAGTAGCAACAGGACTTATTTTTTTTAAGATTTTGTTGGCCTTCTCCACTAATTGCTTTTTTGGCATTCTCCTGTCCACTTTTTTTTTTTACTATCCTACAAAATAGAAGGTTCTAGTCTAGTCTAGTGCATGCTTAATGACAGAGCAATTCCGTAGCCCCTCATCATGTTGGCTAGCTCAATATGAAGATATTATGGGCAAGGGACATCTTGTGTGACATCTTGTGTGAGTCCATAGAAAAGCAAATAAGCTACAATCCCTGATCTTGATAAATCTGACCTCACTTTAATTAAATTGTAAATGAAGACTCACCTTTGAACAGTATCTTCAAATGGAAGAAGTCAGACCACAGACAGAAGCAAGAGTACATTGTGTATCTATAATTGAATGCAGGTTTTTTTAAAATATATAATTACATCCTTGTGCACTTTTTATTTTTGGTTCCCAAATAAAGCCACTCAGATGAAATTAAAGAGCTTGCTGGAGAAGGTGCTTCAGTGCTTCTTCCAGTTTCTATGGTAACCCTGGAGCATCTTCTTCAGCCTTCATTGACTGAACATGATCAAGTGAACATGCCAGCTACAACTTCCAGCCAATTCTGGAAAAGGCAGGGGAGAATGTTTTGCTGATCTTATGACCATTAGAAAAACATGTTCTAGGACTGTCTGTCGTATCTATTCAGCTTCCCTCTGTTTGATTAACAATGGTTGTCATTTGACAATGAGTTTCCCAAGACTGTTTTGCTAGGGATGTATACACACATTACTTTTTAAATGTCTTTACTGGTAAATAATCTGTTTGGATGAGTAGGATCTTGCTGCAGCTGTCTATGCATTTTAATAGAAACTCTTAGATATTGTTTAGCAAAGTATTCTCTTGGCTGCAAGATCAAATAAAGAGCAGCTTAGCTGGGACTTTAGATATAGAACTGTATTAACCAACAATCTGAAAAGCGAAGCCATGAAATTATGAAGTAAAGGACTTGATTCATTGGTTTGATATATAGGAGTGAACCCATATTCTCAAGAGACGTTCTTTGGCCCTTGGTTCAGGACTGGGGAGGGAATGAGGCAAAGGTGATTCACAGTTGGAATCACAGTAGAATCTTGGGTCAGAACAATAGCTAGCGTAATACAGGGAGAGGCCAGGGCCCATTTGAGCAAGGTCCTTACAGGAGCCACTTAAAATGTAAGAAAAAGCACTCCTTGTATTACATTAAACATTACTGTAAGCAGCTCTGCTTAGATTCCTAATAGTATTATTAGAATTTTATTAAGGATGACTTCCAAAAAGATGAATAATTGCACCAAGAAACACAGTATTAGGCATATAATAGACATCCTATTTGGGAGGGATGGAGAAAAGGAGGGAGAGAAAGAGAGGGGGGAGGAAGGGAAGAGGAAAAGGAGACCAGGAGGAAGGGAGGGAGGGAGGGAGGGAGGGAGGGAGGGAGCTATTTTTTGAATGTCTCTGACTTTTGAGGTTCTCTACATTAACTTTGCTATATTTCCTTTAAACAATAAATTAAGTAATATTTTCTGCCATACTATTTGATAATTTTCACTCAGGAGTCTGTGTAGGAGTACACTTGTTTTCATAAAGCAGCTTATCAAAATCAAACCAAACACACACAGATATTTAAATTTTTCTTAAAAGCAAAGTTTAGCGTTTCCATTATAAGAGGTAAAAGTAAAAGTAAATTTCACAGTAATCTGTTCAGATTGTGACTCTGTGTCTATGAAAGCATGAAATTGTTTATTTAACAGGTTTTTAACCTGTGTTTGGAGGGAGGTTTGAAGAAGAAAATAGTATGCCTTAGTATGCTTTAAAAGTGTTCACACATTTTAATTCTAAAATATCATGAAGTAGCAAAATAGGTTTGTCTCGCTGAAAATTTATATGTCAGCATGAAGGTTTCCAGATAAAATTTATTTAGAATTCAAGGATAAAATAAAAATCAAAAGTCAAACTCGCCATCATGGGGGCTGGGAAGGTGGCTCAGTGGTAGAGCGCTTGCCTTGCGTGCATGAGGCCCTGGGTTCGATTCCCCAGCACCACATAAGCAAAAAGAAAAAAAAGCCGGAAGTGCCGCTGTGGCTCAAGTGGTAGAGCACTAGCCTTGAGCTGAAGAGCTGAGGGACAGTGCCCAGGCCCAGAGTTCAGTCCCCATGACCGGACCCAAAAACAAAACAAAACAAACAAACAAAAAAAACCCTCGTCATCAATATTTATGAGAAAGAGAAACAGGGACAGCCACAGAAGGGGATGGGGAATAGAGAGACAGAGGAAATAACAGAGAGAGCAACAAGAAAGAGAGGAATAAAGAGAGACAGACAGAGAGCAAGGAGAAAGTTATAAATAAATAGTGGGGTAGAGTAGTTCATGCGTAAACATGAGAGCCTGCAAAGTCATCTTGCGAAAGGGTTGATTACTTCATTCAGTTCCATTTCCTTGGGGCAACCTAGTTTGTAAAGCTTCCTGGGTCACTTTGAGCCATAACAGAACCCTCAACAATTAAATAAAAAATTAAACTCTCATTAGACATTCATTAGAGCCACACATTGGTTGTTGGGTGCAAAATGATACCTGTCATCTTTAAACTATCCATCCTTGTCACTCAACCAAACTTCTTAGTGACTTTCTTTTTCAGTAGTAACAACAATTCTTCCTGAGGTATTGCATAAATATTTGAGTACATAATGACAACTTATGACAAGTGAACTTTTCTATAAATGCAGAAAAACAGCTTTGCATCTGTCTGCACAGTGTTTAATAGATCCCAACTTCTCAATGATTGCTAGATATCATTCATATATATTTGTTTGTAGTCATCTATATTCATATATATTCATTTTAATATATATATACTTTTTTTTCTAAGAAAATCCAATCATACTATTCCTTTTTCCCAATCGTGATCTTTTAAGGAAAAAAGAAAAGTAAGCTCAGATAGAAAACTCTGAGAACTTAACCTTATATAATCCCTGAACACATTTTTTGGTTGGGTTGAAAAGAATAAGTCAAATCCCTGAACAGCTTCCAGCTCTCAGAATAGAATGTCAAATCCAAACTAGAAAAGGTTTCTGAAAATTTAGTGGAATCCCCCCAAAAACTCATATTAGGAGCATATCATTGTCTCTTATCTGGCCCTTCTGTCTTGACCAATATTCTGCTATTAATCAAATATGATTGTTTGATGATCCTGTCTAATAATCTGTCATGTATTATGTGATACCATGATAAATGATATGACACCTATAAAATTATATTATATATGATGTATGATACAGGTAGTCTGTAGCATGGTGTATTAACTTGATTTCTTGATACAGCGGATCAGAAGTATAAACTTGAATGGTGCTAAGAGACTTCCGGCCATGAATAGATCAGGTGACATTTTCATGATAAATAAGAAACTAGGAAAACAACATCTGCTCAGAAAGAGATGCACACATTAGCTTCAGAAACCCAACATAATATTAAATAAATCTGTATCATTTTGTAAATCAGGCAGTGAATTATAGTTTTAGAAAATCATCCCTCCAAAACAATGAATTGCCCACAGGGCAACACATTTCAGTTACTTAGAGAGAGCCACTTATGTGTAATTATTCACCATTAATGTCCTCAGTGTTTAGTAATACTTAATGCGCTGAAGTTGGCTTGCGGTGCTAGAACTCAGCCCTTCCACATACCCCCATTTCAACAAGTCCCATTCCCAGCTTCCAAATCAAGATGAATGGCTCCTCCCAGTCTGCCCACAACTTTCCTGGTTTTATCATTGAATGTCTTGCAACCTGGAAAACCCCTCAGTCCAGTTAAACACCTTCTCTCAGAGCCAGCTACTTGGTAGTTTTATTGCACCTGTACCTGGTACAGATTAGTCGGTGATTATATATAAAAGTTATAGCAAACTTCAGAGAGTGACAGGGATCCTTGGATCACTTGGTTCTTATCTGAACTATTTTAAAGAAGAAGAATAAAATGACTGAGGTCTGGGAATGAACTTGATTCTTAAAGTAGCTGGAGTTATCGTTGTTCCTTTATGGCATATACAAATTAGGTAAATTTGGGGAAACAAAGCCGAAGGATTTCATCACTTTTTGCTAGCGCTAAAATGCAAATTTCTCAAGAAAATACACAGGCAGTTACGGTTTTTTGCGAGTGTTATTTGGGGAGCTGCTGCTTCCTCAGTCTACAGTTTGGAAGATGGGCATGCTTGTCATTCAAAGGAGTTTACACGCCGAACTCTGAAATTCCACACCGTTTGGAATATAGTTAAATAAATAAACAAATAAATACATAAATAAGTGAGAATGGAATTGCTATGCCTTCTTTTCTTACTCCTAACAACCACAGGAAATCTTGCTACCCCCTCTGGCTGTCCACAGAATAACAAAAGCAGAAGGATAGGAGGTGGTTAGATACCTACAGTTTGGTTAGTGGCACAACCGTGTGGTTTTGTCTGGAGACAGGGCTAAGCCATTCCTAGTGAAAGGAAATTAATCTCAAGTTTGAAGTGTACCCAAATCCTCCAACCAATACTCCGGTGTGTAATTATTCTATTCCTAGGGAGATGTTCCTCTTCTTTGAATAATAAAAGGAGGAATTGAGGAGCAACGGGGAACTTGCTTAGGAATCTTGCTTTTGTCCCTGTGCCCTGTAGAGGGGGAGAAAAAAGAATAAATTTCCATTGCTGAGAACAAAATGGAGAGGCAGCTTGGATTAAATAGTGATCCTTTACCCAGCATTCCCCCAGACGGAATGCCATGATGACTGATCAGCATAGCCCAGTGCAGCTGGCCCTAGGCTGAAACCTCAACTTGAATACCTACACCCATCTGTGAACATTTGGATGAGTTCCTCTCTGCCTCATTTTGGGGGGGGGAAAAAGAGAGAACCATGGGGTATCTGTGAAGAGGAAATTACTGTATTGTGTATGGAGAATGTATTGCCATAGTTTTAAAAGTGTTCTTTGCGTATTTGCAAAAGACAAATGATATTAAGGACAAACTCATCTTCCTTACGCAAACTTCTCTTGTCTTTACACTTTGGGACACATTTTATTTGCTACAGGAAGTGGCATTTTCCTTAAGATTACAAGGCAAAATTTGTACCTTGAAATACCATATAGCTTGGTGGAACATACTAGGTTGGGAGACTGATTACACCCGAATTCAAATACTACTTCAGTTTGTCTGAGATGGCGTTCAAATCCATTCTCAGTTTCTTCAACTACGGTAAGAACTGGCACGTGATAGGCTACAAGCCAGATCTGGCCCATTTTCCAGTATTCTTGTCAGTAAAGGTTTTTTGTAAACAGAGAGAGCCCATTTGTTTGTATGTGTCTATGAGTGTTTTTGGACTACAAAAATGGGTCTTACCAGAGAACGTAGACCTCTGCCCTGCAAAGTCAAAATTATTTGTTCCTTGGGCATCTTACACCTAATTTCTCCAATAAGAGAAAAAGATTACCCAGATGTAACTTTTGGCAAGGACAAGGAGAAACACAAGGTAGAATTTATACACCAGAGAGGGTCAAGCCAGTGCAACAACTATCATCTGGACTCAAAATCTAAACCTTGTACTTTTTTTTGTTGGTGGTGGTTTTGTTGGCTGTTTTGTTGTTGGGTGGCATTTTTTTTTGTTTTTTCCTATCCTCTGTCTACAAAGCCATTCTGTCCAAAAACAAAATATGAGCTGGACTTCCTCTAACTTGGATTAAACTAATCTGTAACTCCACCACACCTGTGTGCTCAGGAAATTTCTATGGCCCTATTCATCCAAAGCACCAGGATTTATGTTCCATTGTTTGGGAACATTTGCTTTCTATCTCAGCGTTTCCACAGTAATTATACAGGAGACTTGATAAGACTTGGCACGTATTTGTTTTCCATTTTTAATTTTTATTTAGAAATAATAAAATAAGACATAATATATAAAAATATGTACAATCCATGGTTTGTGCAGTACAATAGGAAGACTTTAGATACAAAAAAAAGAAGAGATGGCAAATGGGAAAATTTAATAACTATCATGATTGTCAAAGGCCAGAATTGATCAGCTTTCCAGAGCCCAGAGCTGAAACCTAACGTTATTTTTTTTAAATCTAGTGTGTTGAAGATCGTGAGTAAAGAGATAACTATTCAACACTTTGTACATTTCCACCTGAACATTATTAAACACAGAGTGAAGACAAACTCACTCTATTTCTTGGGTTAAGTCTTTTCCCTTTATGGAGTGACTTATAAAATAAAGGCTGGCATTTATTATTTTCCAAAGGAACATGAGTTTTTGAGAATAGAACTAACCCAATGCACATTAGGAGTTGGAGGGTGTGGGGCAACTGGGAAGAAAAGAAGCATAGGGAAGGAATAATGCATGTACTAGAACCAACCAAACAAACAAACAAACAAAAAATAGAAGTCCAACAAACTTTCTCTAGGAATTTTGAAATGGCTACAGTGCTGTAGTGACATCCTTAGCATGTCTGGTTCAAGTATACTCTTAGAGGGATAGAAAACTATTCCTTTCTCAGTAATCAAAATAGAATTCACTTTGTCTACCTCTTATTTAAAAATAGAATAACCAAGAATCTATGCCTCCCTCCCTCCCCCACAAAAAAAAATAGAATAACGCCCTTCCAGATAGGGGCAAACATTCTTTAAAAGGGAACACATCATAAAGAAATTCGAACAGGATCTGCTTACAAGAGAGAAGCAACATGCATCTGAGAATCAACCCCAGATATTCATGATGAGTCTCCTCTATCTGTCTTCTAGAGACCAGTGTACACTAGTTAGGCAGACCCAGTCAGTAAGGACAAATATGTTGAAGGTAAAATGCTATAAATAGTGTGCATTACCTGTGTCTTGGCTCTTGACAAGAAAAAAAATAGCCATTTAAAGCTTGTAACTATTAAATTGCTAATAACTATAAAAAGCTTTCAACTGAACAGTCCATGCTGAAATAAATAACAGAGGAACATAGCACTACAAATCTTACAAGGTCGGTAAATATTAGCTAAAACCATGCTAACCGGTAGCATATAGGAACTAGCTCCCAGAAATTGCTGCACGAAATGATACTTTCTGTGGCATTATTTGTTTTTTTTTTCTTTACACACTCCTATTTACATTTGGCTTTAAATATGAAAATATCTGATAAACTTTATAAAATGTACACTTTAAAAACATAGCTTCTGCAAAATTTTTCTTGAAAAAAACAAACAAACAAACCTGTGCACCAGAAATTTTAGGTTTTTTTCTTTTTTTTTTCAGAAATAAGTTGCAAGATTTCCCACTCTCTTTCTTGATCCTGCATCTACTCCCTTTCCAATATCTCAAGGCTCTTTAAGTGGTAGCATTATGTGTATGGGGGTGTCCCTGGTAGTCACCCCCATTCGTCTCTGTATCTTCATTTAATTTATGATATCACTAAATACTCTTTGGTTTGATTATTTCCCTCAGCAAAAACATCATGGTAATAGCAGCAGCTGGAGTCCACCATAACCTCTCACTCCCAGTCCCTCCAATTCTAAACAACTTCCCAAACTGCCTTTTGAATTTAGGCTTAAAAAAAAGAACACCAACTTGCTTGAACATCTTTTTCTTCTTGGTTCCAATGAAACTAACCCCACAGTTTTCAGACGCATCTACATAGAAGGCTGCGGACAACAACAACAAAAAAAAAACTGTCCTCTAGTTGTTTTGTTTTTTCTTTTGCAGGCACTGAATCCAGATATGGCTGTTCAAGAACCACAGGCCATCACAAACATCATGTAGAACACAAAACAAAACAAAAACAAATACATGATTCTAGAACAAGCTGTTTTTTAATGGCATACCAGGATATAATACCATGAGAGTTGATTATTTTGAAACTCCAATTAAAAAGGAAAGTGGGCAATGCTAGAATTCACACACACACACACAAAGGGGGGGAGGAAAACAAAAATAATAATAAAATAAAAATAGATGTATTATTGAGCTGGTGCAGGTGCGGGAGGAGGCTGGTGCTTCTAGCCAAGCAGAAGAAGGGAGAAATGAAGTGGGCTTAGTAACTTCTTGGAGTTCCACAGGAGATGATGATGATCAACTCACTTTCATCATGAGGATGAGAACTTAGAGGGAAAATGACATAAGTCTTTCCAACAATTATTTCCTTAACTTTGTGATTGTTTATGGCTGTTTTTGATCCTGAAATACTGAGATAATTCTCATCCCTACCTCTGCCATCCAAAAGGCAAATGTCATCTCTCCCTCTTAAATACTTAAGCTAAAGTGTTGAAGCAAAGTGTTTGTCCTCACCTCCCTGTCTTTGGCATTTACGGCTCTCTGTGACACAGCAAGATTCAATCCAGACTGAGCAGAGAAAGAAAAAATCAAAAGGAAGAAAGAAAGTAGAGGCCAAGCATGACCATGTCAAGCTAGAGATAGCCTGGTTGTCAAGGTAAAGAAATCACCTACGGAACATGTTATCTATTTATCTTTGATGCTAGATGGCTCTATTTGGAAGGTGCTAGGATGCCAACAAACTCAACCAAGATCTTATGGAACCAGTATTAGAATGTGTTTAAAAAAAAAAAAAAGAGGAAGATAGCCCGGAAAATTCAAGGGGCACATCACCATTCTTTACTTTAATGCATTAACCTGTCCAGCACTCCCTATCAGGAAAGAAAAGGCGTGTGTGTGTGTGTGTGTGTGTGTGTGTGTGTTTCCCCTTTCTTCTTCCTCTTCAAATAAGCAGGTACAGGAAAGAATCTTAAAAGTACTACACTTGCTGGACTGGACTCTGTGTGTTTGCTGCTTCTGTTTTTTGTGGTGTGTGTGTGGGGGGGGGGAGTTCCTGGTTATTTGTTTTCTTTTTTCTTCCTTCCTTCCTTTCTTTCTTCCTTTCTTTCTTTCTTTTTGAGAAAAGGTGCAAAACAGACAGGCTCTTCAAGGTCTTACTGCAGTTCAAAGTCTCTTGATTTCAAGGCAACCCTTGGAACTTTATTTCTTTTTCTTTTAGCATAAGCTCCACTGTGCAAAAAAGTGTGCATTATCTTTGGTATTTATTTTAAGTAGTCTAACTTAAATTTTGAGATAATCCATTAACATTATGGAGAGAAAAAAAAACACAATAAAAATAAAACCCAGAGGCTACCATTTGGCTAGTGTTACGTAATGCCCTTATATAACCAGAGTGTGAGAGAGAGAAAGACAGACACAGAGAGAGAGGGAGAGAGAGAGACAGAGAGACAGACACAGAGACAGAGAGAAAAAGAGAGCGATCAATCCTAACACAAATTACTAGTCTCAGAAAAATCTGGCTCTCCTTTTTGGCAGTTAATCGCCAAACACTTGCCACTGTGAATCACTTCATAAGCTTTCAACCCGAGTTCAACACTGACTTTTAAATTACACACAAGAAAAACTATACTTGCAACAAAAATACACTTTGTGTTCATGTAGTTAGCAGCTTTTCAAAAAAATTAAGGCAGAGTGCTACCTTTGTTTTATGCCATTAAAAACATTCTTGTTCCCCTAAAGAAAAGCATTCTGGATAAGTTGAATATCCAAGCTAGGCTTGTCTGCAGATTCAAGTTTTGTAAAAAACAAAAAAACAAAACACAAAACACAAAAACGATACATTAAACAATAACAAACAAAAAAAAACAACCCATAACTTATTCTACAACACGTATGTGCCTTTGGGGGTCACACGGCGGCGTGCTGAGTGCATGCCACCCATCATTGAGCTTACAGTCTTTCCTGGAAACCTTTTGGCGAGCCTTAGTCCCTGGCGGGGGCGCTGACCTCTGAGCCAGTCCTGTGGTCTCTGTCACTCTATCAGGCCTTTGACCCACAGACCGCGTGGTGGTGAAGTGAATAATAATCCCAGACAAGGAACCACTCCCCGCTGACACACAACCAGTCATATTTCCGATTCTCGCCTTAAGGGTCTCGGCTCTAAGGGGACACTGGCCTGGTTGTGCAGGTCTAGATCAGGGGGGGAGTCCGTACTTGTACTTTCGGGGGGCCCGTTTTCACTGTCGTCTTCCTCTTTGCTGGTGAGGGCAACCTCGTTTTCGTAGCAAAAGGAATTCGCGTTGGAGAGGATGTACTTCTTCTCCGCTAAGTCCCTAGCACTGCAAAGAGGCGTGTTGGGAACCTCGTAAGTCTTGTGGAACCTGGAATAATCGACCTTGTAGTAATGCTTCTCTTCGAAGAGCACCGGCTCGTAGCGGTGACCCCACAGGATCTCGTTAGCCAGGTAAGAACTCCGGCACTGCGTGGTCATGGCCGTGGCCTCCACCATCCCTTCCAGGATCACCACGATCTCGAAGTCCGCGTTGTCGATGTCCTGCTTGCTCAAGTCATACAGGGGGCTGTCTTCGTCTATCTCGTGGACGATGGTGATGGGCGACACCAGGAAGATCCGGTCGATCCCGCTGTCGAAACCCACATTGATGTCGATCTGGTCCAGGGGGATGTACTCCCCCTCGGAGGTGATGCGGGACTTGAGCAGCTGGGCGCGCACGTGCGCCTCCACCAAGTGGCTCTTGCGCAGGTTGCCCACGCGCCACATCAGGCACAGCTTGCCGTCCCGCATGGCGATCACGGCGTTGTTACTGAACACCAGGGTCTCGTTCCTCTTCTTGGGCTTCGCCATCTTCGCCATGACCGCCCCGATGATGAAGGCGTCGATGATGCAGCCCACGATCGACTGGAAGACCACCATGAACACGGCGATGGGGCATTCGTCCGTGACGCAGCGGAAGCCGTAGCCGATGGTGGTCTGCGTCTCGATGGAGAAGAGGAAGGCGGCCGTGAAGCTGTTGACTTCCGACACGCAGGCTTTGCTCTCCTTCGACGCATCCAGGTCCCCGTGGAGCAGAGCGATCAACCAAAACACGCAGCCAAAGAAGAGCCAGGACAGCACGAACGCCAGACAGAAGATCACCAGCATCCACCGCCAGCGGATGTCCACGCAGGTGGTGAAGATGTCCGCCAGGTACCGCTGCCCCTTCTCGCCCACGTTGATGAACTGCACGTTGCAGTGGCCGTCCTTCTTCACGAAGCGGCTCCGACACTGCTGTCGAGTGTGCACTTTGCTCTTCCCGTTCCCGAAGCCATTGGCCACCGCCATGGTGGCCAACTTCATGCCGTCTTCTTCCGAAGAGACGATGCTGTAGCGGTTGGTTCGCACACTGCCCATCGCTTCTGCTGGGGGCTCCAGTGCTTCTGCTTTGGGAAACAGTCTGAGTTTTTGCAAGACCCTTTGGAGAAACAGTTTTGAATGTTCAGTGAGGACACACGCACACAAAAAAAAAAAAATAAAATAAAATAATAAAACGAGGAGAGATGAGTTGTCTCCAAGAGCCTTGCGGTTCTACCAAGGTCTCCTGACGGACATGCAGTTACCTCTGTAACTCAGCAGACATCCAGAGAGTTTGTCCTGCAAGAGAAGAACACAGAGCCCTTCGTTACAAAAGAAGTCCTTTCCTGAAAGAGTAAGGCAGCATTTCCCAACCGAAACAGAACCGAATACAGAAAAGAGTCTGCATTGGATTGCAGGGACCTTCATTCCTTGTTCCCTAGAATGTTTCCTTCCCTCAATAGTTACTCCAGATCACAAAAGTGTTGGACAGAGATGAGTTACCTGTAACACTCTTTCCACCAATCTTTCAATTCTCACCTCTTGTACTTCTGGCCACCTCTCTATTTAACCTCCAGGTTGACCTAGCAGCTCTTACTCTCTTCCTTTTTCGCCTTTCCTGCTTGCTAGGTTTCCAAGTCATTCAACCAAAGAAAGTCTTTCTGATTCCAAGGCTTGTCAATGAACTTTCAGAAAGAGAATACTTCCTGTCAATGCAGCCTTGATATTAATTGCACTGCAATGCATTATGGGGGGAAAATCGAGCCCTCCACGAGAAGGCCGACTTCAAGAGGCCCAGGCGATTTTGTGTGAGCCCTCTCTGGGAATCATGTGAATGGATGGAAGTTTCTGGATCGAGTTTGGGTTTGGTCCATCGCTTTGCACACTTGGAGTAGCCACTGTGCAGCTATGCCTGCCAGCATCTCAGTTAGTGGGAGTGATTCTGACTTGAAGACACAGCTTTGCTCTGGGGGATAGAGAACAATTCTGTTGCTTAGCAATAAGAGTCGTTGAAATTCTCCAGAGATGGGATTGCCATGTGTAATGACAGGCTAGGAAGCAAGCACCTTTGTGCCAAAGGACCAGGTCTTTAGCGGATTGAGATAAGGCAGGAACTCATTTCGTGTAGGTCCAATGCTGGGTTCTTTCAGACAGAGACAACTTTGTAATCTAAGCAGCTCATAAATGCCAGTCAGCTTACTTTCACTTCCAGGACTGTTGTTTGCTATAGGTTCCTATGGGGGAAGGCATTCACCTTTACTTAACAAGAACAAATAGCAATTTTCATTTTCTTTTTCCAATTGCCTCATTCTCCCCTAGGTTAAGAACTACCTACGTGCATGAACTTTCCATCTTGACTCTAATAAAGATACATTATTCTTTGACTAATAACAGCCTAAGAGAAAGCCAAAGGTGTTTTCTTTATCAAGTTTGTATTCACAAAATGAATTCAACCTAGCACTAAAATATCAAAGTGATTCACACCTTTTTTTAAATTTTGCAACAACAAAAGGCATGTCCTGTATTGAAGAGAGACATCAGAAATTTGTTGAAGTTCTGATAAGGCAGACACCCCTTTTTCTTTCTCCTCCCCAAAACCACACTAAAGATTAAGCAGTCACCAGAACCATTTTTCAGTCAAGCCCACTGAAGACAAATGAAGCAAAGCATTTATCCCAGTTTTGTGCATCCTTTTATAAAGAGGCAAGGTGCATTGTCTTCGAAAATGCCTTGTTACAGTCTTTTGACTTCTTCTATATCCAAGCGATTATGCAAGAATGTGCCCCAACACATTTTTCCTAAGATTAGTCATCTGTGAAAATTGCAATGTGTGTTACATTTTGGCAGCTTTTGACACCTAAATGATGCCCCGATTTGAAAGTGCCTTTGAATTACTTTCTAAAAAGAAGGTACAGTGCCTTCCCTACCTTCCACCTGCTTCAATGTTTTGTCTGCTTCCTTATGAAGTTTGCACTTGGACCAAAGGTGGGGAAAAAAAGATTCATAAACCTCAGGCTTGTAAATCATAAATATGGAAAGATTTCTTTTCCTCTTTTTTTTAAACAGTGATTATTGGCTCATATGTAATTGCCAGGCATTTTTACATAAACACAGAGAAAGCAATGGGACACTCAACACAGGTGTACTTTTCCAATAAAGCAAGGACAAAAGAATCTTCATTTACAAAGGGTTTGAAACTTGGAATTTGGCTTGACTTGAGACTATCTGAGTATAAACTGACACAAAGAAATTCCATTTACATGATTCAAAACAATCCATCAATCCTTCGGTCTGAATTACCATGGGGGAGGCATGAGCAGTATAATATCACCTCCAATTTATTTTGGCTTACTTCTTCACTCTTTATAGATGAGAGCCTAATAACCATATGAAATCTAAAGGCTGACATACGCCTTTCCAAAGATCCTGATGTCAGGATGAGATTGTTTGAATTCCACAAACCACACAATACTAGCTTCCTATGAATAGTTTTCCCCATTTAGAGCCTTGAAAAAGGCCCATGTAGAGAGACTGTGTTATTCTCTCATTTCCACTGCTAATGGCAGAATTTGTTTCCTAAGTGGAGCACCATCTAGAAAATTTCCCATTTCTCTCTCGAAAGGGAAAATAAGTGGTTGCATTGTGATCATTGTTTTAGGCAAAATGGAGACATTTGTAACTTCAAATAGATACCCCGAGTATAATATGTGTGCATGCGCATTCTATATAGTTGGACTTTGTCGAGGTAATTACCTCACAGAAGTGTAGAACCTGCCAGATTTGATAGGGTAACTGTCTTAAGAATCCAACACAAAAATTGCTTTCTCACATGCCTCAGTGGTGTTAAGTAGGCAGAAAATTTCCTTGCCCACTCCTCTCCATGAGCATCTGTGGAAAGCTTTTTTGTTTTAAATTTAAAAATAAATAAGGCATTCATGCCACTTTATTCCAAATCATCTTCTGAGAAACAATGAACTATAGAAACATGAAAACACTAAATGAGTTGATGGCTATAGCTCCAGAGAATGGATAGTTGGTTTGGTGAACAATGTATAAAATCCTCTTTCAGCTTTAATATTTACAGAGCTGGCTGTCAATTCAATGGACACAAAGAATCATTTTTGCCTAGGCCACAGCCAATGATGTAGAAAGTATTTCTGGGAAATTGAGAGGCTACATGTGGGGCTGTTCATGTTAAGACTATTTATAGGCTGAGCCAAAATTAAGCATAAGCAATGGAAAAAAATATTTCAGTGCTTCAATCTTAGGTAGATATGAAATGGGGTGGGGAGAGAGAGAGAAGAGATACAAGGTCAAAGAGATCACATAGGCTAAATGAGGGACACTAAACTGCTTTCAGTATGTAGGAAATAGTTCCAATAGAATCTATTTTAAAGAAATAGAATTAAAAGGTAATCAAGAGGAGTAAAAGAGAATGACTATGTCTTATAATTATAGGCCAAGAACAAAGTTTCTGCCTAAGGATAGGAGATAGCAAAAGAAAATGCACTGGGCTATGAGAGGTCTGCTAATGAGTGTTTAGAGCAGCTATTCCCCAGCTGACGCCATATAGACCAGCCTAAGTGAGCTCTGGGTACAAGTTGCTATGTGAGCCCAATTGCTCTCAGAGCAACCTCTCTGCAGCTCAGTAAACAGAAAGGAAGAGAGGAAGGAGGGGGAAGTGAGCAGAGGAGAGAGAACACCCCTTTATCTATGTGAGCTCTGTCTTCAACAACTATGTTCAGCAAGGCATGCTGCTGTGATGCGCAGCATTTGCAGATTTTGGAAAGCAAACAATTGGTAAATAGTAACATACATGAAAACTGTCATGAAATGGTAGAGATACTTAGGTCATGTGGCTAATAGTTCAGGATACTCCAAAGTCATACAAGGACTCTACCATGAACTAGAAAAAAAATCTTCAAATGAAGAGTCTGAAGGAGAGAGATACAATCCCAAAGGTATAAAAAATCTATTTCTCATGGATAGTAATAATCTAAAAAAAACAAAGTACCATCAATCTATGAAGGGAGGGGCGGACCTTGACTTCAACTCTCACCCCTCCCTTCATATCCCAAGTAACATGTATCTTTCCTCCAAAGCATCAGGATTTTTGTGGATGGTGACAAATATAAAGACTCAGAAGGGAGCAGGAAGAAAGTAACAAGTGTAACAGTGTTACATAGCAGACACACAACAATTGGTAGAAAGGAAATCGGACAGCCTATTGATTATTAGTGTAATGATAAAACATGATTAAAAAGTCAACATTCTTTGCATGTCCAAAACAGATTTTTTTCCAATATCACCCTATTTCCCAACATCCCAAGTTTTTGAAAATCTCCAGAATTCTCTTTATCATCACTATGCTACTGATACATTCACCCAGACAGACTTTAAACTACCCATTCCCTATCTCTAATTTCTTTCTTCAGTTGTCATGATGAATTCATGTTCTGATGCAATCTTTGTGCAGACTCAAGTTGTAGTGATCTTTGCTTCCTTGAAACCAAATTGCAACCAAGAAAAGGCATTGATACCATTATTAATGAGACTAACGAAGTGCTTGGGGCAGGGTGACATATGATGGGAAAGTTCTGCCGTCTTCAGGCTCAAAAATACAAACTCAAGCTGGGGCTCTCTTTCCCCCAGCAAAGCAAGTTTAAGATTCTTACTCTGGAAAGCCCCACTTGAAACAACCACCAGAAAGATAATAAAATAAAATAGACATCAGGATCCAGAAGAAGTTTTGATTTGAGAGAGCGAGGGTAGGGGAGTGAAGGGGAGAGGTGTCTGGATCTCAGAAGAGAGCTCATATCATACCTCCAGCCCTCCCTGCCCACCCCTGCTCCTTTTTTCTCCCCTTTGTCTTTTTTGTTGTTGTTGTTTCCTTCTATCTTTTCTCCTAAGAAGAAACAAACTCAGACTCGCCCCTGCACTGCAAATCCGGTATCTCGCTACAGCTGGTACATTGGAAGTTATGAGCACAAACAGACGTTGCAAGAAATCTGTGTCTGTTGCTCAACTGTTCCAAGCATGTCTCAGTATTTTTAGCTCTGAGGATGTTCAAGGGCTCGCACAAACTACCCAGGCATGAGTTTGGGACGTTTGAGAGGAGGGGTGAAATGGGGGGGGGGAGGGGGCGCGACGGAAACATGACAGCTGGGCATCTTGGGAGCAGCCGGGCAGGGGTTAGGGCAGGAGAAGAGTTTATTCTCTAGGACAGAGAGACACGGAATGAAGAAAGAAACCGCCCCCCCCGCCCCCCCCCCCC
>NW_012267223.1:8473778-8658162 GCF_000151885.1 Dipodomys ordii | reverse complement strand
ATAGATAGATAGATAGATAGATAGATAGATAGATAGATAGATAGATAGATAGATAGATAGATAGATAGATAGATAGATAGATAGATAGATAAAAACGAAAGAAAGAAAAAAGGAGAGAGAGAAAAGGTAGCAACTGCTTGGCTACTCGGTTTTCCAGGCTGTTGGTGAATTCCTTACAAAACACCTAGACTTTTCTGGAGGATGAACCGTTGCCTTGCTCTTGCCTAGTCCATCCTCGATTTCTCCTCCTCCTCCTCCTTCTCCTCCTCCTCCTCCTCCATCCACCACCGCCACCAACACCATAGCCACCGCCACCGCCACTGTCACTGCCAGGCACGCTCGGCTGATCTAAAATCAGAACAATTAAGAGAGTAATGAATTCTCTGGAACAAGCAACTCCTACAACCGTGCTCTGCCTTCGCACCAAGCGCCTCCCAGCTCAGCTCTCGCGTTCCATTCTCAGCAATCAGGAGAGAGAAGGGGAGGACAGACAGACAGACACAGAGACAGCCGGGCAGACCTTTTGAAAAGAATCAACCCGAGAGTTAAACTGCAAGTTGGGATCAATCGAACCGCGTGCATATATCCTGTAAAGTGAATGCATGGTCTCGCAGTGCTTTCAGTATCGTTACGAGATTTTCATCACTATATGAGTCTTTTCTTTCCATGACGTTTGCATTCCCTGTGTGTTTAAAATATTTGTGTGTATATGTACTTCAATGTTTTATTTCCTCAAGCGATCAAAGGCATTCTAGGAGCGGTTTATTCTCTCTAAAGGTCTCCTTAGATTCCCCAACCGACTTGCACAAACTAGCTCTCATTCTGGGCAAAAACAGCCTGGTGGGTTTTGTGTCGAGGGAGGTGAACGGGTTCCCTCTCCGAGTTTCACATCTCCACGTGGCCCCTAGGAGGTGCTGGTGAAATACACTTGGATTTCTTTTCTTCTTCAGACCCATAGTTAATCCTGCTTTAGCAAGTGTGTCTCTTTTCCTAGCACTTGAGCAAGACACTTAAATCACAGGGGTGTGGAGAAGGTCTTGCACGCACTGTGACCTTGCGATGGGCCACATCGCTGGAGTCCCTAGAGCTCTGTGACTAACACCATACCTTTGAAAGCCTTGCGCTGGGGAACACTCCCACAAGGGGAAGGCTGCTGCAACATGTATGAAGTCAGCTGTCACTTGTACTCAGCTCCAGTTAAATCTGAACAGGGAGATGTGTAAGAACCCAGGCTACAGGTAATAAGGCATCTGGGAGACCCACAGATTAATGCTGTGTCCGCCAAACGATGGAGAAAAGGTTAATTACTGGTTTCAGTTCAATGGGCAGCCTCTTGGAGTTCTTAAAAAATAAATAAATAATAACTAAAACAGGTTGAAAGTCAAATCAATCCCCTAAAACATATTAAGGTTTAGTTGGGGGGAGGGAGAAACCATCTTTCATGCATTTTTCTCTTCTGTATTTTATTCTCAATGAGAGCCTCTGCAGATATAGCTAAGAATTTTACAGATCATGTGAATTCAGAGGTAATACAATTTCTTTTCTTTTCCTTTCCTTCTTTCTTTCTTTTTTCTCTTCCTTCCTTTTTAAAAATTTCTTTGTTTTTCTTGCAGGCATTAAGTTCTGTTGGAAAAAAAAATCACTCACCCAGAAAGGGACAGCAAGTTTTGCTGAAGTTTGGATTGAAGTTGTTTAATACTCTACTGTAAGTAAAATGAAGGTGGGGTCATAGGGTAAGAGAATCACTAGAGAAATGAACCCAGCGTGGTAAGATTTTACATGGCTACATTCATGGAGCTAGTGGAACACATAATGAATATACCCCACTTTTTCTTACTCACCCATTGGCATTGTTTTTCACCTCCACTTCGGCCCACTAAATAATGTTTACATCCCTAAGGAGAAAGTCTCAGGAAAGGTACTGATTTTACTAAGTAGCTTTCAAGTCTGAGGAAATAGTGTTTCCCTTAATCATTGATGCAAATTAACCCATAAAGGATTAAATATTGAAACTCAAAGCTTGTCTAAATATATGTGAGCATTTTCTAGCTATATTGCTAGATATATTATATATATATATATATATATATGCATCCTAATTAAGAAATAGTTTTTAACTCTATCCCTGTAAGGAATTTTTTATGTGCCAAAGCATTAGGACTTGGGTAAATATGCTTTTTTTGGAGTGATGCGTAATAGAGATTTCTCTAGTCAGCCTATTTTTTTTTTTTGGCTGAGTCAGGTCTATTTAGAAAAATTCCCTATTAGTTTCAGACACCATTCCTGTTGAGTGCTGGGATCCGTCTGTAGATTAAATTTTTCCAAGGAAATGACAATTATGCTCCTACTGATCCCCTCCACGGCAACCACTTATAATATTGGAACAGAATATTAGTCATAATTTGGATTCACAGGCAGATATACATGACACACAGAGCTGGTGTTCCATTAGGAACACAAATCTTTCCTTCACACTTCTAGAAAGATCACCAACAATGAGACATATTGTAAGACTTCCAAGTATATATATGTACAGACAAATATATATTCAATTCACACTCACAGCAATGAAAAATGAATAGTGACTTGCATTTGCATTCACTTACTGATCAATCTTTTGAATAATAATCAATAGTAATAAACAAAGAACATGTCATCAGAGCAGCTTGAGATGTAGACAGGATATTTCTGTAGTCTACTAAGAACAAACCACAGCCAGGTGCTGGTGGCTCACACTTGTAATCCTTGCTACTCAGGAGGCTGAGGTCTGGGGATCATGGTTCAAAACCAGCCCAGGCAGGAAAGGCTGTGAGACTCTTATCTCTAACATTAACCAACAAAAATCCAGAATTGGAGGTGTGGCTCATAATGGTAGAGCACTAGTCTTGAACAGAAAAAAAAGTTCAGGGGCAGCACCCAAATCCTGAGTTCAAGACACATGACCAACAAAAATCAAACAAACCAAAAAGAACAGACCAACTAGTAGGGCATTTTAAAACATTGAATGTAACCTTCTCTATTGGGACACAGTTTTGCATTCTGCAGAACCTCTTTGGCTCTAAAACGTAAGCATTTTCACTTACCACTCTGGTTATTTAATCTTCTTATTAAATTCAATAATCATATTTGCCAACTAAGTACCAGGTAACACAGGAGACAGGAAAGTCCAAGAAGCAAACTTTTTGTCCTACAGAGTTTGAAATTTTGATTTTGGAAGACAAAAACATTGCACAAGTAAAATGTTTCAGTGAGTAAATTCTGGAAGATTTAATACATGGTTACTTATTGCCAGATGCAGTGCTATTGAGCGTTTTGAAAATAAGTCAGAAGACACAACTATGTCCTCATTCACCTGATATTCTGAAATACCCATAATGCCCAAGTCATATACAGTCATGTGTATAATTATAAGTAAATTCTAAGTATAGCATGTTCTTAGTGAGTGCTTTTATTCATACAGAGGCACTAAAGCAACAGCTCACAATCTCAATTTGCATCTCTCATACCCAGGAATGTAGCATCCTACATCATAGTTTCATTGTTGTTGATGTTGGTTTTGGGACTTGAACTCAGGGCTTAGGCTCTATTCCTGAGCCTCTCTGTGCTCAAGGCTAGAGGTCTACCATTTGAGCAACAGTGCCACTTCCAGTTTTTGAATGGTTAATTGGAGATAAGAGTCTCACAGGGACTTCTCTGGCCAGGCTGGCTTTGAACCATGATCCTCAGATCTCAGCCTCCTGCATAGCTAGGATTACAGGTGTAAGCTACCAGCACCTGGTCATCATACATTTTTAAGTGATTACAGTGTGTTTAACTAGCATGTTTTATTCCTCTCATGCTATTAAAATATTTTCACGTATTTCCTGTTCATAGGCTTTTCAAAATCCAGTGCTGTATCTTCCTTACCTTCAATATCTTTATCCCCTTGCAGTTGGCCAGGTACATAAGTCCTTCTCCGCAAAGGTCCGTGGAACAGGAAATGAACCAATAGATATTAATATTCAGTATGATATACCATGACTCAGTGCTCTGTGCTTTGAATATGGCACATCTCCCACAGCTTGATGTGCTGAATGCCCCCAGCTTGTGGCACCATATGGGGACATGGTGGAAACTTTAAGAGGTGGGCCTATTTGGGGGAAGTGGGTGCTTGGGGTGTGTCTTGGAAGGTTATACCTGGTCCTTAGTTGCTCTGGCCACCGCAATCGCCTGTCTTGCCACGAACGCAGAATCAGCTGAACCAAAGATTTGTGGACTGATGCCTCTGAAACAAGGTTACAAAGCAAATCTTTCCTCTCTAGATTTTGTCAGGCATGCTGTCCCAGCAAAGCAAAGTCTGACCAATACACGCAGTATGAATGTCAACAAGATATTTCACGTTGGCCTGAAATACCCAGAGCCCATAAGGGTACTGTGGACCCATTTGCTCTTGTATTCAATGATGCGATATTACTTTGAATCTGTCAGGCTGTCCACACACTCATCTAATTCGTTAGACAGGTCATTAGCAATGTACAAAGAGTAAAAGTATGCTTTCTTGTTTGTTTGTTACATAGTATGAGCAGATGCTGAATTTGAAGTTACTTTCCCTTGGTCAGTTTCCTTTTTGGATAAAAGAGCGTTCAGATATGAACGCTGACAACTGTATTTGCTTTACAGATCATCTAACTAGAAGTCCTCTGAGTAAGATGGAACCTTAGTGTTCACATCTGCTTGTATATTTTATAGGTATACACACAACAAAATCCCAAGTATTCATTCAGTGACTATTTCTGTGTTTACTCTGTCCCCCTATTATCTTGGTCTTCATTTTCCATCAAATCTGTTAAAATCCAACAAGAATAATACGTCGATCTGTTCTTGAAGAATTCTATACTTCTAGAGCCAGACAGGTTATTATTTTAGTAAATTACCTCTTCTGTCATGTTCCAGGAGACTTCATTTATCTCCCATGAGTGAGACAATTATACTCTGAAAATACCATATTCATCCTTGGACCAAACCTTACATTACTGTGTCTTCACACAGTGATTATGATGATTGCTTGATCTGTGTTATCTGCTGTAGGTTAGCTCTCTCAAAGGCACTAAGCCCTGTAACCTCAGTTTATCCATGGGTGGCAGTTTCTCAGGGCAGGACATCGGACAGAAACATAGGCCTACTCATTACAGGCACTATGGAAAGACAGGCCTTATGACTGGAGGTCCAGTAGTAGCATCATTAATAATACCGAAGAAACATTAATAAAAATAATAACAATAAGAAGGCCAAGTACATTAAGGTGTTTACAAGAAGCAAGCACCGCTCTTGTATTTTGCAGGCTGTGCTACCCTGTGCTTCTGCATTGCCTGGATATTTTCATAAGGAAATAATGAGAAAGATAGAGGAGGCCTAGAGAAAAGGAGGGAGGAGAGGAGATAATAATATTTTTTGGTAATTCTACTGAGTGTGTCCTTTCAAAAGAATACCAACATTTATAGCAGGCACTAGAGTGAGTTTGCATCTAGCAAACCACAGTTGTACAGCTTACCAAGGGGAGCGATACTTTCCAGTAAGATCTGTTATTATTAGCAACTGAACCCAGTGTCTAAAAACACCTGTAAGGATGTCTCTTTCCTCTTTTGTAATGTTTCAGTGGAAGATCATAGGATTTATGCTACTTGGAATTTTCCAGAACTAACAACAACAAAGAAAACAAAGACTTCAAAAGGCAAGGCTAGTCGTGAATGTAGGTATTTGTGGACTGTGTCACAGTCTATGGAGAAAATGAAAAACATATGTTGGGTCAGGTCAACAACACCATACTGATACTTTTGAATGTACAGCTATGTACCTGCATGCCCAAGTTTTAGGATAAGGGCTTTGACTTTTTTTTTTAAGTGTCTTTTTGAAAAACTGCAAATGCATTGAATGATCATTGTGAAAAAAAATGTAAAGGATTTTAGAAAGCATTTCAACATGTACAAGGATGTAAGAAAATTAGAAAATGAAATAAATTTAACTCTCTATCATTTGGAAATAATGGTTGTAACCTAATATTTTTTCCTTCTATTTCTGGTTTCTACTTTTAAGTCATTCTCCAATTTTAAGATCAACTGTTTCATACTTTTTTAATGCATGACTGTCATACTTTTAATATTTAAGCATTGCTATGCAATGAAAAGTATCTGAAAGCATATGTTTTCATGATTGGGTATAAAGGATGCCTTTACTATTGAAATGAAATAATATTTTACTTTCATCTTTAACCAGGTCTTTAGAATAGATTTCTGGATGGCAGATTGTTCTGTTAAAAATGATATACTCGGGGCTGGGAAGGTGGCTCAGTGGTAGAGCGCTTGCCTTGCATGCCTGAGGCCCTGGGTTCAATTCCTCAGCACCACATAAGCAAAAAGCAAAAAGCCGGAAGTGGCGCTGTGACTCAAATGGTAGAGTGCTAGCCTTGAGCTGAAGAGCTGAGGGACAGCACCCAGGCCTAGAGATCAGACCCCACAACCGGACCCCCCCAAAAAATTATATACTCTCAAAACTATTTCTTCATTGTAATTTTTTCACCTGAAATCCAAACTTTGAATTTCCAGGATGTCCTAAATTATGTGGCTTTAATACTTTTGTTTAGGTGGGTAGCATTGAGATTTGGGTAATCCTGATATGTGTCTGTAACTCTGATCTGCTACCTATGGTGTGAAAGTTGTGAAAGATCTGCTATAAAAGTTGTAGAGAATAACAATCATAGATATAAATTGTGTTTAGAGACATAGAAACCATTTAAACAATGTAGTTTTTACTTGTAATACTAGTACTACTGCCCCTGTTACTAATGGAGACAAAAATAATAAGGTTAATAAATATCAATGACTTATATTTATACAAGAAGTTTGTAAGAAACACAGAAATCTATTGCAGGATCTGGTTACTTACTGTAATCATAAATAAAAAGAGGAGTAGTTAAGGTGATTAGTAGTATAGGTTGTAGTTAAACCAAATGACAAAGATTAAATGTATTTTTCAGTTCGTGGTCTGTGTATTTGAATAAGTTCATGGATTTCTTAAAGCAATATTTGGATTGAATAGGAAATTTGGGTTGGAGTTGTAAACTTTCAGAACCAAGGCGATGAGTTAGCCCTTTATTCTTTACACAGGAAGGGTCTACAGGCAACCCAGAACAAAGATAAGACATGCAAGGAGCGCGTTGGGAACATTGATCAAATTGGCATTTCTTAGTCTTTTGCCTTTGGTGACGGCCCTACCAGGTTATATGCCCTTCTGTTTTTTTTCTTAATTTGATTTCCCAAATTCAAATTTTAATTAAGAAAAAACAAGATCTAGAAATCATATTGCAGTAAACATCTTCCATGAGTGAAGAAACTAGATGTGAATTTTAAACCTGCTTTTTCCAAATCTACCATCTCTTTCTCTGCTTTTAACAGAAGATAACCTCTCACAGAATCTCTGCTTCAGCAACTCTGGATACTTCAGGATTGACCCTAGAATTTTCAGAGCCACTAATTAAGTGCCCTGAAATTATTTCTTCCTCAAATCTAAAATACACACAAAGTTCAACTATTGGCTTCTTTTATAGGTTTCAGATCCCAATATTTGGGTCATGATTCATGCTTCTTTGTGTTTCTGCCATTTAAAGAATAAATTTGGTTGCTATATGTATATTTAATTGGATTTTTCCACTATCTTTGACTAATGGCTGTTGTTTAATTGATATTTAATTCCAGTCTCTTGTTAAATCTATATTCTTCTATTCAAAGCCCATATTCAAGTTCCAAATAAGTAAAACTTGTATTGCAACTATACAAAAGTAAAAAGCTGTGCTCAAATAACATCAATAGCATCAGTGATGAATAACACAACATCAGGAGAAGAATCAGATAATTGTTAAAAGGAAACAAAAATGATACGATTACTCATGTTTTAGGTCCCTCGATATCTTAATGAACTTGTTATTATTGAATCCAGATATTTATTCTGCCACATTTAAATCTGAACTGCCTCCAGTTGTTCACAACTGTTAATAAACCTCAAAGGAGTTGTAAGGATAAGCAAGTGTTTGAGAAATTGTTTCTAGGGTTAGCAATCCATTCTGAATTTATGACAGTAACTTAAAATCTTTCACCAGCTTTTTAGCTTTTTTATCAGCAAGGTTCTCATTTCAACACTTGTATTTATACACAAGTCTATTCTTCGAGTCATTCAGTTTTAAAAAGGCAGGAACTCACACTATAAATAATGCCTTTTTTTTTTGGCAAAGTGATTGTCATTTCCCTGCATGTAAAGTAAAATACGTGAAGACCTGCTGTAAGCGTTAGCTCAGCTTGGCAAACCAAAATCAAGTGAGAATGCTCACTTGCACAATTACTAGAATGAAACCTTGTTAATGTATTAACATATACAATAGTGCTTTCCAAAAATATCACAATGATTTTTTAAAAAAATAATGATGAAACATAATGATGTTATTTTTCTCTTGGACAAATAAATCAAACCCCCAAAACTATTGCTTTAACTAGGAGATATCTTGACATAAAATAGCATGCCTCTTTAGTACTGAGTAAGGAAGGAATAGACTTAGTAGCTTAGTTGGCAGAAAGCAAATCCAAAGTATCTATAAACATGTACACACAGACACATACACATCAATGGCTTCAGTAATGACATATCCAAAAATCTTATAGAAGGAAGAAGACTAGCGTGAATGTGTATTTATATGTTCTGACAGGAGAGCTTTGGTCAGCTCTGAGATTCCCTTTTTCCATAATTTGCCTGCCTGAATCTGATTTTAGAATGCTTTCAGCTCAATAACATTTCACATTTGCAATTTAAAGAGCCATCTACTCACCCATGGCATACACATTATGTATGCATTGAAAAGATGAAAAAATTCAAAATAGGTACTGGCACCCTTCAGAATTTTTGAAAAGTAGAATAATCTAGAAGGCTCAGAGACTAAACATTTTCTCAGAATTTCAGTAGAACAGTAGTTAGTGACAGATAAGCAGTCCCTGAGGGTACAAGACAGTGAGAATATTCTTTGTAGTTCCTTCTAGAAGTAATCTAAACATCTACCTGGTCAACATAACATTTAGCCCAGCAGATCCCGTATCCATAGTACAATGGAAATTTATGCAAGTCTCCTTAATCCTGGGCTCAAAATGAATCAGTGCTCTTCCCTAAGTGAATTATGCACAGAAATTAGTTTACAGCTTTTTATGGTCTGTCTTCTTTCCTTGTACATTCATTGCTTCCTTCTTGGGCATTTTTCCCCCATTCCCTAGTCCATACATTGTACAAGAAGGGGATTAGGACCCAAGTATGACAGGTGATCCAGGCCGGAGTTCTCTGAATTGTATTGCTACATGATTTAGCATTTGATTCATCTCTAGAAATGTAGTTCACGACCTGCATGACTTTAGCTTCACAGGCTCCCACATAAAGCATTACCTACCAACGTGATGTGGCAGAAAGTCATCGGGCACACTCGATACCATGAACTCATGCCAGACCTATAGGATGAGACAGTAGAGTTGGAAAACAAGACAAAACAAAAAGTGAAAATCACAATCATTTCTTTACAATGAAAAGTGATTGTCTTTGAATTGACTTACAGGTCATGATGTAAAGCAACAAAAAAGTGGGGGAGAAAAAGAAATAATGAAAGAGAAAAATAATCTCTAATTACAAACAGATGCTCTGCACTTTCTGCAGCTTCTTACAACCCCCCCCCTCCCACCACGGGTCCCTGCCCAGATCTCCATCAAAGGCAGACTGTCCTGCAGTCCTGCAGCCCATTACAAGCAATCTAGAAAACCAGATAACTTCCTCAGAAAAGGCTTATCCCCAGTGATGCCCCGAAGACCTCTTCAGACCAAGAACGATATTTTTCTCACAGGAGAGTTTACAAGTCTATGAATTCATGTTCGATGAGAGTTTCATAATTTCCTTTCTGCAAATACCAGGGTATTTATTTCTCTTATGTAATTTCCAGGCAATTGGTTGCTTGATCTGATTTCTATTCTGTGGGTCTGCCTACTGGGAGGCCTTCCCGTCAGTCACCCTCAGTAAGAACATATCCAAGGACTGATATATGACTGCGAAGGAATTCAACAATTCCTGGAAGGAAAAGGGTTAAGAGCCAGTAAAAACAGCATAAATTTACACATGACCTAGTGCGATTACACTTTTATTCTCTTCCTTGCTTGGAAGAACAATGGCCACCTCCATAACTAATGCGTCTAGTCCAAAAGGCCCTGTGCCTTAAGACATGCACTCTCTGACCCTCTGCAGATGACCTCAACTGCAGAAAAGTTGGAAAGGCTCTATAGACAAAAAAGTGAATTGGATGGTGAGTTTTTTCCCCCAAAAGGTCTAAAAGGTTCATTATATCGTGGAAAAAAAATTACTCTCGACTCTTGAGCTGAATGGCACAATCTTGTATTTATGATGGTCCAAGTCTCCCTAGGATTTCTAGCACTATCAGTGCTCTGTTTGCAATCTCAACTTGCCGAGCAGGAAGATGATTTGAATAGCCGAGACCTATGAGCAGAGAAAAGCTACTCCAGCTGTCTCAGTTAAAACAGAAATAAAAACAAACCAAAGCATAAGCTCCATCCTGATACTATCATTTTTATTTCTGCAAAATATAGGAATAGACTGAGTTAAGCAAGTAAACATACGAGTGGGTGATAAACAGAACACACATTTGTGTTCCTTTAGAGAGGAGATGAAATGTATCAAAGAGCAAGTAGACAGTTCTCTGTCAAGCCCAGCCTTGGGGATCCTAAATACAGTATTCAATAAGGACAGGAATATGCTGGCCTGCAGCTTTCTCTCCTTAACCATTGCACAATCCTTTTATTTTTGTCTCACTTTTTTTCCTTCTCTAAAAACTTTTCATTGATTGTCCCATTGGGAGAAGTTGCACATTTGACTTAGGCTCAAGATGTGTCAGGAAAGCCATGGATTTGCCTAGAAAACCCATGAAGGCCAGTGCATCACAGCTACTGGTATGACAATATGCCATCAGTGATGTTTGTTATAAGCTTCTTTCTTCTTCCTCTTACTATCTCACAGAAAATCTCCCAAGAAAACTTTAGAAGGCGTTTTAACTTGTCTCAGATCTTTAGAGCAGCAGATCTTGGAAGAGCTTTCCTGTGGACTTTTGAAGACTATCAGTTCTATTGGAAGTGCTGATGAAAAACTGAATTAAAATGGAAAAGATAGCAATAAAATATGATGCAACATGAAGAAACAGCGACATTGTGAGACTTCTTTTTTAAAAATCCACTCTTCAAAGATGCCATTATTTGTGCAGAATAATTTCCCTAACATATTCCAAGTCTTTTTTTTCCTTTTTTCCTTTTTTCTTTTTCTTTCTTTTTTTCCCTCTGGTTGTGGGGTTTGAACTCAGGGCCTACGTACTGTCCCTGAGCTCTTTGGCTCAAGGCTAGTGTTCTACTGCTTTGAGCTATAGATCCATTTTCAGTTTTTGAGTGGTTAATTGGAGATAAGAATTTCGCAGGGACTTTTCTGCCTGGACTGGCTTTGAACTGCAGTGCTCAGATCTTAGCCTCCTGAGTAGCTGGATTACAGGTGTGAGCCATCAGCACCTGCCTTGCTTTTTTGTTCATGGAATACAATACCAGATTAAGTACTACAGATGGGCAAATATCTCCATCAAGAAAATGAGCCATGAGAGATCCATGAATTATAAGAGAGTATCCTTTTACAGTAGACTCATAAACAAAATCTTGGGCCTTGGTGAGATGTTTGGTTCCAAGCATCATGCTTTGCATACATGGTCATAAACGAATGCAGCAGTCAAATTGGACTCATAACCTGTGTAGCCCAGAAACTAGGAATAAGTTTGCATTTTTAAGCTGGGAACAAAGTCAGAAGAGAAAACGGTGTATTTCATAGCTTTTGAAAGGTCTATGCAATTCAAATTTTTGTTTTCATCAACTCTAATGGGAACATGGTTACAAACGTTGGTTACCCATTGCTCTGACAATGGCAAAGTTAAGTGGGTGAGAAAGTAAAAAAAAAATTGACTGTCAGATTCTTTATAAGAATAATTGCTGACCTGTAGCCTAGAAGAGTGCTTCATAGTCTCTGGTTAAATTGACTGAAAAGGACATCAATGTTATTGCTCATGTCTGATACTTGGAAGCTGAGTAAATTCAATTGAACCATTTAACTGTCGGTGCCTTCTCATTAGAGCAGAGATAAAAATGTTCGTAGGTTTATTTTAAGATGAACAATATAATGATTGTAAAATATGGATTCAAACAAAGAATGTTTTCTCTTCAGGTTAATTATAGTTGACATATTTTGATTAAATACTCTTGCATGTTAAATTAAGTGGCTTCCAAGTGAGTTCGTAAAATAGGATTAAAGTTATTAATAACACTAATGATTAAAATGAATGGATGCGAAAAATGATTCCATGGAGAATAAGTTGTGGCCTATTTGCTAACATTGCATAGTTTCTCGATTTTTTTTTTCACAGTTAAACTTAGCTGTTCCCCACAGGGATCATTCACACTGTGAAACTTCCAAGTCAAGTAAAAAACTTTGCCATGCACCAACCCAACCATCTACTTTGAATGCATTCTCATTAGTGAGTATTAAGTGTTGCAGTGAGGAGTGTATAGCTCTTAAAACAACATAAAAATAATTGGATAAATTGGCCTATTTTGTAGCAAAAATAATAGTCTTGCTTTGAATTCTGATTACACTATGGAAGGGTTTCATTTCTTTTTTTATTTACTGTATTTTTTGTCTTTTCTTTTTTGGTACTGGGGAAGTGTCATTTCCTGAAGAAAGGAAAATCTCCAGTTCTTTGTATCAATGTTGATATATATGTGTCTTTTACATGTTTGTCTTGCTAGCCAGATTTGGAATTAGGCAAAGTAAGAAATTATTTAGCTCAAATATAAAACTTAAGAGGAACCCAAACAAAACCAAATGAAAAAAGGCCATCTCAGTCATCAAGTAATTAATGCTTTTCATAAAAATAATGAAAAAGAATTCCTTTTTTAATTTTTTAAAAAATTTAATTATATTTTATTTTGCTGTAAAGGTGCTGTACAGAGGGGTTACAGTTACATAAATAAGGTAATGAGTACATTTCTTTTCAAACATTGTTACCCCTCCTTCATTTTTCTCCCACTATCCCTCACCCCATTCCTTCCCCTGACTTCCGTAAGTTGTAAAGTTCATTTCCAACATAGTGTCTTATGAATATCATTGTTGCATTGGGACACCCTTTGTCTTTGTATCACCATCTTGTGATTTTTCTTCCTTTCCCCCAGACAGATAAGTGTATCTACAAGACTCAGGGTACCAGAATCAATAACAGTGACCTACCAGGGATAAATTAAAGGAAAAAAGAAATAAAAGAAAAGAAAAAGAAAGAACCTGATGCAGTACATTGATGACAACAAGGTCAACAATAAAAAAAGACCTCTTCTTTCCATATCTTTGCATTCATTTCGATTAGCATCATTTTATAAAGTCATATGTATCCTCTGTTAGGACTATTCTAGATATTTACTAATTATTACAAAATAGGAAAACCATGGAGCCTATGTTTTTTTGGGTCTGGCTTATTTCACTTAATATGATTTCTTCCAGGTCTTTCCACTTCCTTATAAATGAGGTGATGTAATTCTTTCTGATGGAAGCATAAAATTTCATTGTGTATATACACACCACATTTTCTTGATCCATTCATCTACTGAGGGGCATCTGGTTGGTTCCATATCTTAAATGTTGTAAATAATGCTGCAATGATCATAGTTTTGCTGGTCACTTTAGTGTGACCTTGTTTGTGATCATTTGGGTAAATGCCCAGGAATGGGATTGCTAGATCCTAGGAAGCTCTATGTTTAGTCTTTTGAGGAACCTCCATACTGCTTTCCACCTTACATTCTTACCAACAGTGTAGTAGCATTTCCTTTTGGCCACATCCCGCCAGCATCTGTTGGCTATACACATGAAGAAAACTGAAGTTAGATCCTTATGTATCACCCTATACCAGAATCAACTCCAATTGGATCAAAGACCTGGAGGTAAGACCAGAAACCCTGAAAATATTACGGGAAGGGATAGGGGATATGCTAGGGCTCACTGGCACAGGTGGAAACTTCCTAAATAAAGATCTAGAAACACAACAAATCAATAAATGGATAAATGTGATTGTATTAAGCTGCAGAGCTTCTGCATGGCAAAGGACATAGCTAGCAAGATAAATAGAAAGCCCACACATTGGGAGAACCTCATCACTAGCTATATAACAGAAAAGGGCATCATATCTACAATATACCTAGAGCTCAAAAAATTAGATTACCCAACAACAAATACTCAAAGAAACAACTACCTCATTAATTAGTGGGGTAAAGGCTTAAAGAGAAACTTCTCTGAAGAGAAACTAAGAATGGCCAATAGACACATGAAGAAATGCTCAACTTCTCTGGCTATAAAAGAAATGCAAATCAAAATTGAGATTCTACCTCACCTCACCCCAGTTAGAATGTCCATTATCAAGAAAACAAATAATAATGAAAGAATTCTTGAACAGAATAGGGCAGCAATATAGCTACACATGTACAGATTAGTTGGAGTTGTACATAGTAAATATAGGCACCCCATAGTTGGATGGGATCCCATCCAAATTGCCATTTGGAAAGCTGGATTTCACTTGTTTTAATGTATTATTTCTTAGAAACTAGACTTGATAACAAATGTTACAGGTGAAGGAAAGCACACAATCATACCTTGGCAAAACAATTTAAAAGTGTGATTCTAAGAGCTGGTGGCCTTGGTAGTAATAGATCAGTGGTAGACCAGTTGTCTAGCATGTAGAAGGCCCTGTATTCAAACTCTAATATTCTGTTTACAGAAAGAACAAAACAAAGTCTGATTACAAAGCTCCAGGGATATATTCAATCCTATTGTGTTTCTCTACTCTTCACAAGAACCTAGTCATTGAGGCTCTGCATTTGAACTTTGACTGCTTCCACTCCAACCTTTATCCTTTCCCAGCTGCCTTACTACTCAGTACATTGAGAAACTGCAGTCAGATAAAGAGAATTACTTCCATCTCCAGTGCTGTCTATTCTAATAGAAATCCTGCTGTGTATCTCCTATCCATTCTGCTTCCTTACAAGCCTGCATCTAAGATGACATGCCACCACTCCATACTCTACTTGTAGATTGGCTGCTATCCCTCCCCCACCCCATTTGTTCACAATCCCTGTATCTGTAGTTCTTCACTCTCTCCTACATTATCTATTTTTTCCTTAAGAGAAGGATCATTCCCATCTGTTCATAAGCACACTGAACTACTTCCCACTGAGAAAAGAAATATGAAGAAAAGAAGCAAAAAAAGAGCTCCTTTGTCCTTACATCTCCCTCCAGCTATTCTTTCATGTATTTTTCTTCATTTTACATTAAGACTTTTCCAAAGTTATCCCCGGTCTCTCTCTCTTTTTTATTCCCTCTGGATTCTCCTTGCATCAGGCATTCACTATAGTCATTCTTCTCCAGTCATCCCAACATTCCATCACTCATTCCTTGGACCATATGCTTTATTTGGCCTTTCCTCTTTCTTTCTTTCTTTCTTTCTTTCTTTCTTTCTTTCTTTCTTTCTTTCTTTTTTTCTTTCTCTCCTCCTCCTCCTCCTCCTCCTCCTCCTCCTCCTCCTCATCCTCCTCCTTCTTCTTCTTACTGAGATTTAAACTCCAGAGCTTTATGCTTGTTAAGAAGATGTTCTACCATTTTGCCCATGCCTCCAACCTTGCTTTTGCTGGTTATTTTTGAAATAGGCTCTCACCTCCTGAGCTGTAATCCACATAGTTTTAGGCTTTCCATCATTGCTGGGGTCACCTGTGTGCACTGTGGTGTCCAGATTCCCTCTGTGGATGGAGTAACATGCACTTTTCTACCAGGAGTTGATCTAAATACACTCTCCTCTAGTCGCCAGCCTCTCAAATAGATGAGATTACATCTAATCTTATCCATCAGAGTCATCAGTTCTGCATTTGGTTTATATGTTAATACTTCTCTGTTCTTCCTTATATCTTCAAAATTACTCCTTCTCATTCATCTTTATGAAGTTCCTTAATGTCTCTTCTGCACAACATAGCAGTGTCCTGGCTCAATATTATACCGCTGGTCTCTACTTTGTATTTATTCTCAGGAGGCCCCAGGCTGGCCTGCAGTTTTAAACCATTAGGCAAATGGCTTCAAAATTTAGTGTCAGGTCTGACCTTCTCCCTCCACTCCAAGTTCATATATATGGTTCCCTATTCTTCATTGCCATTTGGGCATCAAATAGTTCTCGGAAACATACTAAATTTTTGCTACTGCTCCAGGTTCTCAAATTTTGCTATAGGGTACTTGTATGTGCTAGGAACTCTTTTCCAGGTATTCACTTGCCACTTTGCTTTTTTCTGTTCTTGGTGTCTGAGCCTGTTGCCCCATGCATGGGTAAATTCCTTTCTTTTTTTGTATCTCTCTGCAGTCCCAACATCAAATTGTATGTTTGTTTCTTTACTTTCTGTCTCTCCAAGTTTAAGTTTCATAACAAGATTTCCCCCCCCACACACACATTTAGTTCATCATCACATTAGAATGTCTATGGATATCCTGATCCAATGTAGATTCTCAATATAAGAATGCATGAATCAATGCATTAAAATCAAGTTCTGGTGTCAAAATTTTATCTCATTTTGGCTCCATTAATTCTGGTCTTAGATACATAAGAGGAGGAAAGGAAGATGGAAAGAAGGAAAGGAGGCAAGAAAGGAGGGAAGTAAGGAGACAGGAAGAAAGGAAAGCAGGAAGAAGGGAGGGAGGGAGTGGAAGGAAAGAAGGAAGGAAGGAAGGAAGGATGACAAGAAGCAAGGCAAGAAGATTAAATGAGAGAAATGAAATTGCATGAATTAAAGTACTTATTATTCATTTCCAGGAACTCTGGGTGAGGATACAGAGTTCTTTTTATTAGTTCTGTAATTAACAGATGATTACACATGAGATGGTCCTAGTTCTGCATATTTCATTAATAAAGTAGTTAAAAGAAGTACCCGGGAACTTCTGTTCTGAAATTCTATGAGACACATTGCCTAACTCTGATTTACAAAGACATCCTATCTATAAATAAGGTTGTTAGGACAGCTTAAGAAGACAGGGATTGTAATACTAAAATACACATCTTTCACATAGTAACAAAAAATAGGCACTATCTATTGGCCATTTACTCCATGCATGGTATTGTCTTTAGGGCTTTTACATACCATGTGTCATGTAATTGTCACAAGTTTATGAGAAAAGTACTTTAACCCCTATTCAACAGATACAGAAAAGGCTTAGAAGTTTGAGTAGTTTCCCTAAGGCCATATGAAGCAATCTGTAGGCTGGGATTCAAGTTTGTGTCAGTGGGCCTCCTAGATTTCCATCTAAATTAGAGAGTGAAATAAGGAGACAAAGAGAAAGAGACAGACAAGAGACAGAGAGACTAAATATAGAGTGAGAATAAGACATAGAAGAGCTAAAGAAGATCAAGTGATAGGAAAATCAAGGAGAGAGAGACCAAGAGATGGAGGCTAAAACAAGGATTGATTGGCTTACACCATACCAGCAAGGCAGGTGTCTCAGCCTGTCTGAGACAATGGATAAAAATCACTTATGAACTCTCTTCTCTCTTCTTAAGGTTAGGGGCATGCTGCAGCTTATTATTTTCTAATATTTTCATCTTGATTACATATATATATAGATGGTATACAATGTATATATAATATGTGCTAATGTGCATGCTTATGGATGTACATATATGTGTGTGTGTGTATATATATATATATATATATATATATATCAGCTAGGCCCTGATTGTATAAGACTATTATATTTCTGGGCTCATTTTTAAATATCATATTTAATCCTTAGTAGACAGCACTCTGTGGGAAGATGGCCAATCCTGTCTTTCTCTGTTCTTCACATCTGGATACTGACAAAAATGGAATTTGGCAAACAATAAAATCCTTTAAACAAATATCACAGCTCTTTGAAGTGGATAAAATTATGAGATGATATTGCACACATTTGCAAAGCAAATCTTTACTCAGTCCTTAAGACTGTGTTTATTAAGCTCCTTCTATATATCATCATTCTGAAACAATCTTAGTAATTGATCACCTAAATGCTGGCTGCTTTCTCTTGCAATAAGTAGTTTGCTGAGATGTGTGTGTGTGTGTGTGTGTGTGTGTGTGTGTGTGTGTGTGTGTGTGTTAGATTATCAATAGAAACTATCCAAAGTTCCATGTCTCTATTTGCTGATTGAGATGCCAGCCTAAAAGGACTCCACTTTCCCCTTCTAGACATATTACCCATGTTGAAGCAGCAGAGAGAAAAATCAACCCCATGAAATCTGTACTGAGACCAACACCATTTGCTGGTTCTCCATGTATGCTAGTTTCTGAGTTGAATGGCTGCCCCTGGTATCTTGTAAATATGACTGACAACCTGCTAAGTAAGTTAATCTTCCAAATATGATCCCATGGCTGTGGAGGAAAAATAAAAGCTTTCCAGATTGACTCGATGGAAAACTTGCATGCATCTGACCACAAGGTGGCACACAGACGATCCAGAACACTCAACCTCCTAACAGAGCTGCAATTACCAGAGGTATTCCCATAATTATTATTCCTACTGTGATTACGACTCCAATGTTTCAAAGGAACCTCATGAAAAGATCACCCTAGTCTTTGGCATAAAATGCGCTCTTGCTTGCATTGTTGTTGTTTTGTTTCTTTCTACCTTCTGGTTGAAAAAAATCACTAATATTTTGTGCTCCATAAATTTCCAAACCCCAAGAAGGCAAGTAGACCTGAAATTCCTGTTAGTTGTCGTCCAGAATTATGAGTAATAATTTCAGTGATCGTTTAAATTTCTAGAGGAGGATAAACAAAACTTTCTGTTTTTTGATGGCTCCAAGGTTGTTTTCTATTCGGTTGAAGCTATCTATGATTATTCTAATGGTTATTTGAAATATAGAAATAAAAGTACTCAGTTTAGAAGAGTTGACTTAGGACAGCAGTTTTATTATTATTGTTGTTATTGTTGCTTACAAATCTCTATGTCTCTGGGATCCATGATAGATATGATATTGGGAAAAGTAACCCAAAATATTTCAATTTGGTTTCTGTTCATTTTATACTTGCATTTCTTTGAGAATAGATCAACTTTTCCCTCATTTGGGGAACCAGGAGATCATGAATGGCTATTAGTCTAAATGTTAAAATAGCAATTGCTTACTGGGAAGGGGTAAAAGGGCAACCATTTTTCCCCAACAGGAATGAAACACAAACTGGGCAGACAGGATATTCCTTCCTTCCCATCATCCATGTGAGAATGCACCTCTTCATAGCACTCAGAGCAAGTAACAATGTGAATGAACGCGTTTCCCCCATTCCCAAAGATGCGTCTTGCTCTTGGGTGGGAAGCATGACCCTATGTTAAAACTAACCAGCAAAAAGCAGCAGTAAAGGTGTGACTCTGTGGTACTGCACAAGCCTAACAGGTGTGAGTCCCTGAGTTCAAACTCCAATACATCCAAACTCACAAAGGCTTAATGTTAGAGAAATACCAGCAGTTCTGGAAACTAAATTCAATTGCTACAATAATTTAATTTCCAGTTTGTTAACTATGGGGAGAGTACAATGTATGTCACGTTAGGTATACATTAAAGATGTTTGTCAAAGGTGCATACAAGAACTGAAAATCAGAACTTCTCAGACAAATTTGATCCAACAGGGAATAATTTTGAGAAGAGAAAAAGTGACGTGTGCTTTCTCCATTCAGGCTGCTCGAAACCTCATAAATGAGGTGGCTAATTGGCAGTGGGACTCTTATTTCTGATGTGGAGAAGGCCCAGATGTCAGCCTGGTTCTGGCTCATAGACAGAGGCTTCTGTGCCTATGTGGTGGAGAGAAGAGAAGCCTTGAAGAGCTCTTCTTCCGTCACAGCACTCTGGCCTTTCCTGAGAGCTCTGCACTCCTGATCACCTCCCAAGTGGCATACCACTTAATATGATCACTTTGGGCATTCAGCTTTCACATGTGAATTTGACAGAATGTAAATACTCAGACATTATATATACATATACATGCATATGGATATAGTCTATCTATTTCATCTATATCTATCTATCTATCTATCTATCTATCTATGAAAAAAGCAAAAAAGCCAGTAAGAGGGGATAAAAGGAGTGGAAGTAGAGTGAAGAAAAATCATGGTATATTTTTTTAAAGTTTTATTATTATTACTGTTATTATCATCTTCAAATTTAGCTACAAAGAACCATGACATCATTAAGGAATATCCATGTCGTACATATTGGCTCGGTGGTAGAGCGTTTGCCTTGCATGCCAGAGGCCCTGGTTTTGATTCCTCAACACCACATAAGCAAAAAGAAAAAAAGCCAGAAGTGGCGCTGTGGCTCAAGTGGTAGAGCGCTAGCCTTGAGCTGAAGAACTGAGGGACAGCACCCAGGCCCAGAGTTCAGGCCCCATGACCAGACCCCCCCCCCAAAAAAAAACTAGTGGGTCAGAGAGGTAAAGTCTTTCCTCCCAAAACTCACAGCCCAGTAGTAGCAGAACTGAGATGGAAATCTCTTGGAAGTAGGAACAATATATTTAGAAACATGGCCTCAGACTTCCATTACTATTTCAAGATGAAATCATGGATGTGTTAAAACAACTCTTTTGTGATTATTTATGAAGAATTTCTCTCCTATAGATAATTATGTTTCTGATTTCAAATTGCTCAGAAGCATGCTATCATAAATACATATGAAAGGAAATAGAATACTGATTTGCTGAGCAATTCCTACCTGCTAGATAGTTGCATGTGTACATGTATGTAGACATATGCACGTGTGGGCAGAAAAATGATTCACTCGTATTAAGGTGTGGGTATTTATTCTCTCTAATACCTAAGGAAGTTTAGTGGCTGTTGTTCAGGGTATTAAAAGATGAAGCCCTTAGAGGTGTCTAGGCCATAAGGGTTCAACTCTCTTCATGAATGGATTAATGCTATTACAATGGGAATAGAATCATAAAATGGTGACTTTGCTCCTCTTTGCACTATCTGCCTCCCTCTCTCTTTCTCTCCCTCCCTCCCCCGCATCTTCTCTAGTTCCTCTAATATCTGCTATAGGAAGCTGTAGCTGTGAGGCCTTCATCAGATGCTGTGTCCTTGGTCCCAATTGTCCCAGTTTCTAGAACCATTTCTACTTCTCTTAATTATATATGCATTATAAATTTTCCAGTCCCTGGTATTGTGCCACAGTACTACTGAAGAGACTAAAACAGCCCACAAGAACATATTGTCAGGAAGAAGCTGAGTGACAGCTAAAAATTTTTTTCAAGTCTACACACCTGTTGAGGTATGCAATAGGAATTTGAGTCCATTTTTGGCAGATTTTGTCTTTTGCTTTTGTTCTTGTAGGGCCTAGGGCTTGAACTTGGTGCTAGACATCAGCCTCTTTTGTTCAAGGCTAGCACTCTACCACTTGAGCCACATTTCTCCAGCTTTTTCTGTGATTAATTGGAGATATGAGTCTCATGGACTTTCCTGCCTGGGCTGACTTCAAACTATGATCCTCAAACTCAGCTTCCTGAGTAGCTAGGATTACAGGCATGAGCCACCAGCATATAGCTAAGTCAGATTTAAGTAGGATATTCCTACGAAAAATACATTCCTACTAAAACATGTGATGCAATAGAGAAAACAAACTGTCCCTATCTCAGGTGCATTTGCTAACATTCTTTCCAGTGCACAAAGTATAGTTTGGATTCTCCCACATTTATTCTAGGCTTATTTAGTAGCAGGAAGGTCTGTTAGACTCTTCTCTCCAATGAACACTCAAAAAGCCAGATGTGGCTCTGTGGTTCAGGATTAGGCTGAAAAAGTGAAAGGAGAGCACTCTGAGTTCAAGTCCCTATATTGGCACAAAAACAAAAGCAAGCAACAAAAATCACAGAGCTTTGAGCATGCCTTGCGAAGACTTTTGGAAGAAGAATCCCAAGTCTGTGGTGGCTGAGACTCAGAATATGTTCAGAATGTGTTGCCTATTCAGTTAAAAAGAAGTCACCTAGAGAGTTTCCTATGTTTGGATCCTAGCTTCCAACTCCAAGATAAGAAATGCCCATGTTCCAAATAAGAATGGAGGTTGGTTGAGTTGTATTTAAGGTCTCAGCAAATATCCTGTGTTGACGTAGGTTTGTTGAGGCAACTTACGCAGGTTTTGTTGTTGTTGTTTTGCGGGGGGTTTATTTTTATTTTCTGAGCTGTACAATGCTTGCTTTGTCCCAGGCTTCTGTGCGTTCAGGTCATTAGCTATAGCGAAAGCCCCATTAACAGGCAGAATTTATGGAATTCTGTTTCAGGGAATGAAGAAGATCAAGAGCAGTCCCCAGCAAGCCTGGTCAATCCTGTTATCAAGCTCACTCAAATCCAAGTGTCTTGGGGGCATTTTCAAGCCCCAAAGAAATACCTTTGTGTTTATTTTACACTCACAGTGGCATTTCCTCAACTCCCCAGAAAATATGTCGTGCTCACAGTGATCAACTCCAGCAAAATGGCATGGGGTACAAGTAGGACACAAGCTGAACACCTACTTTTCTTACCAGCCTGTTGTCTAGGTAATTCTCCTCTGATATACTGCTCATTGTGTCCATTAGAAAATGCATTAGATTTCACTAATGAAATTCTGGAGATATGCCATCTACAGACACAATGCTCCCTAAAGTTCCATTCTCTCTGTGATTTGACTTCTCACAGCATGGCTATGAGGGTGCTGGCGATGAATCTGAGGTGTGGATGAGGAGAGATGGAAGAGGAAGAGTGAAAAGATACATGCCCACTATGCCAATGCTAGAAAGGAGTTTCTATAAAGACCACACCAATAGAAATCTGACATCTGACATTGCTGACAGCCATGTCGAATGTAACCACCAAGAAACCAATCTAACAGAAAATATGTCCAGGGAAAAATAGTTGCATTTACAAACAAAATATTGTTGTTCCAACGAGGAACTTGTGAGTCAGGAAACAGCAGACAATTGGACACCAAAAGAAAAGGGAATTTCAGTTTTCCACCTTACTAGGTCGTATCTAGCCTAATAAGGCTAAGCGAGGCTAAGATATCTGTGTGCTTAGTACCCTGGTGTCAAGGGAACATAGTCTTTCCTCTTTCTCTCTCCTGCCCCCATTAGCTTCCCCCTGCTCCTCTCTCTCTTCCTGTCTTCTCTTTCTCCCTCTCTCCCTTCTCTCCCATTTTCTCTCTCTTCTCCATCTTTCTGTCCACCTCCTCCTTCCCTACTCTTCTTTTCTCTTTCCCTTTCTCTTTCCCCCTCCCCCATCCTCCTTACACTCCATCCCTCCCCTTCCCTCACCCCTCTCCCCTTTGTCCCTCTCCTGACTGTCTTCCCCACCCTATCTCCCTCTCTCCTTGGATTTATTCCTTACTCCAGGACTCTGTTCACAAACCATAGCACCCAGTGGGGCAGTGCTGGATTACAATTTATTGTTCAATCTAATTAACTCCTATAAACAGTTGCCATTTTTAGGGGGGAAATAGATTGTATAAGAAAATCATATCCAACTTACTGAACAGGTTGACAGAGCATTTACAACTATAAATACTATTTTGCACAAATTTTATTGTGATGCTGACAGATGCAGCTAATGTGTTATTTTAAATGCAATCATTCGACATACTGTCCAAAGCCCATAGAAGTAGTTCATTGTGCTGTCTTTGGAGGCAATATTCAGATTCTCAGCAAATAGTGTTTACACTCCTGGAGATATAGATACATGCACACACTTTTAACATCTTGTTAAGATCTTTATTTCAGCAACTCATTGGAAGTTTCAAAGTGCGTTACAAAATCGATGCAGAAAATTAGACCTAAATAGCACATGTGAATGCTGATTCTGCATTATGTTCTGCTTAGAAATACATAGCACAATAGAACTATTTGGTTGGGCATTGATGACCCCATTCTGATATCACAGAAACCTGACAGACAGGCTGAGTCCACAGAACAGTAAAATAAAACTGGACGTGAATGATACCAACCAAAAAAGGTGAAGCAAAGTATTTTTAATGCTTTTCAACCTTCAGTCAATTAATTTCTGCCACAGAATTCAAATCTGCAGTGTGTATGTGTGTGTGAAATCAAAAAATGGAATTTGCATTCCTGAAAGATACAGAAAAAAATGTACAGTAGTTAGACTGCTATTAAAACTTGTGACTTGAACTAATCTCTCATTCCTGAATTAATTCAAAAGTAGCTATATTGCTTTATACAACAGAAAGAGAAAAAAAGGAAGCAAGGTCAATAGGAAAGAAGGAAGAAAAGAAGGAAGGGAAGGAGGAGGGAGGAATGAAGGGAGGGAGGAAAAGGAGAGAAGGAAAGAGGGAGAAAGAGAAGAAAAGAAAAAAGAAAACCCTATACCTACCTTATTTTGCTTTTCTTAGTAATCATGGACTGTGTGATTTAGTTCAGTTTATTTATAAGTCTTAAGTGAAGAGAAAGTTGGGGGAGAGAAGAAGAAGGAAAAGGAATTTCCAGATTAAACAAAAACTGCATATCTGTGAAAACGTTAATCAAAAATATAAAGATGTGGCATGTACATAGTGACAGCTTAGGACCACTAAAAACACACACAAATAATTTAAGTGTAGTTGATAGTTCTTCATTTTATAAAGCTGACTGTTCACTCCTAGGTGATCTAGGTGATTGGGTTTGTGCTGAAAACAATCAAAGTTTAACATCTTTGTGTAACCTTGTAGTAAAGCATACATGCTGATCTTATATCCTAACATTTTTACACTCTTAAGATTCAGATTTCTCACTTACTGTAGACTAGAATCGCCCCCGCTGTATTATGTTTCACAAAAGCATCCATTTCAATGATTGTTTGAGATTCAGCGTTTCCTAAAAATTCACATCTCAAGTCATGAATGTGGTGCACAATGATCAAGAGCACAATTAACACTATCAGGGCATATTAAATGCCTCCTGCCCTTCCACCCCCTCCCCTTTAATAGAGCCTCTGCCTCATAGACCACAGGCTACCACGCTGTCTCTTAGGAAACAGCCTAGCAAAGTTTTCCATCAGTGGGGCTAGATGCTTCAGCCCCTCCCTGTGATTCTGTGAATTTTGTGCTCAGGCAGGTCCTTGACAGAGAACTTACAAGTGGTTGTGTTATTTTCACTCTCCCCCTGGTTGAGGGTCAACCAAATCATAGAACGGAGAGATACTGTTCTAAATAATGATGTCAACTGGTCTTCTGCCAGGTACATCAAAGAACAACAATAACAAACTAGCTTCTAGCACTCACTGAGCATGGCTGAGCAAAGGGCAATGGAAGAAATGTATGAATTGATAACCAGGTCCATTTCTAACCACCACTCTCTCTAACTGATGAAATCAAGGTGCCGTGAAAGGCAAACAGTTTGACTGGAACTAACCCATAGATCTCATGGTCCAGGTCTCAGCCTTCTGACACCAAACACATGCTTACCTTGTGTATCTGGGTCGGGTGAGATGATGCCTTTCATCAGGTGTCATTTATGTTTGTTATCATTTTTTTTAATAGAGGTAAAAACTTATTCATCATTCTCCCTTACCCATCTCTCTATTTTCACCCATCCCCTCTTGCTTTTATTTATTTATTTATTTTTACTCATTTTACCGGATAAATAAGAACCAACCATAGACATAAACATAGGCGATCCTGAGAAGGATTTTTATCACCAATGATCATGCTTCTCCATAGCATCCAAGGATAACATTTTCTATGAAAACCCAGATTTGAAGAGTAGCCAAGGATGGAATCTTTAGACGATCTCTTCCTACCGTAGTTTTAACAGGCTGTACAGAAGACTACCGTCACAAGATATGGCTTTAATCTTTTTTTGTGGGGAGGGGATCCATGCTTGCACAGTGGCTGGAAGAGGAAAAAGACCAAGTGGGGGTCCCCCTTTGGCTCGCCAGGCCAAGAGGCGGCTACATCTGGGATTCCACCGAGATTCGATTTAAAGTCAGGACGGCTTTTTGATAGGGCGTTTCCTTGTACTCATCCAGGGGGTCGTAACCAGTGCTGTCCTCCTCCGGGTTTTCACCCTTGCTGTTCACGACCGCCACGGCACTGAACGACCTTCGCCTGACCTTGGGGTCGGAGGCGCAGGGCCCTGGCGGGGGCGAGGCCACGGGGGTGGTCTTCTGCACATGGAGCAGCTGCTGGTCTTTCCAGTCCAGCTGCTTGGCGCTGCAGAACGGAGCGTAGACCTCCACGCTGCCTTCGAACTGCAGGCAGTTGACCTTGTAGTACTTCCTCTTCACCTCCAGGACGTCGTGGAAGCGGTGTCCCCAGAGGATCTCCCGGGGCACGTAGGAGCTGCGGGACTGGTGCGAGGTGCCCGTGGAGTCGCCCGTGTAGATGAAGGTCACCAGGATCTCGAAGTTGTCCTTGGCCACCGCTTTGCGATCCAGGGCGTACAGGGGACTGTCGTGGTCGATCTCGTGGACGATGGTGACCGGGGTGACCAGGATGATCTGGTCGTTGACCAGCTTGAGGTCCCTGAAGGCCATGGTCATGCGCCCTTCGCTGTCCTCCGCGTAGCGCAGCAGCTGCGCCCGCACCGTCCCCTCCACCACGTGGTTGGGGCGGAAGTCCCCGATGCGCCACATGAGGCACAGCTTGCCATCCCGCATGCCGATGAGGGCGAAGTAGCTGAATCGGATGGTCTGGGCTCTCTTGCGAGCCGTGGCCATCTTCGCCAGGGCGGCGCCGATGATGAAGGTGTTGATGATGCAACTCAGGATGGACTGGAGGATGACGGTGAGCACGGCCACCGAGCACTCCTCGGTGACGCAGCGGTAGCCGTACCCGATGGTGGTCTGCGTCTCCAGGGAGAACAGGAAGGCGGCCGTGAAGGAATGCACGTTGTCCACACACGGCGTGAGGTCCGGGGGGCTGGACAGGTCCCCGTGGTGCCAGGCGATGACCCAGAAGATGGAGCCGAAGATCAGCCAGGAGAGAACGTAGGACAGGGAGAAGATCACGAACATGTGCCGCCACTTGGTGTCCACCAGGGTGGTGAAGATGTCCACCACGTAGCTGCCCCACTCCCCGAAGATGTGCTTGAAGTACACGTTGCAGCTGCCGTCCTTGTGCAGCAGGCGCCGGCGCGCCCTCCTCTTCTCCGCCATAGCCTGCTCCGGGGGGAACCCCGGGTACTTGGAGTCCACGTTGACCACCCGGTAGCTGCTGCCGTAGTAGCTCATTCTTATTGGTGCCCCGAGGGCATGCAGATGAGTTTGGAGATGGCAAAGAGAGAATTCTAGGCGTGCTGCTGCTCCTTGAGTTTTTTGGTGTTTTGTTTTGTTTCAGTCAAACCCTAAAAATGAAAGAAAACGAAAAAAGGGAAAGGAAGGAAGGGAAGGGAAGAGGAGGGGAGGGGAGGGAGGGAGCGAAGGAAGGAAGGAAGGAAGGAAGGAAGGAAGGAAAGAAGGAAGGGAGGGAGGGAAGGAGGGAGGGAGGGAGGGAGGGAGAGAAGGGAAGGGAGGGAGGGAAGAGAAAGGTGTGAAGGAGGGAGGGAAAGAAAGAAAAGAAGAGAAAGAGGAAAGGGAGGATGGAAGGGAGGAAAGGAAGGAAGGAGCAGAGGGAGGGAGGGAAGGAGAAAGAAAGAAGGGAGGGAAGGAAGGAAAGAAGGAAGGAAAAGGAAGAAAGGAAGGGAAAGAGGAAAGGAAAGAGGAAATGAAGGGATGGAGGGAGGAAAGGAAGGGAGGAAGGAAAGAAGGAAAGAAGGAAAAGGAAGGAAGGAAGGGAAAGAGGCAAGGAAGGGAGGGAGGAAGGGAGGAAAGGAAGACAGGTGAGAAGGAGGGAAGGGAAGGAGGAAAGACAGGGGGAGAGGGAGGGAAGAGGGAAAGATGGAGAAGGGAAGGGAGGAAAGAAGGAAAAGAAAGAAGGTAGGAAGGAAAGAAAGAAAGAGGGAGAAAGAAAAATAGAAACATTAAATCCACTTTAGCTTTTAATTTCATCTTTCCAGCAGTTTGCCAAATTGGGAGCAATTTTATGCCATCTAAAATAGCCAAGACTCCTTTTGAACCATAGAAACACTCGGTATTGATTACTCATTTCAGCATAGAATTCAACTCAGTCATTACAGGAACAAAATATGCAATTAGAGAAAATAACATTTTGATATATGCAGAAGGCTCGAGTAAACACAATGATTGCCTCAAATGATGCCTCACTCCTTTCTGACCTGACACAGAAAACATCTTGCTTTGTTTGCAGAGACTTTTCTCGCATGAGAGCATCTACAAAACAAAGCAATCATTAATATACAGAGGCAAACAAGAATCCAGAGACTGGCCTGGCAATCATATAAGCTTTCCACCTACTTAAGCCCAACAGTTTTCTATAAAGAAGGATGCAACAGTTTCTAGCTTTATGTGCTAACCTGAATGGTACCCATTGGTTGCTGGAATAGGTAACCTCTCACCTGTTGCTTCTTCTTTTCCCCACATAGACTTTTCTTCTTGCGTGTTTCCCCAGACAGAGCAGAAATGACAAGCACATCCCATAAAGATTAGACTCTTAGCTCCACCCTTCCTCTTGGTTGGAAAAAAAAACCCAAAAAACAAAAACAGAAGTTAAAAAACAAAAAAACGCTCCCGTGAAGTTTTCAGTAAGGTGTAAAGTTGCTTCTGCTTTGTCTTCTCACATCTATCATCCTTTTAACTTGGACACTGGCAGCTCTTTTCTTTCTCTTTGAATAGGAACACAAAAATTTGCCAAAGTTGCTAATCTTGTTTCACTCTTAAAGGGAGAAAGCAAGGATAGAGTCGGACCCTTCCTCCTTTCAGTGTTTTTCCCCTAAAAATTCAGCCTACAAAAGATCAAAACAGAAATATGTGTCTTATTGATAGTCTTTATCACATCTGTGGATCTCACAGCTGGATTATGAAAGTTAATGTTAAAAAATGCAACGATCAAAGTCATCTTCAGTGACTCCATGCAAAAAAGAAATAGGGAAGCCGATGTGATGGTTCTCTAATGGCTCGAAATTCCCTGTGTCAGGTGAGAGAAGGGTGTGCAGGTGCAGATAATATATGAAAAGATTCTTCTATTTGCCACATGGAAAATACCGTGCAGTATGAAAAAAATCTGCCCCTGACACTGAGAGCTCTCTGAACCAACCAAAGAAATGAATCACTCAATAATGACCCAGCATCTTCACATCAAAAAAGGGCAGAAAGAGTTAACCTCTGCTCAGTGAGAATCATTTTTCTCCTTCTCCAGGGACCAGGCCCATTGTACAATGAACTCATTGTGCAGTGGGTCCCTTAGAAGGATGGATTGTGCTTGTGACTGAAAGATCCTGTGAAACACTGTGGATTTCTTACTGTCTGTCTGCATCAACCCATTCTCCTACCCATCTTTCAGATCTGTTTGGGGTAATTACCACTTCTTGGTTATCACTTCAGGCGAGCTTTGGGGGAGAAAAATTGTATAATTTCAGGACATGACTCATGGCCACCAAAATTCATCTTGGATGGTGGGAAAAAGTATCTTCATGAATTTGGTCCATAGTATCCACCAGTTATTAGTTACTGAAGCTTTCAATCTGCCTCGTCATTAAGTGATACCCCAAACAGAGGAGAGCGTCATAGTAGCTCTTCTAGGATTTAGTGTTCTCTCAGAATAGGATGTTTAAAGGCAAATATGATTTTGAATTAAAGAACAGTTTTAGAGATTACATTTTTTGTTTTTGTTAAATGTTTCCAACCCACTTCCTTAAAGGGAAGTGCCTAAAATCGTGAGAGGGGCTGAAAGTGAGCAGGCAGGGTTCATAAATCAAGAGCTACTATGTGACTCTGCTTTTTTTCTGCTGCCAAAAGAGGGGAAAAATGATTTCATTTGAAATAAGGTTCTGTTGGCATCATTTTGAATTTCATTGGTGCCAACAACTGCTATCCTCAAGCTACTTTTTAAAACACCTTCCAGATTGCACGTCCCAGTGCATTAATTATCGCCTAATACAAGTTACAGTAAGCAAATCTGAGTGTGTGAGCAATATGTGACTGACTAATGTGATGATTTCAGAGATACATTTGTGATGGTTGTTCTACCTCTTGAGCCACAGCTCCACTTCTGGCTATTTAATGGTTAATTGGAGATTAGAGTCTCCTGGACTTCCCTGCTCAGAATGGCTTTTAACCCTGATCCTCTTATCTCAGTCTCCTGAGTAGCTAAGATTACAAACTTGACCCACTGGCACCCAGCTAAAAGATACCTTTGTGAGAATTCTGCCCCAAATTCACTGCATCTTCTGTGGTTCTTTATTGTGTCCATTTCAATTTATCAAGACATTAGCATTTAGATTATGATTTAATGCATCTGTCGTGTGACTCTTCAACCTCATAAATGATGCATTTTTAAACACACATATCTTCTTGTCAAATGATATTTCTTAGTTTATATTAACTAGTAGGATCTGCTTAAAGGGTCTCCATTTTCTATGCCTTTGTCTGAACTCAGGAATCAAACTCTTACTAATAACAATGGATCATAAACCCAATAGGAAACATTTTCATCAAAAACAAACATTCAGACTCATAAATGTTGAAGCATTGTCACATTAGACGCATTTTGCCACATCCTCTCACATCCAACTATTTACTAGGAGAGCTGCTCTTGGAGCTAGGTCTTCATTGATCAACTTTCCCTTAGCATCCGCAGAGCACAAAAGTTAAAAAACTTGTGTCACATTAATGACAGGTGTCAGTCTCATCTTTAGCATTTACTCAACCTAAATATATTCATTATTTACCATGTATAATTTGAGAGTTACCATTAAAATGGTAGAAAGTATTTATTTTTGGTGAAACCCAAGGGTTTATGTTTCTCATGTTTGAGGTTAACAAGTCCCTTCTTTAGCGCATGAAGAACCCAAGATAGCTGACAGCTGAGTCACCACCAACCAAATTACTCTCCTGGCAACTATGAGATCAGATAAGTTTGGGTGGAAATGTGATCCTTGATGGGGTGGAGAGAAGAAAAGGTGGCCTCATTCCTCAGGCAAGCCATTGTCCTGCTAAAACAGGCTTCTCTGAGGAGCAGTAAGGCTGAACACTGTGAGGATATGGGTGGGATTCCATTGGTGAGGAGGAATAAGAGAGGGCTGTTGAGTGAGTCAGGACAAACTGGAAAAAAACAACAAAAAAAGTTCATCTATTTTATGATTTTTGTCCAAAACCCGTTCTGCCACTTCTTGCTGTGGAAAGATGCCTAAGGCTTATCTTTCTGAGAACTCTTCATCAGCCATACATAAAACTCTTAGGGGGAGCTTCTCATCCAGCCACTGAATTTCTGTTTCACCCAGTCTAGGAGATGGAGCCCTACAGTTCTACTATCTCTACTCCCCGCTCCCAGCCTACCCCCACCTGTTCCAACTCCCAGCTTAAGCTGCTTCAGCTTGTGGACAAATCCATGGAATGCTCGTGTTTCCTTCTCAGCTGCTCTACTCCCCCCCCCCCCCCATATAATTACAGGTAGATACATAAGCTGCTTTTCCTGAAAAGGCCTAAACAACTTAGATGGGCCCACTAATTAACTGGATAAAAAACTTGGAATTATTTCTGCCTTCATTTTTTGTATCTTGGGCACTTAGTCTCTGAACCCTTTTTTTTTTTCCTTTTTGTGTTCTGTTCTCTCCTGTGGTCATTTTGCCAGCCTTTGGTCACCATTTTAGAATCCAGGAAGGGTGAGATAAAGTTACTTCCTGCAAGGCTTCTGGGACTTTCTTATGGTAAGAAACCAGAAGTGACACTGTGGCTCAAGTGGTAGAGTGCTAGCCTTGAGCTGAAGAGTTCAGGCACAGTGCCCAGGCCCAGAGTTCAAGCCCTAAAACCCACTAAAACAAACAAACAAAAACAAAAACAAGAAAAAACAAGGCCAAGTCTGATCAATGAGCAAGCACCCATTTGTGACCACCACCTAACCACTGGGATGCCTGTAACTGTGACTGTTTAATAATTCTCCTTCTTCACTCCCCATTGTTTATTTAAATCTAAAGCAAAAGCAAAGATCTGGGTCAAGAAAACGTACTTTAATGCTCTTACTGTAAGGTCCGCTCCTGGATGGCGAGCAGACTCCACCCTCCTCACAGCAAAGTCTCCACCCAGTACCTGCGTTACCTAGGCAACTGGGACACCTGGAAGAGGTCACATCTGCATCCACTGAGGTCACATCCGAATTTGATGTGGCCTCACCTTTCTCCGCCCATACCCTAGGTAAGGCCTAGCCCAGGCCCAGACGCTCTCTCTCTGCTATTTTCTAGCTCTTTTCTAGCTCTTTTCTCTCTCCTCTCTCATTCCCAGGCCTTTCCCAGCCATGTGGAGTGCCAACCTTGCCTGGTCCCAGCAGGTCTACTGAATAAACCTACCCCTTACCTGAATACCATGTGTGTGGTGCTGTTCTTACTTGGCTACCTCTTTTTAAAAGCCTAACACCTACTTTGCCTCTTCCCTGGATGTGGCCATAGTGTGGAAGAGGAGTCTATTGCTCTGACTTCCATAGCCACATATCTTTTTTTTTTTTTTTGTCAGTTATGGGTCTAGAACCCTGGGCCTAGGTGCTGTCCCTGAGTTTGTTAGCTCAAGGCAAGTGCTCTATCACTTGAGCTACAGCTCCACTTCCAGTTTTCTGGTGGTTGGAGATAAGAGTCTCACGGACATTCCTGCCCAGGGTTGGCTTTAAACCGCAATCCTCAGATCTCAGGTTCTGTAACTCCGTGGTTTGTTGTTGTTGTTTGTTTTCCTGAATCAACTGAGCAGAGTTTTATGCAGAGCAAAGAGTAGTCTGGAGGCTGGAGTTGGGAAGCTGAAATCCAGCATTACTGATGGCTACTGACATTGTTCAGTCAGATTTTCTTCAGTGACATTGACCAGCATCTGAACCATCAACCCTGCTCCTCTGGAAACACTGCTATCATTGTTTTTTGATTCTTAAAAAATATTATTGCCTTTAAGAAGTTGTACAAAGAAGTTGCCATTCCATTAAGAAATTTATGAATACAGTGTTTCTTGATCAGTGTCATCCCTTTCAACAAAATACTACCAGGAAATTGATACTTGCCAAGAGGGGGTTAGGGCCTATGGGAGAGGGTGGATGAATGAAGGGGGAAAGGAGGAGAATGTAGCCAAGAATCCATTATGTATATCACAAAATTAAGAAAAATAAGGGAAGGGGTGGGTCTAAGGGGGTGTGAAAATGTTGAAGGGGTGACACAGATCAAGGTAGAGTACATTTGTACACTGCTTTGTTAAATGGCAAAGAATTCAATTAAAGTCTTACAAAATAAGAAAAGTGAGGGAAGGGTTGTGTTGGGTGGGTTGGTTGAGAATGCTGTGATTTTTTTTTTTTGTCAGTCCTGGGTACTGTCCCTCAGCTCTTCAGCTCAAGGCTAAGCACTCTAGCCATAGTGCCACTTCTGGCCTTTTCTGTTCATGTGGTGCTGAGGAATCAAACCCAGGGCCTCATGCATGCAAGGCAAGCACTCTACCACTGAGCCACCTTCCCAGCCCCTGATTTTTTTTTTAAGGTAGAAATTTCAAGTCTACAATTTTGATTCTCCCATTATCTGGTTGATTCTCCCATTATCAACATTGATGTGAGCATTATACATATATATATATATGCATATATACACACATACATACATATATACATATATATGTATATATATGTTTTGTCATAAATACATACTATTTTTATGTATCATTTTAAAAGGAAATAAATTATAACAAAATAAGATGAATGCTATTCAATAATTAATGCTTCAAGCCAGGCGCCAGTGGCTCACACCTGTAATCCTAGCTACTCAAGAGGCTGAGATCTGAGAATCACCGTTCAAAGCCAGCCCGGGCAGGAAAGTCTGTGAGACTCTTATCTCCAATAAACCACTCGAAAACTGGAAGTGGTGCAGTAGAGCGCTCACCTTGAACTGAAGAGCGCAGGGACAGCGCCCAAGCCCAGAGTTCAAGCCCCACAACTGACAAAAACAAAAAATAATAATGCTTCAACCCAAGTCCCCAGGACTCAATTTCCCTCTCTGTAAAATATCAAAGCATCCACTTTTCAAGGCACCTCCTTCTGGAATGATACTGTGTCCGAGTGACTATGATCCCAGTAGACATTTTAATTTAAATTCAGTTTTTTCTCCCATTGAGCTACTTCTGTGCTCTTAGACTATATACTTATACTGTATCAATACTCCCCCCCATATCAGACAACTTTGTTTTCTTTTTACAGCTGTATCATATGTTATATTACCTATTTCTTGTTCTCTCTCTCTCACACACACACTCAACTCAGTTTAATAATTTTACAATAACTTAATCTAAGGAGCCAAGTTAGTGGAATTTTGACTAGCTAGCATAGTGAACAGTGTAAGCAAATTCACAAGGTGATTATCCAATTATTCCTTCTCATAAGTACATAGTCTTCTAAGATGAATCTAGTGATTTGTCTTGTCTTTATTCTGATAATCAGCCCACCCATCTCTTTTTAGTTTGAACTGTAACCCAAATTGCATAATTTTTTACTTTAAGGTAAATCTGGTAGGGATAGAAATCAGAATAAGATTCTATGTCCCTTTAAAAGACACAATTCAGTCATTTTTGCACAAAGGAAGCTTTTCCTCAATGATCACTAAATTCTCCATTTAAGAATTTGTTACTACACATACACACAAAAAGAATTTGTTACTAATTATTTTCATGGTATCGATCTGTCTGTTTCTCTGTCTGTCTATTCCTGGGAGTTACACTCAGGGCTTAGAACACTGTCCTTGAGCTCTTTTGCTCAAGGCTAGCTCTGTACCACTGGAGCCACAGTTTCACTTCCAGATGTTTTTGGCAAATAGTTGGAGATAAGATTATCATGGACTTTCCTGCTTGGGTGGGCTTTGAACTGCCATCCTCAGATCTCAGCCTCCTGAGTAGCTAAGATTACAGGCCTGAATCACCAATGCCCAACATTGATGCAATTTTTTAAAATCATTTAAAAAATTGAAAAACACACCGTGAACACTGAAGGAGACCATCACATGTTTTTTTGTCATTTATATTTGGGAATTTACTCATCAATAAAGACAAATAGAATAAAGTGAGAGAATCTGTGATAGTCATAACAACAATACAGAAAACAAAATAAAATGCCAACGTGGAGAAAGGCTGGAAGCAAAAGAGGAGGTTGCTGTGTATCAGGTGCCATCGGAAAAGGCTTGGCCCAGAATCTGACACTCAAATTCATAACACGCTCCATTCATCTAGCCTTAGGTAAAATGCTCACTCCAACCTGGCTTGCCCGCCTATTTTGTTTGTGTAAGATGGTACTCACTATCTGGTTGTTAAGGCTCTCCTGACTGATAGGAGTAGCTGTCTGCTGCGCTCCTTGTTCTAAGTTAATTTTAAGACCTGATTCTCATAAGAACCAAGCATCCTTACAGGAACTCATTGGCACTTTATCACTGACAGCAGGTTTTCCCAATTTGTCACCTCGTTTTACCTAGCTTATATAACCGCTTGCTTTCTCATTCATCTCTGGTCTTTTTCTTCCAAAGGGATCATCATAAAACTGAAATTCAACCCCCCTTCCACTGTGAAGCACAGTCCCAAATCCTAATATGATCCCTACAAGAACATTGACGTGGGACAGGAAGACAAAGATCAAAGACTCCTATTCTAGTTCAGGCTCCACCCATATCTTAGCTTCAGCATATTATCATCTTACTTTAAGTCTGGCTGTATTCATTTAACACTTAAGAACAGTAGCTGATTTATCTCAGAATGGCTTTCACAAGGAATAAGTAACATAATAATATAGCAAATACTAAATAAATAAAATAATACAAAACTAATATAATACATTGGTAGCAACCTTGGGAACTCTCACTTTTTACAGTCTTTCTCTAACCCAGTAAATACCTCTATTCTGACAACTTACTATAATGGGTTCTTAGGTGAGAGATCCCAAGCTCCCATGTGAAAGTCAAGCAGGAGTTAATGAGATAAGAGAGGAAAGAGAAAGCTTCCCTGGCAGAAGAAAGAGTATCTGCCAGCGTTCTGTGGCTCAGAGACACAGAGGCAGATTGTCCAAAGAAGTGAGTGTGGCCAGTGATAGGAGCAACACTGAGGGTAAAAGGAGGCACAGCATCCGTGATCTTACAGGTTGAATTAAATTTTGTGTCTTTCTCTCAAGAACAGTGAAAGCTATTGAAGTACCTTAGCTAAGGGAAGTGCATGGTAATGTTTGCATTTTTAAGTGATCACTTGCGGTGCAGTGGACAACTGGCTGGTGACCTTGTAGATGGACAGGGGAAGATACTGGTCAGGTAAGAAGTGATTGTGTCTGGAATTTAGGATGACCCGAGACTCCAGGTTGTAACAGGAGCCCTCTCTTACTACAATGTTCCCTCCACCTGTATCTGGGACAGGCTCACATGACATACAAGTGACTAACCAGAACATTACAATCCAGATTGAATCTTGAGAAAAGGACGTAAGGGTGTTGAATGGTATCACTGAGGGTGCAAATGGAAAAAATGGAAAGCCATACTAATGGCAATGATGAGCTGGTATCTGCCTAAATGTTCAAAGGGAAAGAAGGATACAGGTCGTGCCTTTTAGGGAGATAGTCTGCAGTATCATAGTTTTATTTTGTCTTGCCCTATGCTTCTAGTCACAACAGTATCCTTGCTTCCTAAATCATTTGAGATGCTATGCTTTTTCCAAAAAAGAAAATTCTTTTTGGGTGCTTTTTCTACTTGTGAGCCAATGGAAACTTAAAAAAAAAACAACCAGATAAAATTTAGATCAAGCTAGACGCTGGTGGCTCATGCCTATAATCCCAACTATCCAGGAGGCTGAGATCTGAGGATCATGGTTCAAAGCCAGCTCAGGCAGAAAAGTCCATGAGCCTCTGATCTCCAAGAAAAAAGTCAGAAAAAGTCAGAAGTGGTACTGTGGCCAAAGTGGTAGAGAGCTAGCCTTGAGCACAAAAAGCCTCAATGACAGCACCCAGACCCCGAGTTCAAGCCCTAGGACTGTTTAAAAAAAAGATTAATGTTCATTTTTATAATACCTTCTATGCACAATAATATGACTTTGTCAATCACCCGAACTGCTGATGTGCAGACTATCAGCAGAGTCTAGCACACTGGATCAGGTCAAAGTAGTTGTCTACTTCTCACTGCTGTTGATACCATCCTCTCAAATTCTCAGTGGACCCGGTCCATAGCAAGAACTTCCAAGTAGGTCTCTTGTTTTTGTCCTTCTGTATTTTAACCCTTTTTTAATGTAAAAAATGCAAAATCAAAATAGGTAACTGTCTGCTTAGGAAACAAATTTCCCATTGCAAATAGAGGACTTTGGATCTTTATAGTAAAGTTTGACAAGCCCTACTCTAACACAAAAGATTGCGTTCTGGATGGGTTGATTGGCTTGTCCCATGGAATATAGTATCAGTTGTATGAAGAAACATCCACAGTCTTCTTATTTGCCCCTATCTCCCCAGCAGCTACTGCAGTATGTGCCATGCAAGTGCTCATTATTTATACTTTGACAAAAGAGATGCATAAATGGTTGGACAATACAAAGATGTTATTTATCCTCAAGGAAATTTCAGCCCATGTGTATAGGTGCATGCATGTGTATATGTCACGGAGACTGAACTGGGCCTTGGGCTTGCCAGATAGGTGCTCTACCACTTGAGTCACTGTCAGACTTTTTTGCACTGGTTGCTTTCAAAACAAGGTTTTGCTATATGCTTAGGGGACTTGAGACTTTGATTTTCCTATGTGTGTTTCCCTGTCATGCTTGAAGTAGCAGGCATATGCCACTACACTGAGCTATTGAATAATGTAGAATCACTTGAGTAAATGAATTTCTATACATGGGCTGGCCTTAAACTTCCCCTTCTCAAGGAGCAGCTAGAATTCAGACTTGAGTCGCTGTGCTTGGATTCACAGTTATACTATAGTGTTCAGCAGATATCCCAGAAATGATTGTAGTGCTGTAGCACAATAATTGGATGTCACTATGCTTCAGAACTCTCTGGAAATCTGGAGTTAAAAGATTGTGCCTGGCACTAACATATGTTAAATTAAATTTGTTATATCTATATTAACATACTATATAATTATATATAATTAGATGCTTTTGTTACTAAATTATAAGGGATGTTACTCCACCAAGATTAAGTTATGCCATTAATGTGCATCTCTCTTTTATCTACGTCCATCACTTGAAGTATTTTTGAAGGTAAGTTAGCTACTTGTGATAACATACTCTGAATTTGGTATGCCATCTGATACAGAAATTCCACTTGTAAAAAGTTATTCCAAAGAAACTACCATGGGTAAACACAAAGACTTGACTCCAGTGGTGCATTGGAGGGCTACTTGAATTGACAAAATGTGAGTATTGCTTAACCATCTAATAATTGTGGGTTTGGTGGATAGGTAGTGGAATAATCACATAATTACTCTGTAACCATTAAAAAGATGAAGGTCAAGGCTAACAGGAAAAATCTGTACCAGATTGCTTCATGCAGATAAAAACAGAATTCTAAAACAGCTGGAATGATAAAAATTTTAAATTCAAGTATATTTAAATATGGAGAGAAGACAGAATTATGTACAACAAAATAATAACTGTGGCCCTCTCCATTTGGTGTGATTTTTTTTCTGTCTACATGTTTATGTTTCTATAATTTTACAATGAACATACACAACTTCTGAGTAAAAAAGAAAACAGACATTTTTCGGTTCCTACTTTGAAGTGTACCAATTTTAAGGCTGAGAAAGGAGAAAACAAACCAATTGTAATCTAAAAGCATTTATTAGACCTTTTAAAAGGCAACTATAAATAGCCAGAGAAGCAGACAGTCTTACAGACATTTGAAATCAGACTGATGCTGTAATTTTTTCTGGAACAATTCACAGAAACAAATACAGTGACATTTAATTCATCTAAGTAAAACCAGATCTCATTTGAAATGAGGTGGAGAAAAAAGGGAGTCAGATCATATTTAGCCACTGGAGATCCATTGGAGAAATCAAGAAAGCTGTCAGTAACAAGTCAGGGATACATACTGCAGAGTTAGAACTAAATATGCATTGATATTCAGTTTCCCCTTCTCAGTATTCCCTTTGCCCCTTTCCCATTGCAGAACATAGTATACTACAATTATCTTCATTTCCTACCTTCATACAGCAAGGTCCATTTTTAGGAATCTTGTATGTGTGTGTGTGTGTGCATGTGTGTGTGCATATGTACGTGTGCATGTGTGTATGTGTGTGTGTGTGTGTGTGTGTGTGTGTGTATGCACTCAAGATTGGCATGCTACCACTGGAGCCACAGTTTTACTTCATGCCTTTTAGGTGGATAATTGGAAGTAAGAGTCTTACCTGCTCAGGTTGCTTCAAATCACAATCCTCAGATCTCAGCCTCCTGAGTAGGTAGGATTTACAGACATGAACTACCAGTTTAGGAGTCTTTTTTTTTTTAGCCTTAGTATTTTAAAGAATATTGGAAAGAAAATGTTTTTTGAAAGTTCTGCTATGGTAACAGCATTAAGGGCTATACTGACCAATTTCCACAAGCCTAAAGAAATAGATGAATCTTGAGGGCAATTATGAATTAAGGATGCAATTTACCTAAGTTACTGACCCTCACCAACTCTTAACCTATGCATCCTTGTGACATATTCTACCTCACTCAGATACCTTACAAGCAGTACAGCACAGCATTGTTTTTTAAAAGGCTGGTCTTCTAACAATTTGTCTCTAAAATCAAATAGGAACGGATGGCATTTGTGGCTTTCTGGGGATCCATCGCCTTCATTCTGATTTAATTGCCCCAAATGATCCTTGTCCTTCCCCCAAACTGAGATTGACTATGACTACCTTAATTGTTTTAGATGTGAGACTAGATTCTCACAGACATGAGTTTGAGTCAAATTGATCACCAGTAAGAGGACCATGTTGGTACCAGTTATATATCTTTTTGATTTTATGTTTACCTATTGGGAAATCCAGATGCATGGATTATTTACTATGAGGACAAAAATGAAACCATTCTCCCCATCCTTCTTAGAGCACCTGGCATTTGGTAAGTATCTAATCATAGAGCATGTATTCCTGCTTCATTCTCAAGGAACCAAATGGTAATAGGCTCATCTTATGCAAAGCAACATTATCATTCAAATACAAATCCCTCTAAGAAGTTTGACTGCTGACTATTTATGTGGTGAATGATCAGGTGAGCCATTTCCCAGACTTGCTTGATAGTTCATTTTGGCACCTAATTGCCTTGACCTTCATAACTTTCAGGAAGACACGACAGAGCTGCCCAGAAGAACAGCAAGTATCGGTTAAAGTACAAGTCCCGTGGCACAATCACTCACTTTTCACTTTCCAACGATGACAACAACACTTTTCCCTGAATTTCCAAATGCTGGGTTGCCTGCCACTGACCTTTAATAGACCTCATGGAGTTTTGCATTGGAGCTACTTTGACTAAACCAGTCATTCATTCCCAAACAAATGTAATTTATGGAAAGCATATGTGCCATGACTTTTGACCTTCTCAAACGCTGGTATTTATGGTATTCCAACAGAAATTCAAGTCCTATTTCTCAGTGGCTATTTTTTCCCCAATTGTGAGAAAGGCCTGCAAATTGTCCTCTTTGGCAATTTACAGAGTCTATTTATTAGTCTCTTCCAACTGCCGAGAATCATGCAACTCGCAGACGTGATTTACTCGTGGACCAGAAACTCCCTGGATAGTGTCTACAACTTCTTTGACCTTTAAATGCTTTAGTTTCTGTTTTAAGCTGTCAAAATGAAAACTTAGGACATCTTTATTGGGAAGGAAAAGAAAGCAAGCCTAACTTGCTTTTAGCTCAATTCCCATTTCCCCTGTGAATACAGATACATTGTGAAGGACTTACAAACACAAGACAAAAGATCCCGGCTAGGAAGAGCCAGATAGATAGGCTCTGAAAACAATACCCTACACTGCAAGCTATTATCACAGGAGCTTAGCTTTCTATTCACAGCTGCCCACTCCAGACCTCTTAGTAAGCAAAGCATTGCCACTTGCTACAGAGAATGGAACACCGCGTTACCTGCCAGGACTTAGTGCATTTGAAAGACTCTTGACTTCTCATCCATCAAATTTTCTGTTTCCTTCATCACTTGTATTTTTAAGTTTCCACTCTGGTATTATAAAGTACGAAAACATCACCATATTCTGATTTGGAACGCTTAAATTTCATAATCTTTGAATATGTATGTGAATCATTACCACCCAAGTCAGTAATATCTTCCACAAAAAAAGGGGGGAGTACTATTTTCCAACACATCCTGGGCTGGAATATTCATTTCTTTTAATAGGCACGGAGGAATTGAATTAGGGGTAGATGGAGGAAAACTTCCCTTTAAGTCTTTTCTGTAAGAGTCACTATATCATAGTCAACTATATTGGTGCCTATAATGGGCTGGGGGGGGGGGAAACCAGAAAATGGCTTTATGTATTCTTCTACTTAATCAATATTTAAATCTATCTGAGACATCATAAGGATTGTAACTAGGATTATGAGTAATTCTACTGCCTTTAAGAACCTAAGACTGCCCAGCACTTGTGGCTCAAGACCATAATCCTAGCTACTTAGGAGGCTGAGATCTGAGGATCATGGTTCAAAGCCAGCCTGGGAAGGAAAGCCCATGACACTCTTGTCTTCAATTAACCACCAGAAAACTGGAAGTGGAGCTGTGGCTAAAAGTGGTAGAGTGTTAGCCTTGAACAAAATAGCTCAGGGACAGCACCGAGGCCCTGAGTTCAATGCTCCCCTCCCCCCCACCAAATAAAGAACCTAAGACTTATCTACCACAGACATTCTTCACTGCCTAGAAAGCTCTCAGAATGATTTCTCTGCATGAGATACTAGTACCAAAGTGATCACGAGTCTGCTATATTGAAAGAAAGAAAGAAGGAAAGAAAGAAAGAAAAAAGAAAAAGAATGAAAGAAAGAAAGGGAAAGGAAAGGAAAGGAAAGCAAAGCAAAGCTGGGTTTGAGACATCTCTCCCAGCATTGAGGAGTCAAAGGTACTTCTCAGAACAGTATTTTGTGCTTAATTGTTAACTTTTGAGACAAATGAAGAAAGTTGGGACCATAGATAAGTCGTTAAAGAAATTAGTGAGAAATCCAATTACATTTGACAGTGGGATAAATCATATGCTTTGGAAAGAATACCCCATTTTTGCATACTGTTTTTTGTTATCTTAATTAAATTACCGAATAAGCATGATGCAATCAAGAGAAAAAGTCCAGGTAGTTGAACAAAAGGCAAAACCTTAATTCCTTGGGCAAATTCATTCAGGAGTAAATGTGCTTAGGAAAATCTAAGAATGATCCCATCTGAATCAAAATTCTTTCCCAGCCAAGAAAGTACACAATGAAGCTGAATACAGAAAGATTTCTAACATATCTAGAAACAATAATTCTAATAGCTGATTTTGTTAAAGACTATTTATAATATTTTTAACTGTAGATCCCATAGTGTCCTTTGATTTGAGGTTGATAGGGAAAGAGAGATGATACTCTTTTCTCTGATAATAAAATATCTATTTGCTTCAACTTAATCAATCTGCCATTTTGCACCAATGTGTGATATTGAAATGTCAATGCTTGGGAGTATGAAGAAGTTTAAAAAACTCCTAAAAGATGATACTGAATTTTTTTCAAGTACTGAAATGTTCCCATTTGTAATTTAGTATCCGAGGAAGAAGTATTGGCTCTTTGGTTGAGAAGTATAAACTTAGTACTTGAATTCCCAAATCTTGTGTGTAAGTTTTCTGTGAAGAAAAGAAAGTGGATGGGCTGGGAAGGTGGCTCAGTGGTAGAGCGCTTGCCTTGCATGCATGAGGCCCTGGGTTCGATTACTCAGCACCATATTAGCAAAAAAGAAAAAAAGCCGGAAGTGGCACTGTGGCTCAAGTGGTAGAGCGCTAGCCTTGAGCTGAAGAGCTGAGGGACAGCACCCAGGCCCAGAGAGTTCAGGCCTCAGGACTGGACCCCCCCCCTCAAAAAAAAAGAAATTGGACACTTTCACTGAGAGAAAAAAAAAACAATTAAAAAGGCTATGGTGTACCTCAGTGTGAAAGCCTTTGCTTACTAGGTAGTAGCTCCTGAGCTCAATCCATAGACAGTACCTCCTTCAGATTAAAAAACAATCTCCAAATACAGATTTTTTTTCCCAACAAATTGTGTGATCTCATGCCAGCTCTCATGTCCCTACGTAGTTCAGGGATGAGATAACAATATGGTAAGGAAACATTTGCCCTGTTAATCATTCACAATCTAAAACCGTGGGAGAATCCAGACAAGAGCAAAGTTTACAGGTCTAGTGCGTAGATCATTGATGATGCTAACTGAAATTCGCCTGTGTGTTCCCTGCTTCTGCTTTTGATGACAGCTTTCCCCAGATGAGCTCAACTACTTCTTTCAGAAACTTGGTACCAGATTCATCTCTCCTGACCCCAACAACAATACTAACTGGATGTGTTTATGCACAGCTGTAACCCCACCGACTCAGTAAGCAGCAGCAGGAGGTTAGAAATTCAAAGTCAGCCCAGGCAAAAATTAGCAAGACCTGATCTCAATAAAATAACAGCTGAGTGATGGTAACTGGTGCCTGTTATCCTAGCGACATCAGGGGATGAGATTAAAAGGATCACTCTTCTGTGCAAGCCTGGATGGAAAAGTCTAGAAAATCCCATTTCAATGACAGAAGCTGGGTATGGTGGCACAAGACTATCAACCCAGCAATGGTGGGAGGCTTAAAATAAGAGGACTAGGGTCCAGGCAAGTGTCTGTGTAGGAAACCAAACCCTGCCTCAAATATAACAAATGCAAAAACAGGCTGGAGACATGACTCATTGGTAGCATACCTGTCTAGCAAGTGTGAACCCCTGAATTCAAACCCCTAGTACTGTCAATGCACAAACCAAAACAGCAAGCTTTTTAATTTTTTTATGCTTTGCCAATTACCCAGGTAAGACAGAGAGTAGTTTACTATATGACATAGAGTTTGTCATAATTCAGGTCTCTCTAACTAGGTAGCAACTAGTATGTAATGCTTCATGTCATACACTGGATAAGCTTATCATTTGTGTAGAAGGCTTGAAACAGGTATCTGTCTATCTATCCATCTATCTATCCATCTATCTATCTATCTATCTATCTATCTATCTATCTATCTATCTATCTATCTATCTATCTATCTATCTATCTATCTATCTGTCATTCCTCTTACTCCAGATACCAGGTTGAGGGGCCATATTTCAGCAAAGGTGGCCCTCAAGCTTTCCTGAGACACATCAATTTATGGTCCCTATAATATCCAATACAGATGAGTATATACCATTACAATGATGAATGACTATTAACCAGTGAGATCCTACCAAACCAAACCATGAAGGATTTGAATTATTGGAGACCTCCCTGGAATGTATTGTATTTCAGTTAATCCATTTGCATACACTTGCATAACATCCAAAGTCTATACTTAAAATCCGGGATCAGCAAAATAAAACACCAGGAAGTGGTACTCAAAAGAGATGGAGTGGAGTCAAGAGGAAAAGGGTAGATGAAGAAAGAGAAGAGGAGGAGAAAATCCAGTGGAAAAATGAACTATATGACTTGTGGGTAGGGACGGGAGGGGAGAGAGCCAGGGAAAGGGTAATATTGTCCGCAAAGACTTGTAGGCATTGTCTGACTTAGGTAACTATAACCACACTGTACATTGCCTTTATAATAATAAAAATATTAAAATTTTATTAAAAAAATTGGTATATATCCTACAAAATTAATAAGAGTGAGGGAAGGTATGGGGGAAGGTATGGGTGAGAATGTTGAAGGGGTGACATTGATCAAGATGTATTATATTCACAAATTGCTTTGTTAAATGGTAACTCCTTTATACAACTATGTAAAAATAATATAAAAGGTAAATATTAAAAAACCTGAATCATGAACAAAGAAAGAAACCAAAGGAATCTCAGGCTCAGTTCTATCAGTACGAGTTATCTAGGTGATGCTTCTCTATGGAGACTTTCCAGTTTTTGAGATTATACAAATAGCAGGTGGACTTCTGGGTCTCTGGATGTCCTTTAGAATTCATCCAAAATGCCTTAACACCGGGAGAAACCATCCCATGTAGGTGGTAGCACAGAGTATCCTAAGGAAAGCAGCAAGGGTACCACTTCCTCCTGGGTGCATCCAGAGTACATAGCATTATTTTTTTTTCCATTTATTCTTCCCATGAGCAGAAGTTCGACTCTCATGAAGGAATTTGCCCTAGATTAGCTTGAGTCAGAGCCTCAATGTTGGAAAGATGTGTGTGTGTGTGTGTGTGTGTGTGTGTGTGTGTAAATCCAGCTCTGTGTCTGTGACATTCCATTCTTTCCTCCACATAGACAAGATCTTGTTGTGAAGATCTCAAAGCCATCTCACCAAAGTGAAAAGAGAGCAGACTTGCTCTTTGCAAGGAAACCTTCAAACTGACTTTTGATGGTTAGCTCTGAAAAGGATGAAGATGGGGAAGAATGACCCCCAATAAGCAGGCTTGTGTGAGTGACAGCCCAGCATCTGTAAAAACAAAGGGAAATTTAATCCATAACAGGTGACTGAGGAGAATCTGCCAGGTTAAAAGAAAAAAATCAGAGACGATATAGTATCTTAAGTTAATGTTGACAGGTTATAAAACAAACAGGGGTTAAAGAATCCACTATCCTTGTGGTTCAGAATTCCTCAGATGGAAACCAAGTTGTCAGTATTGAAGAATAACATCCTTGTGAGTGGGAAGTTCCAAGAAGTGTGTGGAACAGAGAATGACAGGGCTTGAACTGAGTAGCCGAAGTGACCAGAAAACCATGGTAAAGGAGGAAGGAGAAACAAATAGAGATAAAACAGAATATGCAGATTAAAGCAGGCAGACATTCAATATCAAAGAGCTTCAGCAAAATGTGGTCCATCCATGAGTATGAAGCAGAGTTGAAAGATTCTCCCATTTTGAGAGTTCAAGGGTCAGCCACAATCCTCACCCATACTTCTTAAGTCTCAGGTGCGCTATGCCTAGGGATTTATCTATACAAATACCCTGAGAATCAAATACAAGTATTTTCCATTTGTCACAGATACAGGCTTGATGACTAACTAGTTTGATAGAGTTATTTAGGGTCATACCGGTGATAAATGGTGAGAGAAAAGGACCATGTCATCACTACAGTTTCGAGCTTTCCTGAGTAAAGAAGCTGTGGAGGTAAATGGAATGAAGGTACTTCTTCAGAAAAAGTGGGATGGCCCAATCTCTTGAACTTGGGCTCAAGGTCAGAGTAGAATTAATGATGAGAAATACAGCCTGAGTTCCCAGAGATGAGAGGATCGCCCACTTAAGTGGGAAAGCTAGAGAATGATTCATTTCAGAACCAGGAACAGAGAGGAATGCACAGGAGGTCAAAGTTCCTGTCCCCAGACAGAGACATTTGGGTATCTGGATTGTACTGAACGCTCATCCACATCAAACCCAGAAGGATAACAGAGGTGAGCAGGGAGAGAGGGAACAGAGGCATGGGATGAAAAAAAGACTAATTTCCCAGAAAATCAAGGCACTGATACAACAAAAATAGATTTTCATCCAGTGAAAGTAGTAAAAATATGTATAATTGGAGATATTTCATATCTACCATGGAAAGGTTGACTCTATCTTTTTTTCTTTCTGTCTATTTTGTAATAGAAGTCCCTGGGAGGGTGAAGGAACAGAGTTGAAGATAATACTGGAAGGGTAGATGGAACTGTTACAGATATGCACTCTTGCAGTCAAAACTTTGTTGAACACACACTGTATGGCGATCTAGTTGTGCCATGAATGCACTCCAAGTAGCTGGCATATGAGATGTCATAAATTCCACCAATAGAAGCAAGGGTTATGTTGCTTTTATTTTTTTTGTTCACTAGTATATAGCTTTTAATCTGGTATTATGAGATGGGCAGTGGTAAATACCCATCCAAAAGGATTAAAAATACATAGTAAGGCTGGAAATGTGGCTTACTGGTAGAGTGCTTGCCTAGCATGCACAAAGCCCTGGGTTCGATTCTTTAGTACCACATAAAAAAACAGAATAAAAAAGAAATGGTGCTGCAACTCAAGTGGTAGAGCAAAGGAAGCTCAGGGACAGTGCTCAGGCCCTAAGTTCAAGCCCCAGGACTGGCAAAAACAAAATAAAATAAAAACAAAAGTACACAGTATTAGGAAGACTTCACACACTCGAGTCTTCTAATTACTATCATCATTTGTTTGTTTTTTGAAATACTGGGGTTTAAACTCTGGTTCTTGTGCTTAACTAGGTGAGCACTCTACCACTTAAGCCACATCTCCAACCCATTTGCCTTTAGATTCAGACCATAATACTTCTATCAATACCTTCTTCATTCCTGGGATTGAGACATGAATCACAACTTTTGGCCCAGACTGGCTTTGAACTATAGTCCTCTTCTATCCACCTCCCAAGTAGCTAAGATTACAGGTGTGAGTCATTATGCCCAACCCCCAAAATCTTCTAATTTTTTTATGCAAGTTATTGGCTTACTTTGCTACTATCTGTCCTATGCTCATTCATTGACTTTTTCTTTCAGTTGACTTTGTTTGCTTTTTAATCAGTCATGGGGCTTGAACTCAGGGCCTAGACACTGTCCCTGAGCTCTTTTGCTCAAGGCTAGTGCTCTACCACTTTGAGCCACAGTGCCACTTAGGTTTCGGGGTGGTTAATTGGAAGTAAGAGTCTCGTGGGGACTTTTCTGCCTGGGCTGGCTTTGAACCATGATCCTCAGATCTCAGCCTCCTGAGTAGCTTGGATAACAGGTGTGAATCACCAGCGCCGGGCACATGACTTATTTTTATGTTTATTTTGTATTCCTGTAGAGATCTCAAATTTAAAAATCCCCCCCTGCAAAAAAAAAAAACAAAACAAAACACAATTCAGACTGAATCACTGATTCTGAGCAACTCTCAAGGAAAATCCAGGATAACAGCACACATACATCACAAGTGTCTAAGGATGGAATGGCAGGTATTTGTGGGCCAATGACTACTTAATACCTAGTCTACTTGGAGGCTGCTACCTTTTGAAGGTGAACCAAATTCAGGTTTTGAATATCAGTGGATATGAGAGCCTAATCAGGTCATTCCAGATAAGTTATGTATTATTTTGCAAGCCAAATAATGATTTTTGCCTTCATCATTTAGATTTGACTGTAGGAGACAAGTTGATTTCTGTTTGAGTCTCACCTTTCCTGTGGACCTAGTGATGCAGATTAGTTATTTTCCCTCTTGTTTCCTATCTCTTAAACAGCATACTTAGGGAAATGAAATGAGATGGACGTGTGAAATAACAAAGGTTCTGAACATTTCACCTGAATCTTGGGGCCTGTTTAAAACAGGAACTTCTGCCTTGACTTCCTTGAAGCTGTCATGGTGGTAACAGTAGGCGAAGCCATGAGCGCAGAACTAGTTCAAAACAGATGTGTTGATATGGCCCTACCTAAAAAGATCAAAATGTGAAACGATTCATCTCTATTACACTCTGCACACATAACAAAATGTCCTTGGCCCGAACTCTCCTTGACTTCTTATCTTTCATGCCAACCCATCCTCGAATACCTTCTCTGACCTTGGCTACAAGACTGGCCACCGAGAGTGAAGCCTAAGGTGAATGTCTAAAAGCTGAATGTTGAATACAGTTGGGTAGAAAACCACGAATCGTCACTCTCATGAGATTCCAAAGCTGCCTTTGATGTGATAATCCTATCCCACCATCCTCACAACAAGACTGCAACTGGCTGGCTTACATTTTTCCTAAACCTGAGAACAAATCTTGCGTGTGTTTCTTGGACCTGAGCCATTTGGGATATTACGCTTGGAGGGAAAGCACTTAAGACACTTTTGCACTTTGTATCCTAACTTCCCTCCTCTCTAAAATGGAGTTCATTAAAAAACAAAAAAAGTCGTTAAGTTTGGGCTCCCTCTGTGCCAGGTTCCATATCAAAAGAGATTAAGTGGTATCTAAGAGATTCATGTACTTAAAGCCCAGAGAAGGCAGGAAATCAGGAAAAATCACTCTACCTCCCAGCTTATGGTTATCAGAGTCTCTGGGGTGATTTCTCCAGCTTCCTCTGAGTCCCGGGGATTATACCAAGGCTCATTGGAGATAAAGAGAAGAGAGAAAAAAATGAGGTTTATTTTACAAGGAAAGAATTAAAGTTCTTCTTCCTATAAACAGGTATGATTAAATTCATGACAACATCTCCATGTGATCTTAAGAGTTTCCTCGTAGACACATTGCAGTCTTGCTAACTGTGCCCTTCTGTTAGATTAAAAAACAAAAACAAAAAACAGGAATCTACAGACTTGGGCATGCACCAAGTGTTATTTAGTCCATAGCAAACAGTCAGGTGTTGAGATGGAAAGAAATCAGTAAATAGGGGGAAAGTGTTAAAAGTTAGAAAGCCGCGTGCCCTCAGAGCTTATCAGACTTCAGGCATTTTACTGATGCAGTTATACATCAACCATTGTTCATTTTAGAAAGCATAGTTACAGCATTTATCTAGCTGCAAGCAGGCAATTAATTCCAAATCGACAGCAACATATTTTTTATTATCACCATTGCAAATTCTTAATATCCCTTCCTTGTCACTTTGCAACCAGTGGAAAAGTGACACACGCACAGAGACAGCGAGACGGGTTTATGAATGCCTGTTTCCACAGGAAATTAAAAGATTCACCTCCTCCACACTGGCCAACCTCAGTCAGCCCCGTTCAGCTGCCTAACTCATCATCCGTCCAGTTCTCTTTCTCTGAATGCTATTTCCCTTAACAGATCTATAAACAGCGCTTGCCTTCTTCATTCTTTTGGTTCAGAACTCCCCAGAGATGAAAGGAGAAAGCAAAAATTGTTCCCAGCTAGAGACTGTGCAACAATAAAGGGTAACTAGTGTACCCAGAGAGAGGAAGAATAAAGATGTCTGTTAGCAGAATCTACACACAGACACACACACAGACACACACACACACACAGAATGAGCTGCAAGAGAGCAGGCGAGCAATTAGTTCAGGCTCAGATCACTTTGTAATCCACTACTCCTCAGTCTTACCTTATGTACAGATAGGGGAGATGGGGGCCAAATTCTGCGTCCTTATAATCACACTGCCTCAGAGAGGTCTCAGGGTTCTTTCTTTTCTGCCCTTCTAGTACATTCTCTGAAGCTGTCAGCACCTACCACCATGGAGATGAGAAAGTCCACAGGAAAATCTTGCTCTTCTTTGCCTTTCCAGACACATTCCCCACAGACAAAGGGCACTGAGCTCCCAGCTTCTCTCCAGTGAATCAACACTTTCTTTCATTGGTTCCCATGCCTACTCATGGTAGGTAGCCTTGCCAGTGGTGGCTGACTGAAAACGAGGAAGCCAAGAGAACTATCCTTTCTTCTTGTCCATTTAAATGTTTGCTTTTTTCTTTCCCTCTGATCATATCTCTATCAGCTTCTCAATAACAAGAATCTCCCCTCTCAAATCACAAAGTGGCTACAAATTGTCCCTGAAACTTTTCTGACCCTGAAAGCAAGCTGGGCCTCCTCCTCCTAACAACCTCAGGACTTGTCCAACTTCTTCCAAGTCTGCTCTTCCTAAGTGTGATTGTCACAGTGAAGAGTTTTCTATGAGAATCCACACCCGTTCTGGGGATGTAATTCTACACCAAAGGCAAACAGACTCTTGCCCAATTCATTTCATTTTGGTTGCAAGGAAATGTGCACCCCTAGAAAGGTCGTTGACAAACAACCTTGGTTGTGATTCCAAGGACAAATGTTCAGATGTTCTCTGAGAAACAGGTGTCATGTTGTGGTTTCTTTTGTTTGCTTTCTTTTAAGTTTGAGAGAAAAGAAGGAATAAGTGATTCAAATGTTCACTTCTCAGTCATTATGAAGGCATTTATTTGGAATAAATGAGTCATAAAATGTTGATCTTTTCTCTGTTGTTGGTAGGAAAATGGGTGAATGCTGGTGCCTTTTCACAGGGCCTGGGTTGATGAGTTTTAAAGCAGGCCACTCTCTAGTTGATTGTAGTTGAGGTAAGCTTGATATGCTCTTCAATAAATGACTAGGTGAGGTTCAGGAGGCAGTGGTGAAGATCCAGAATGGAAGTTTAAGATTGGAGATGATCAGTACATACATAACATTTGAAGCCATACCATCCGCCCTCCCCAAGGGAGCTGACACAGAAGGGGTAATTACGAACAAGAAGCATTCTAACGACTCAGGCCTTGGGCAACCCAATTTAAGAGAAGGATGAAGATAAGGAAGATCCAAAAGAAACTGGGAGAATTGCCTGGAGCAGACAGGAAGCCAGGGGCTAGAACATGGAATGAAGGAAATGTGGCAGAACCATCCATTAAGACTTTGGAGAAACATGCCTGAGTAGAGGAGGAAGAAGTGAAAATAGACTGAGAGGAGGAGGAGAGAGTCTGCATCATACTTTCAGAATGTTCTGCTGTTGAATTTAGAGTGTGGAGATGGAAGGAATCCGAGGGTTTTTCTTTTCTTTCTTTTTGTTTTTTGGGAACAAGTCTATCTGTTTTGTTTTAACATGAGAGATGCTATAACTTGTCAAGTAAGATATGATCATTGACTAATTCCTTAATGGAGTAAATGCCCTGCAATTGAGTTTGTGGGTCATTTGTATTAAAAACAAGTACCTGAGGTTCATGAAGAGGTGTCTTTTTTAGTCCTATGGTTTCATTGAAAACTTAAAAGGAGAGAAGGATACCAGTGGCTCATACCTGTAATACTAGCTATTCAAGAGTCTGAGATCTGAAGATCACAGTTCAAAGCCATCTTTGGTAGGAGAGTCCATGAAACTCATCACCAATTAACCACCAAAAAGTTGGGAATGGAACTGTGGTTCAAGTGGTAGAGTGCTATCATTGAGCACAAAAGTTCAAGGTCAGTATCCAGACCCTGTGTTCAAGCCCCAGGACCAACACAAATATATATATATATATACATATAGATATAGTATATATATATATGTGTGTGTGTGTGTGTGTGTGTGTGTGTGTGTGTGTGTGTGAAGAAAATATTACTGAAAAGTATTACTGAAGCAATCACTAGTTCTCTTTGTAAATGCCATGTCACTATCCACCTGTTTCAGGTAATTGTATAAAAAATTAGGAATTCAACCAGTCATTTTGCTTCTGTCACTTTCCTTACTTTTCTTTATTTTGCTTGAATTATTTAACATTAACAAGATCTACAAGTATGCCCATTTTCCTTAAGAGTGGCATTAGTATTAAGACTCATTTATAAGACTAAGTCCTTGAATACCTGCATGGCAAAAGTATAACATAAATGAGCCAGGCACTGGTGGCTCATGCCTGTAATCCTAGCTACTCAGGAGGCTGACATCTGAGGATCATGAGTCAAATCTAGCCGAGGCAGGAAAATCTGTGAGACTCTTACCTCCAATAAACCACTCAGAAAACTGGAAGTGGAGCTGTGTCCAGAGTTCAAGCCCCACAACCAACAACAATAACAGAAATAGAACATAAATGATATAAACTGAATTTACTCAATATAGTAAATTGATAACATGTGATAGAACTTTTAGATAGCTTTGATAACAACATTGAAGAAAATGATTAGATTTCCCCCATCAGAATCTTTTTTCAAGGCTTAAAATCTCTTAGATGTAAGCTTCTTTGTCTTAGTATTTTTTTGCAGATAGTGCTTTGCTGTGTGAAGAGGTTCACTACCTACAGCCTGTTTAGCAACACCTCTAATTTTTCCCACTGTTAGCCAAGTAAGCCCAACCCTGAATTGTGACTTACAAAAATGTGACCAGACATTGCTACACATGCTCTGATAAACAAAGCTGCCCCTGGCTACACAAAATACCACAGATGTGAATTTTGCTCCAGGTGAGTAGACTCTGTAATAGAGCATTGGTTTATATATATATATATATATATATATATATATGAATAAATGTATATGCAAATGCAATTGTCTTTATAAAACACAATAAAGTGAATCATTTTTAAATGGAACATATATATGTATATACTAGTTTATTTTTATTAATCTTATATATTGACACAAAAGGATTTCAAATCAACATGTTCATTTAGAAGTAGAAAGCACGAAGCATCTTGATCAATGTCACCCCTCTATCATCAACTCATCTGTTCCAACCTTACCCATCCCATCAACTTTCCAAGATCCATTTTCACATGTGACTGTACTGACCCACCTTTCTTCTCTTCATTCTTATGACCCTCTCCTTAAACTCCAGTATTCTCAGCAAGAATGACTTCAGCTCCCTGTATTCATGTGATTGAACAGTGTTCTAATTACACAAAGGGATTATACCATGGAAATCTCATACATCAATGTTAGATCCAAAATATAAATGCATATGAAAACATATACAAGGCCAGATGCAGCTATATGTATACATGGTCAAACTGACTACAGACAAATTCTTTTAAGACAGGATATCTTTTGCAAAAGCTGTACCAGAGAAAGCAATGTTTGACTTTATTAGGACTCAGTGGCCAAGCTTATAAAAACGTATTTTTACACACAGAAGCTAGATGTCAGAGAAGATAGGTAGAGAGGCACACTTCCATGGAAGGAACAGTGAGCACATTAATTTATTTCCCCTGAGAATCATGTTAACATTGTTAAGTGATGAACTAAGTCGTCCTCGTGTCTTTTTTAGAGGGAGAGTAAGCAGAACAGTCCGACGTGGAGATTCTGCGCCATCATGTCACCTGGAATTCTGCCACCCAACTATATTTAACCATACTATGCTCACATCCCTAATCCGTAAGAGGGAGATAAAGATATCTGATCATTATATGTTCATCATTTAGATCCAAGAAATAAGTTTAAGCAGAGGAAAAAGAAAGGAAACCTGTGTCATTTTTTTCTGCAGACCATGTAGCTGCTGCTGCAGGTCATGGATAGAAATGTCCATCTGAATCTGAATTTTCTGCATGTAATGAAAATCACAAAGGTGCTCTAGAGAGCCTCAGCCCCCACTGAAGCCAAGCCCGCAGAGGGATGGGAATGAACTTTACAGGTACCATGTTTTCCCAGCTTCAAGGCTTCCTGCTATTCTTTCTGTCTAGCTACCTTGGGAACCAAAGCAGGAAAGTAGGAAGTCCTACTTTGTAAAGTCTCTTCCTTCTCTTGATTCTCAAGTCCCATTTCAATTTTCCTGACATACCTTCCTTTTTTTCAGCAAAACTGTGCACACGTGAAAAGGATTACCCTAGCAGACTGTGGAACCTGAAATCATAAGTCAGTAGTGAGTTGGCAAGTGTTTCCGCTCCAACTATCACAATCGTTTAATTTTAGAACCGAACAGTGAAGCATCACACAAGTTTCTATTGGAGTGGATCGTGTTTTGCAGACTGGTTGTTGTACCTTATGCCTACACACGCATGCACACCTGGTCAGGCAAAGGCCCTCTGAGGAATGCCAAATGGATGAGTCAAGTAATGGAGAGAGAAGAATTGAGCCCTGGTGTGGATCAACAGATAGGAATTCATGTAGCAAGGAATAACTAGCTGAGCTCCTCTGTTGGTCAGTTTTCATAGACCAGGACTTCAGTCCTCCCCCCAGCCCTGCCCTGTACACACCCCTGCTCTTATTTGTATGATGGCTCCAAATAATGAAAGAGGAAATCCTTCCTTAAACTCAGATAAATACGTGTCTCCTGGCTTTCACCAGAATTTCCGGTCCTTGCACTGTCTGTCCCCCTGACGCAAGGCAAAACAAGTTTTCTCCTTGCAACAGGCAATTCTTCAGATAAATAAAGATAAGAATCCGGTCATCACTTCTTACCCTCTACCCCCCCCCCAGCTTCACTTCTTCCAGTAAAAACAAAAACAAAAAACACTCCAAAGTCTCCTGTTGTTCCCACTACCTAGAATGGTGACTCAATCCGTCACTTTGGGTAGAGAGGAGGGAAGGGACCAATGTCATAATCCTGAATAACTTGCACAACAGTAGACAACTGGGGTGACTGGAGCTAAGATTAACTTATTTTTAAGCAATGGAATGCTGGGTTTTTTGTCTTTGTTTATGTTTTTTAATTGCCTAATACTAGAGCTCTAACTCACGCCTTGAGCATGCTAGATACTAGGCAATTGTTCTGTTACTGAGCTGTACCCCTAGTCAGTTTTGGTCATATTTAACAAGGAACTCTCTTTGGAAGAAAAAAAAAGGACTGATTTGCAAAGTTTCTTGTTTCTATGGAGTAACTATTCCAAACATACTTGATTTGGAGTTGCCAATGTGAGATCTCAGGCTGTGGTTGTTAAGGTGCTTGAATAATGTCTTTCTGAGTTGGTTTGAACCACCTCTGGCTCCGTGTCATTCTTTAATTCATACTTTAATTCAGAGTTGTTACCACGCTATAGTGGTATATGTCACTTTTAAGATGCAGTATCTATCTATCTAATCTATTTATCTATCTAATTTATTTATTTATTTGTTTTTGTGCCAGTACTGAGACTTGAACTCAGAGTCTGGGGTGCTGTCTTTTAGGTTTTTCACTAAAAAGCTAGTGCTCTACCACTTGAGCCACACTTACACTTCTAGGTTTTTGGTGGCTACTGCAGGTCAAAGTCTCATGAACTCCCCTACCCAGGCTGGCTTTGAACCACATTTCCCATGTCAGGTACCTGGCATACAATATATTTTAATTCACAATTAATGGACTGTGTTTGACCAGGCAAAAGCCAGTCTTGACTTCACTCAACATTTTACTTCAAAAGTTCAATGCATGTAGAGATAAACAAATTGCAAAGAGAGCCTCTGGCTTCTAATACGTGAGTCATAAAAATAAACTTTAGCTCAGTCTTACCAATAAAATCAATGACTAAGTGCATCTTCCCATTAAATTAGATATATCTTACATTAATTCTGAGGACCTACTAAGCCATAAATGATGGAATTTTTGTTTGTTGTTTTAATTGAAGGAAAAGAAACTGTGCTTGATAAGAAGTAGATTTGTAAGAAATTATCTTGTTTAGGCTGACATGGAAAAAAAGATTTATTTCAGAGTCTTAAAATGTGTTTATATAATTCATTAACAATTCATGTCCTTATCACAAGCTTAGGAAAATCTATAAATATTTAACTTAAAATCACAGTAATGACTAAGCTTATTTTTCACAGTTAGCCTTTTTTTTTTTTTTACTCTTGGGTAGGCTCCTAATATTTTTTTAAAGCTATAGACATGTTTGTTTTTGTTCTCTGGTGAATCTATTCTACAGTAGTTACTTGTTGAGTCACATTTTCCCGAGGGTGCAATTTCCACCCTTCCTCTCTTCATACTGAATGGCACTGGTAGCGAAAGATTGTGTTAGTACTGAACAGGAGGGAGCAGGAAAAATCCTGTTTACTTGCCTTGATCTGGGGACCTCTGAAGGGGACAAGAATGAACAGAAGCTGGAGAGCAAGTTTACAGTGGTAAAGTGCATTGGAATGCATGTGGATTGTTCTCAGGAAGTATTAAAAGGCTTTGACACAGAAACGAAACACAATTGGACACTGGTGGCTCACACTTGTAATCCTAGCTACCCAGGAGGATGAGATCTGGAAAGCCAGCCCTCAGCAGGGAAGTCCATGAAATTCTTATTTCCAATTAACCTGCAAAAAGCCAGAAAGAAGTGGAGCAGTGGCTTCAGTGATCCATCACCAACTTTAAGCCAAAAAGTTAAAGGACAGTGCCTAGGCCCTGAGTTCAAGCCCCCAGTATTCACCTCTCTCTCTGCCTCTCTGTCTCTCTGTGTCTCTGTCTCTCTCTCTCTCTCACACACACACACACCTACACACAAACACATACAGAGAGAAAAACGATGAACATAATATGATTAATGTGAGATAAAATCTTTTAACATTGGAAATTCTGGTTCTGAGGGTGAGACTAGATTGACCCAAATGCAGGATAGAGAAATAATAAACCAGTGAGGAAGGAGAACATTGCCTAACCTCAGGGACTAGAGCAAAAAGAACAGATTCAAGAGATACTGGGGAGTCAGCATCCACAATAATCAGACATTCATTGGGGGATTTGTGAAGGAAAGTAAAAGAGAAAAGAAGTGGAAGAGCAGAAGGAGAGCAGGAAAGGAAAGAACCGTGGTGAGGAGCAAGGAGAAGTTTATTTTGCTTTTACGAAGGAAGGAAGGGTGAGGAGAGCAGGCAGGAATCCAGATTTAAAAGTAACCAAAACCATTTGAAATTGCTACTGTAGGAAAGTAGCAAACTTTGTGATCACACTGGGGCTGTTCCGAGGGTCTCCTCCTCCTAGCAGTCCCTTTAGAATTTAACAGAATAGGGATGTTTAGAAAGAGTTGCTGCTTGTCATCTCTTTCTCCTTTATGAACATCCCTGGATATTTCTACTGGAACTACCAGACAAAAATAAACACTTTCTGATTTAAGGATCTTCGTAAAGCAATTCCTTCCATTCTTGGTTTCCAAGTTCAACCACTGCATTACCTCTGTAAGAAAAAGCCACAGCTGTGCCCCCAGAATATGTGTTGCAGAAATGTTTGCTTGATACCTCCCGGCTACAACTCCCTGAGCTCCCTAGGGAGAGAGGAGCACATGGCTAGGAGCTCTGTAACTCAGTCAAAGGACAAACTCCTCCTGAGGTCATGTCTCATTTGAGGTTGAGTGGCTCACTGGATTGGTGATCACAGTCACAAAAATGCACCTAGAATGCCCAGGAATTTTTCCTTTGTTTGATTCGGATATTAAAAGTTGTGTACGTCATGTCTGCACAGTGAGCATTTCACTGTGTCAGATTATTATTTTTTTTAATAGGGTTGGAGTTGAAAAGAGAATACACAATACTTCAGAGGTTAGAAGAGGTGACCTCTCTGCTTGGCTATCCCTTCTGGATTTCTGAAATATCATATTTTAAATATATGTTTCTCTGTCCTGCGCAAAAGCAAGAAATGTAATGTGATCTCTGGACTAAGTTGTAACTTAGTTAGAACCAGTAGAAGTCATGGGGAATGCTAACATCAAAATACATTCCTGCCTGTGTAATATTCAATTGTGCTCACATTAATTTAATAGTTGGTAGATACTATCACCTGATTGTGAAGATAGTCTTTAATTCCTCCCTTCACTTAACAGGGCTTACCTAACAGCTACTCAAATCTGAAACATTTGTGAGGTGTTCAAATCTGACCTCTGAATGTTGTGCTGTCACAGTAAACACACAAAAATGTATTTATTTGGAAATACAACCATGGCAAGAAGACAAAAAATAATAGTACATATTGAGTATTGCAGATGAGAACTTTGGTAACCATAACAACTATATGTTTCCATTCTTAAGCAAACTTACAAAATATGTATTAGAGCAATATGTAGGTAAGAAAAATGAGATTGTATCACAAATTTATATGAAAGACTGCATAATTTTCAGTAAATAAAGGAAAATGGATATTCTGAAGAAAAATGGGAGCAAAGTTAAACTATCCACATGTAAATGTCATATTGGGTTGGGTAGTTCCATAAAGAATACAACTACCCAAGTTAGACTATACATATGAAACTCCCTGAAGTGCAACTTTTGCTGATATATCTAGAAAGGGAACGGTGTAATGTTACCCGTTTGTCAAAAGACTCTCAATCAGTCTGAGCCCATTGCTACCATTCCTATGCCTCCCAGAATTATTGACGTCACATTTGATATTTGGTGCCCTTCCCCAAGTTATGGTCCTATTTGTCCATGACTAACCTTGCAACTTAATACTTTATTGGTAGAGAATAATCAAGGCTGTGAGAATAAACAAAGACATTCAAACTCAAACAAGCAGAAGTTACTTATCCAGAGCTTGCTATAGCAAGAAGTAGTGTCGTTCGTTGCATTGGTCAGAGATGCAAAGGCAGAGAGAAGTGTGGGAAAGCATTAAAGAAAAGACAACAGATTTACTAAAGTTATATAATATTGAACCCAAAAATCACCTGAGTAGAAAAAAAAGTCATGTAACACAGAAAAGACACTATACCTTTCTGGCAAATGGAAGTGATGTATCTATGAGTTTTGAATGTCAGTCATATGGATGTATTATTTGCACCCCAGAAACTGGCAGTACAGCCTGCCTGTAAGGCTATGGACTGAAACGATGTCTTTCCTTTGGGTCAGGAAAGAGTTACCTGGGAACATAAATTCTGTTTTCATTGACTTCACTTGCTCAAGTAATGTGTGCAACTGTATCCCGCCAACAAGTAATAAGGATAATCTGTCTTCCGTCACTGAAAGATTGTTGAGAGGGTAAATAGACTTTTGGTGGACTTTCCCCCTTAGCTCAGTGCTTTCAGGCCTATAGTAATTTTATGGAAAGGGGAGAGAGAGAGAAAAAAAAGTAAAACCCTTCAGAACAATTACCCCATTCAATCATAAAAACCACTGCCACACATCTATCTCCAACTACTCTTTGGATAGAAGCAGAAGCAGTAGGTTCTGTGCAGATGAGTTGCCCTGTTTTACCAGGACACAGACTTTGGCAGGAAGATAAGTGAATGATTAAATCTGAAGTAGAGTTGAAAATAAATGCTTAAAGAAATAATTGAACATTCAGGCACAGCTAAGACTGGACAGAAGTGGAAGTCACCAGCTCCCCTGTCTAGACTCTCTTGGAGTTAGGGCTAAACCCAGGTAGGATGGACAGAGTAATTTCTTGGGTTACCAAGTGTTTGTGGTATTGCATTCTGCCTTGATCTGAAGTGTGATGCAAACAGAGCTTTGTGCTATCTGTAAACACTGGAATAGCTATTTTTAATCTCTTTTAGGTGCACATAGATTCAATAAACAGATTGGAATAAAATGTTGCATGTAGTTATAAGTCTAGTTTATGGCTAAATATTTTCCCTCCTTCCTAGCAAATTAACCTTCTTTAAGAGTGTGCTCTGGGATTGGAGAGGACTGCTACAGTTGGGGAAAACCTGGAATCTCATGTTCTAGTAACTTAGGACACTGTGTTTTTCTCACTGTCTTCTCTCCATTAGGATCCCAATTTGAGAAAGAATAGAAACAAGTGATAGTAATTAACAATAATAATTAATAGAGGATTGATTTGGGAATGCTGGTTTTCTTGGCGTTAAATAAAAGCATGCAAAGTATGCTGTATTCTCTGGCAGTTAAAAACTACTATGTAAAATATCAGTTATACTAGACTCTTAAATTAGATTGAATTAATTTAAAAATAAAAACTTAAGGAACAACTGATCTAGGGTAGTTCCCCAGTTCCTGCTATGCAAAGCTCTAGACCTTTCCTTATAAAAAGAAGCACATAATTGAGGATAAAATGACCCTAAGCACACAACAGCCCAGTACCTGGCACAGGAAATGTTGTTTTGTTCTGTGTTGAGGGGTTGGTTTGAAGTCTTCATTTACATCTCTATAATTCAGCTAGTGAGACTATTTTATCGAAATATTCTCTTTTCATACCAAGAGTAACTATTTTAATGATGCTTCATGATGGGGTCTTAGGAGTATTAAAAATAAAACAGAGCTGTTGATTAGAACGAAAAGATTTCAAAAGTGAAAACTTAGCCAGTGACTTACTTGTGCCTATGATCCTAGTTACTCAGGAGGCTGAGATCTAAGGATCCTGGTTCAAAGCCAGCCTGGGCAAGAAAGTCCATGAGACCCTTATCGCCAAATAACTAGCAAAAAAAAAAAGCCAGATATAGAGCTGTTGCACAGAGGTAGAGTGCTAGTTTTGAGGCTCCAAACCTCATGGACAGCACCCAGGCTCTGAGTTCAAGCCCCAGGGCCAGCATTAAAAAAAAGAGAGAGAGAAAGAAAGAGAAAAATTGAGAGGGAGTAAAGAAAGGTGTGACATTGTCCAAAAAGAAATGGACTCATGACCTGATTTATATAACTGTCTCCCTTCTGCACATCACAAGAAAAAATAAACATTAAAAAAGAACTAAAAACTTTCATACACTTTGGTAGAATCAAAATTTAAAATCTTTTCACATTGAGCTTTAGTTGATTTCACAGACATTTGAAACTGGTGACTTTTTAAGTTACTGAGTTGTCTTTAGGCATACAAATCATAAGCAGCTCAAACCCTGGGACTAAAATGGACTCTTTGGGGCAAAGCTATTGTGATAACATGGACAGAATCATAGAAACAGCAAATTAAATGCTGTTGGCAAAGAAATAGCTGTGTCCCATCAGTTTCTCTTAAAGTTACTAGTTGGGGGGAAAATAGAATCACTTAGCTGCACTTTCTTTCCTTTCGAAGGGAAGTATTCACCACCTTTCACATAGCCCATACGTTACCTGTAAGTTAGAACGATCCATGCTTCTAGACTTGCAAATAGCATTGCATCCAAAAATGGTGGTCACATTGATGTCTTCCCACAGAGGATCAAATGTAAGGAATGATTGAAAACTAGCCTCTGTAATAAAAGTAAATCCCCTGAAACAAAGTAGCTGCTACAATTCCACCCCTGCCTCCCATATTTACTGCCCCTATTTTCTGGTAATTCTGTATCATAGCTGTCACTGACCCAATTAACAGAGAACAGAAGTTCTATAGTAATAAAAGGCTTTGTCTTGCACCAGTGGCCTACCTAAATGTTAATGGGTATCAGAATTAGACAAAGCTCTACTAAGGCCCATTCTTCACATGAGAGTTGTTGGCTTACTAGGTCAGGGCTGAAATGCTTGCATTTCTTATAGAGGATCACTGGTGTAAACCATATAACTCAGAAGCAGCAGATCTTAGATTAAAACTCAAGTCTGCTAGATTCTAACATGCATGCTGATATAACAGAAAAGGTACCTACAATGCCTGTAATTGCTCCGTCTCTCTGAACCCCTTCCCCCCTACCTCTTATGCTATTCAAGGCTTTGCACTTGCTGGGGAGGTGCTCTGTCATTGAGTCACTCCACCATCCTGTTTTGTGTTGGTGGTTTTTGAGATATGGTCTCACTTTGTGCCTGGACTGTGATCCTCTTATTTGGGCTTCCTGTGTCATTGGGATGGCACGCATAGACCAGGACAGTCAGCAATGGATCCCAATGGAAGATGGTCACTCAAGCACATGTTTTTGCCCAGACTGGCCTTGAATAATGATTCTCTGATCTCTACCTCTCAAGTAGCTAGACTTACAGGCTCCACTCGCCACACCAGGCACTCAGAACATTTTGTAGTTTGATGGCAAGTGAAAGAGGAATGGATGTTGTGTTGAGGCCTTGGAGTATGGGTTCCTTTGTCTGTCATTTACTGCACTATCATTTAAGTTACCCAATCCTTGACATTTCTAGTGATGTAGTAAGATTTCTACTACTTAGACTAACAATTCTCCCAGAGTGGTTTTGAAGATAAAAATGTGTCAATCAGCGTAAGAAAAAAATGTCCCATGCTCCACAAATGTGGCTTGTTCCTTTCACTAGAAATCAAAACAAGATGAACAAACCAAGAAAAAGACAAAAATATGCCAGTGAGCAGTCTGATCTTTAGTTTACGCACTGCAACTACGTAAAAGGAAATGTTGAATATTAACAAAGAAGTTTATTAGAACCTTCAGGAACGCAGTCATCTCTAAGATGAACATGCTAATGGTTTTCAGGGTAGAGAAACTACAAATCATTTTGTTCCCAATACTGTTTTCCCTCAACTTAAACAAAGTAAACATCCTATTTTTTTTCCAATAGGACTTTCTTTCATGTGAGCAATTTTAACTCTAATTAAAAATCATTTGAATATAATTGGTCTGGGGGGGTCAGTAAAATAGTAATTATGGGGCTGGGAAGGTGGCTCAGTGGTAGAATGCTTACCTCATATGCATGAGGCCCTGGGTTTGATTCCTCAGCATCACATAAGCAGAAAAAGTAGGAAGTGGCACTGTAGCTTAACTGGTAGAGTGCTAGCCTTGAGCTGAAGAGCTCAGGGACAGTGCCCAGGCCTAGAGTTCAGGCCCTATGACCAACAAATAAATAAATTAAATATATATATATAGTATGTGTGTGTATATATATATATATATATATACACATATATATACATGGTAATGGTTTACCTTTTTAATCCCAGTACTTTTCTATCCTTTAGAACATACTAAACCTATTTTAAAAAGGTGATCCTTTTAGCTGGGTGTAGTGGTACATGCCTATAATTCTAGCCTTTAGGAGGTGGAAAGCATAGGATGTTCAATTCAAAGCTAACTTGGTCTATATAACAAAATACCATGTCTGAACAAAGACGGGAAGAGCCTAGGACCTGGACACATTGTTGCACACCTGAAATTCCAGCTGTTGGGAGGCAGAAATGGGAAGTGTGGTTTAGCAACCACAATCCAAGCAACAAAATTAGCAAGACCTGTGGACTAACCAAGTATGGTAGAAAGTACCTGTACAAGACACAAGTAGGAGAATAACAGTCAGAAGCTGGTCCTGAGCATGAGGTATCACAACCTATTCAAATAATACAGGAGAAAGAAGGACAGAAGCATGGCATAGTACATGGATGACAAGGGTAAGACCCTGAGTTCAAACCCCAGGACCACAGAAAACAAGCAAACAAAAGCAAGCAAGTGGAAAACACCAATCAAACCAAAAAGCTGGAGATGCAGCTCAGGGGAAATGTACTTGTTTAGCATGTACATGGGCCTGAGTTTGATCCCAAGCATGGCTGACTGCAAGTTTCTATCTGATAGTCATTCATAAAATAAAAATTTAATGTCACTGATAACATCTTCTGAGATAATGAAGTACGTGCTGTTCAATGAATGATGTACACAATACATTGGTGGGTGATTTCATTCTGCAATTACCTTCCATTAACTGTTTCCAATAGAAAAGCAAAATCTAAGCTGGCCCCATAGCCTCATGAAAAAAAGTCTCATAGTAAACAATTCCATACCAAGAGCATCAATGTCTAATGCATAAGTCGTTTAAGATTTGATATTTAAGGCAATAGATTGTTACCGGCTAATAGGATTATATTTTTTAAAACCCAACTCTTTTTTTTCCCATCAATGAAATGCTGCTTTCCTTCCATCTGACATTACGCTAGCTCGGTGAAGTAAGAGTGCTGTGAATTTGTGCTCTGACAATTCTATTCCTGTTTTGTTAGATTTTGATGAAAAAAAAATGAGAAATCCCTCGGGCACATCTGAAGTTCCACCCTTTAAATAAAGCAGGGCTAGCTGGTTTTTCCATTTCTGATCTGCTTGTTTAAATATAAGGCATTCTTAAAATGTCTCTGGTAGAGGAAGAACAATTTAATTTTGATGTGCAAAATAGAATCCTTTCATTTAAATAATAGCCAGAAGCTTATAGCAAACCTGGGACAAAAAATTAAACAAGAAACTTGATTCTCTCTCATCTTCTCAGTGGCTAGATGCTTTAGGATCCCATTATGAGGTATGTACAAAGTGGTGTTTCTCTCTCTCTCTCTCTCTCTCTCTGTGTCTATGTGTGTTGCTTAGTATCCTTAATTATGACAGAATACAGGTATAAGGGGAAATGAATTTCTTTCCATGGCAGCATAGATTAGTGGTTAATAACACATTCTATGGAGAAACACTGGACAAATACAGTTATATCACTTACTATACCAGATATATGCTATTTGAAACATGCATGGTCTCTCTGTGTGCGTTTCCTTATGTTTAAAGATTGAGTTTTCTGGGCTCTGGTGGCTCATGCCTGTAATCCTAGCTACTTAGGAGGTTGAGATATGAGAATCCAGTTCGAAGCCAGCCTAGGCAGGAAAGTCTGTGAAACTCTCAGCTCTAGTTAACAACCAGAAAACTGAAAGTGGAGCTGTAGCTCAAAATGGTAGAGTGCTAGCTTTGAAAAAAAAGGTCAGGGACAGACCTGAGTTCAAGCTCCATGACCTACAAAAAACAAACAATTTGAATTTGACATGAGAATTAAAGAATTAATATGTGTGGATATATGTAAGTGTGTGTGTGTGTGTGTGTATTTGACAATGCCAAACCTTAACCTAGATCTTGAATTTGCTATTCAATTGCTGTACTACTTGAACCACGCCCCAGTTCCCTTAATTTTGTTGTGTTTATATATATATATACATATATATATATATATATATATATATATATATGATTATGTGATTTCTGACCTAGGACTATGATCTTGTCTTTGCCTCTCACATAGCCGACGTTACAAGCACACACCACCACACCTGGCCTTAGAATTCATAGTTGAAAGCACTAAGAATGATACACAACATTGTCTATCACTTTGTGAAATGAAAGGCACTCAAAACTAAAAGGAAGATATAATTTCTGTTGTGAAGTATCACCCATGCCTTGGTAAGCGAAGCTTTATGGTTCTTTTGGCATCTCATATTATTTATCAAAGACTCAGAGATATCTTCTTTTCATGACTCAGGTAACAAAATTCTTGGAAGATGGAGGCACACTATTCAAGAAAATGTTAAGGGCAATTATTATGACACTTCACATAGTATCAGGAGAACATGGCTTTCAGGAAATTTACAAAATCCACCCACATGAAGGGAAGAGAATTGAGGCAGAAGATGAAGGTAAATAATTGATCAAACATGAACTAATAAAAAACAGATGAAAAAAACTTGATAGAAGATAAAAGTTTGATAGCGAGTCATTTTCCTCACATGGATTTGGTCTGACCTTTTGAGGATCTGTTCCCTATTCCTTCAGTTATTAATGATCAAATAACATTGTTGCTCTCTCTCTTCAGTATACCTCTGTGGATGTTTCTCAGCTTCAATGAGGGATAAGTTATTGGAAACCAGGACAAATATTATCTCAGCAAAAGTGTATGGGGCTTTGGAAAATTGGACTTCATTCCATGAAGGATCTTCCATCTAGTAAGCTGGTGCCTGTAGCTGCTATCCATTCAGCACCACCATTTTACTATGAGAAAAACATAAAATGCCAGTGACTCCTACAGAACCCAGACTCACTGCGACTTCTAGAGTCAGTTCACTGCCCCCATGTTTTGCCTTTTTCAGTAGAGGTAGACTACAATGGAGACAACATGGAGCTCCGAAGAACCACACACGTTTGAACACTTTCAGACCTTGCTCACGTGCATTGCTGTCCACGCTCTCCTCCTCGTGAGAGAGGCAAGCACTGTCCTGTACTCACACCCACCAGAATGAAGACTCTGCTACCAAGAAGGACAGTAAGGGTTATAAGAGAATGCACATCCACCAGCTGTCCTCCTCTTAAGTGGGACATGAAACATGAACCAGTTGGGTGGAACCAATTTAGCTAAACTTGGGAGTACCCGCCTCCCAATTCTATCCCCTCCCTAGGTCTGGGGCTAGCCTGAGATCTAGGAGTCATTTTATGTAAGGTGGAAGAGAGCCAATAGTTCTATTTCTCTACATCAGAGAGTGAGGCAGGACATGATTTTCCATGGCAACTCACAAGGGTCAACCCTGGCCTTGTGGTGCTCATGGTTGGTATTGGCAAGTGAGTCCATCGATCCTCAGGGTCTTGCAAGTCTCCTCCTTCAGTGGCTTTAGCTTTAGTTACTCTGTATCAAGCTGGAAGCTCAAAGACTTTCAGAGAACAACACTGAATACCTCTAGCTATATCTCTAGCTATTCCTCACTGATTCTATTTATTTCTAAAGGTGAGTGGTTCGAATTACGTAAGTCAGGGAATGAGTATATCTCTTTTTTTTTTTAACAATGTCACCCTTCCTTCATTTTCTCCCAGTTTTTCCCCTCCTGAACCCCTTCCTCCATGTTGTATAGTTCATTTTCAACATAGCGTCTGGTAAGTAACACTGCTGAACTGTTTCCCCCTTTGTCCTACCATTTCTGTACTTCCCCTTCCCCTCCCCAAATTAGATAAATTTGCATACAAGACCTAGGGTCTTGTATCAAAAACAATGCTAAAATGGGGGACCAGAAGAAAAAAAAAGAGAAAACATCTGCAAACAGTACAATATTAAACCTCTTGTTACCATTTCTTAGAATTCGTTTTGACAAGTATCATTTTATATAATCACATGTACATAGCTATTGAGCCCTGGTGATCCTCTCCTAAGAACATCCTCCTTTTTCTCACTGTGTGAACGTTTAGAGTCTTATTTAATTAATCATATCCAAGTGTAATGTTTGGTCTTTTATTACCCATTGGGTTTAGTTCTAGATTTATAGGCACATTCTAATCATTACAAATGAGGTTAACCTTGCAACTTGTGTTTCTTTGGGTATGGTTCTTCCATTGGTCCTTCCCAGTATCTACCCTAAGGTTCCAGGTTCAAGTATGAGACACAGTAGCAATAGTTCACTAAGGCAGTGTATCCAATTGTGCAACATCAAATATTTTTAATAAGCCATGTGTAAATAAATATATATGCACACACTATGTGTGTGTGCATAAGTAGAGAGCACTTCTCTCTGGCTGTGCATGTAGTTGGGTGATGATCTGTTGAGTTACTTCCTTATGTGTTCTCTTTAGAATCCTGCTTTTCTAATCAAATCTGAACAGATTAAGTCTCTCAACTGTTGGTGGAGGGAATGTCCAAAGGAATGAGCACAAGATCATCCTTTGATAGATGAGGAAAGTAATCACAGAGAATGGCTTGATGTCCAATAATAATAATTGAGCTGATAGAAGGAGAGCGGACTTCTGACTTAAACCCAGCATTTTGACTCCTCTTTTACAATGCCTCCCCTGGTCTTTCTCACTCAATCTTTGTTTGACTCTCCCAGTGGCAAGGAACACATGGATCAAACCTTCGAAGTCCAATCAGATGAGTCAGTGCCTCAATTCAAGAGACAAGGAGATGGCACACTTTTCACTAGGGAAGACTGGGTGAGGACGGTTTCTGACCAAGAATAGGTGACTCACATGTCTGTCACATGTAAGATCAGGTGAGACTGAGATCAAGCGGATCCCAGTTCAGGACCAGGCTGTGTGTGAAATCCCAGGGAGCTGGAAGGGTGGGCAAGTGCCTGTCATCTCAGCTACAGTTGGAAGCACAAATGGGAGATTGGTGGTGTAGGCCGGGCAAAATTCAAGACCTTATCCTAAAAATAATGGAAGAAAAACTAACATCACTTTTTAAAAATGACTAGAAGAGCTTAGTGAGAGGTCTTTCATTATATGATTTGCAGGTCTTTTCTTTTTTCTTCTTTCCTTTTTGCTTTGCTTTACTCCTTTCTGCCACTGTTTTTGATTTCTGTACGCTTTGTCTTGTATGTACGTTTATCTGACTTGGACAGGGGAAAGAATAGCACAGAAATGGTAGAATAAAGGGTGAACCAATTCAGCAGTGATACTCACTAGACACTATGTTACAAATGAACTATACATCTGTGGGAGGGGGGAGGGAAGTTAGGAAGGTAAAACCTAGGAGAAAATGAGGGAAGGGGTAACATCATTCAAAAGGAAATGTACTGATTACCTGAATCACGTAACAGTAACATTTAAAAATAGTAATTAAAAAAAAGAAAAAGAAAAAAATAGACTTAGTATTCCTTCCTAACTAGGATAAAGCCATGAATCCCAGTACTGCCAAAAAAAGAAAAGAAAAAAAAACAAAAGTCAGCATTAAAAGTTTTGTTACTAAATGGCAAGTCAGTTACTAGGTGCTATGATTTTAATATCTAAAAAGAAACTCCAACTTATGGTGTAGCAATTATCAATTACCAATCATATAGACATTTACAAACCACACTCATATGCACATGTCACAGAGACTGAACAATGAATGGGACTTCATTGGGACTTTTTCCTCATCTGCCAGTTTTGTCTAACTTTGCTTATCTGTGCTTCTGTTGTATGACTTTACCCAATAGATCACAGGAAAATTCTATGTACAACCAACAGACAAACAGCACCCACTGTGTACATTAGCAAAAATCAGGGATAAGCCAACACTGTCATTTGTGCAGTGTACAGTCTTCTGTCTATAGCAAATGCAGTGCTTAGCAACGCGTGTCCAGACTCCTACTGTATTTCACTTCTAAGAGTATAGAACCACATTGCATTTCCTTCTGCCTCATTTTCTTGGGTTCTCCTTATGATTTTTGCTCTGTGCATTTTTGTTTCTCTGAATATTGATCTTAGCATGTGAACTCTTAGAGTGAATGGTGAAATCTTTCACTTGACTCCACAGTGTTATCTAATACAGTTATATAATACTTCAGTCCTGAGGAAATGAACCCACCCATCTATTCTCATAAAGCTGATGTTTAAATAGGAGTAACTCTGAAGTCTTAAATAATTTACTCACATGGATCACAGGATCAGCTCTTTGTTAACTTCCATACCCATGCTAGCTCAAGTCTGACTCAAACGAAAGGCAAACTCAACATTTCTGATGGGACAATTACTGGAGTATCGCTCATATTCATTCCCAACTTTCTACTGCATGCCTAGGAAGGATTTTACTGAGCCATCTATAAATAGAACCCAAAAGAAGATTATCAGGACATGAAAGGGCTGGTTCATTGTCTAGTTAGCTCATCAGAGATCCGTGAAGTGTGTCTTTAGGGTATTGGTTTGTGAGATCTATGTAGCTCTCCCACAGAAAATCCAGTTGGCTGAATCAGAGATCTGCTGAATAATTGTTCTGCGGTTCAACCATTATACCAGGTGCCTTATTTTGTAAGGTTACTTCAGATTATTTTCCCAAAGTAGAGACAGAATGTCCTGAATTACCCATTGTTTGGATCATTCTCACATGAGACAAAGAGCATAGTTGTGAAAAGACTGGCCAAATCTGTGGGTGAGTAGATATTTTTCTGGGGCTGAGCCAACAAACTAATCAAGTAGGAACCAAACCCAAGATTTGTGTCTCATAAAAACCAGCCTGTAATCATGTTTCTCAAATTTTTCCATGAAAGAAAAATAACTTCACAAAATAGAAGTTATTCTTAACCCACACTCCTGGGGAAATCTGAGGATAGGACCTAAAGGATTAGGTCTAAATACAAACTAGTCCACGGCCTTAGGATTTCTTTCTTTAAAATGTGTGCGAGCCTTGGATTTTGTTGTGCTACGTTACAAAGTAATTATCACACTGTGAAAATCATGCTTTGAACTGCTTATAGGTGAAGTTACTTGCTATCTCTTATTCCCCTTCCAAGCTATGGCGTTTAATTAATGGAATAATGTTTAACCTGTGGCTTTTCATAACTCCTGACTGTTAACTACTATTATGAACTCAGTTACTGAGAGGTAAAAATGAGACACATAAAAAATGAACTTCAAGCCAGGTGCTGGCCTGTAATCCTAGCTACTCAAGAGGCTGAGATCTGAAGATAGTAGTTCAAAGCCAACCCAGGCAGGAAATTCTGTGAGACTCTTATCTTCAATTAACCACAAAAAGTTGGAAGTAGAGTTGCAGCTTAAGTGGTAGAATGCTAGCTTTGAGCAAAAAGAGCTCAGGGACGGCATCCAGGCCTGAGTTCAAGCTTTATTACTGGCACATACACTCACAAAAGAGCAACTTCCAAAAACAGCTTGGAAGCCTGATGACAGACAAAAAAAATGAACTTTAAGAAAGTACAGGAGCTGGTTCATGCTTGTAATGATAGCTACTCAGAAAGCTGAGATATGAGGACTGAGGTTCAAAACCAGTGTGGGCAGAAAAGTTAGTGAGTCTCTTTGTCTAATTAACTACCAGAGAGCTGGGAATGAAAGCAAGGCTCAAGTGGCAGAATGCCAACCTGAGCAGAGAAGTTGAGTAAGTGTAAGGCCTTAAGTCCAAGCCCCACAAATACAAGAAGGTTATATGATGCTCAAAATATAAGATATAGATAGCTTTATTGAAGCAGAAGCAGTGGCATTAGATTTCAAAGACTATAGGTATCTGTTAAAATGACTGCTTCTTTGCCTCAATTAAAATAAATGTCTTTGTCTTTGTCAAGTTATGTTAACTAAAAAGCTATACTAAAAAAACAAACTAGCTAAGCTCTTGGCAGTGCTGTATTAAGTTAGTGGATACTTCTGCATGCAGATGATGTTATTTTTAGGTAGATCCACTTTGTGGAATTTGAAAATGCATATAATTAATAAATGATAACTGTTAATTTCTTTTACAAAACCTGGAGTTTTAGCCTCATGATGTCTTATAACTGGATGGCATCAATGTACCAGAATAAAGATGCCTCATGTTTCTGTGACAGTTCATTTGGTATGCTAACTTGGACAGGCTATGTTGCCCAGTTATTTGGTCAAAAACCAGTCTGACTATTACCATGATGACATAAGCTAGATATTATGAACATTAATGACCAGTAGACGTTGAGTAAAGCAGAGTATTTTTGCAAAACATGGGTGGGTCTCATTCAATCAGTTGAAGACCATCAGAGAGCCAGGGCAGCCTTCCCAGAAAAGTAGCGACAATCCTTCCTCAACTCAACACTGTATTTTGGAAACCCTCGTTCTTTCCTGTCTACTGGCATAGCCTGCAAATCTGAACTGAAGGCTGCAGTATAAACTACTACTAGATTTTTCCAGCCTTCACTACAGACATTAGATTCTCCAGTCTCTAAATCATATGAACCAGTTTCTTCAAATAAATCCTTTACACACCTGTCATAACTACCTTGAAGGCTTATATCAGAATACCACTGTTTGAAGCCAGACTCTGCAGGAAATTTCCCAAGACCCTTTTTCTACCCACAGCTGATGAGCCATTGTCCAACTAGGCAATGTGGGAAGCTGAGATTGAGAGGCTCAGGATTCCAGGCCAGCCTGAGCAGAAGAACCCATGAGACCTCATCTCAGTGGAAAGAAGCAGGACCTAGTGGCACTCGCTTGTGATGCCAGCAAACATGAGAAGCCTGAAACAGATAGATTACATCCAGGCTCATGCTTAGGGAAAGAAGTGTAACATTATCTTTACAATAATCAAGAAGGAACAAGTGGCTTGTGCCTATAATCCTATCGACACAGGAGGCTGAGATAATGAGGATTACAGTTTGAAGCCAGCACAGGCAGACCAGTCCTTGAGACTCTTATTGTTATTGTTGCTGTTGTTTTTAAGTAGTTGTACAAAGAACTTGCCAGTTAATAAAGCAGTTTATGAACACAAGGTGTCTTGATCAATGCCACCCCTTTCAACATTCCCACCCACCCTTTCCCCACTCACTCCTTCCTTCCCTCTTCTTAATTCCACCAGATCTACATTGGATTGTTGACTATATTCTTCCTATTCTCCTCTCCATTTGTCTACTCATTTCCTCTTGATCCCACTCCACCCCTTTCAAATGCTGAACTTTCAGTAATTTTCAAGTTACTGAACTTTGCCATTACCTTCCTAGGCAATATGCTATTTGAGTCCTCCCTTGAATCTGCCATATTTCAGTTAATGCATCTGTATACACTTACATACCACCCAAGACTCTTAGCTCCAATTAACTGACCAAAAGGTAGAAGTGGTCCTGTGGTTAAAGTGATAGAGCATTAGATTTGAGCAAAAAAGCTCAAGAACAGTATCTAGGCCCTGAGTTCAAGTCCCAGGACCAGTACATTTAAACACAAAAAAATCAACAACAACAAAAATTCATGGCTAGAAGCATGACTCTAGGTTAAGAGTATCTGTCTAGGAAGGCCAAAACCTTGAGTTGAAATGCTCAGCACTAGTAAAAATTAAATAGTCTCTTAGTCTCTCTCCCCTGCCCCTTCCCTCTCTCTCTTTCTCTCTCTTTTGCTCACTCTCTCTCTCTCTCTACACACACACACACACACACACACACACACACACACACCTCTGCTCTTCCTTCTCCTCCTTCTCCATACCTCCTGCTGCTTCTACGTCTCTAGAGAACATTGACTAATACAGTGGCCAAATTATAGGGAGGAAAAGACAATAATTAAATGGGAAATGTCAGAAAGATCTTCAGGATGGAAAATCTGGTGACCGAATTCAGAGCAAAAACAATCTGTCAGAGTCTGAAAATGTTTTGAATTCTAACAGCATATTCATAACCACACAGATCTGTCACAGGCTTGACTATCAAACTTCTTGCTTTTGGGACAAAAGTTCAGCTGGTTGGTGTTCTATTCCTAGTGCATATTCTCTGGGTACCAGATCAAGGCTTTGCCCTTAACTAGCCTTGCCCTTAACAGACCTGTTTTTTCTGGCCAGATATTTAGGGCAGGACCTGGTTTTGATTATTTTTGGTACGAGATTCTCTAGAACACTAGGATTCAATATGCAATAATTGATTGGATGGAAACAGCCTTTTGATTTTTAAAATCGGAACCTAATAAAATAATAAAAATTAATTTTTTGTGTGTTTTTGTCATGTTGGCTAAAAACATGCTTTTCTTCTCAAAAAAGAAGGAAGAATTGGATTTTTTGTCAAGGAAAATTAAAAGATATTATTAAATGTAACAATGTCCCATGATCACATAAAAGTCTTTAAAAGTGTACTTACATAAATAAAATAAAATTTGAGATATTATTTCTGAAATGTATAAAGATAAAATCTCCTCCTCCTCCTTCTCCTCTTCCATTCATTTTTCTCCTTGTTCTACATTTTTTTTAATTTTAAGACAGGATCTTGCTATGTAGCTGAAGTTGGCCTCCCCGTCACAATCCTCTTTCATTAGCCTCTCAAGTGCTAGGATTACAGGTATGCAGTTACACTAAGCATTTTTTTAAAAAGCCAGTTGCTCAGAAAATCTAATTCAGGCTGTTTCTCCTTCATATGATTACCTAGAACATAGCAAGCATAAAATTATTATATCCACTTTTTATCATAGAAATAGTTGTAGCGATGGTGATGTCCAAATAAACTTTTCTTTTTTTTATTGTGAAAATACTGTACAGAGGGGTTACAATTACATGGGCAAGATAATGAGTACATTTCTTATCAAGCATTGTAGCCTCCTCCTTTGTTTCCCCTTCCCATCCCCTCCTTTCCCCCCGTCCCCCACCAAAGTTGTAAAGTTCGTTTTCGACATAATGACTTCTACGTCTCATTGTTGCAATGGGTCCACCTGTATCCCTATTTAAATGATTAGTTTTGTCCCTTCCCCTCCACAAATTATACCCACATCAAATACAGTGAAAGCAGGGGTTATACCGTGGGGGAGGGACATACAAAGCAACAAAGAAATAATCTTATAAATGTGTTAGAAACAGTCACATGAAAGAAAAAAAAACATTTGAATACTTATCTTAGGGTTCATTTCCCTAACATCACCTTATCTGACTTTTTCTGCTTGACTCAGACAGCGGGGACACAGCGGGGACACAGCGGGACACAGCGGGACACAGCGGGGACACATCGGGGACACAGCGCGACACAGCCGGGGACACAGCAGGGGACACAGCGGGGGACTGCGGGAACACAGAGGGACACAGCAGGACACAGCGGGGATACAGCAAAGTCACAACGGGACACAGCGGGACACAGCGGGGGACACAGCAGGGGACACAGCGGGACACAGCAGGGGACACAGCGGGACAAAACGGGACACAGCTGGACACAGCGGGGACACAGCAGGGGACACAGCAAATAAGGGAAGCCATGGGACCTATGTTTCTTTGGGCTTGGCTTACTTCACTTAATATAATTTTTTCCAAGCCTTTCCATTTCCTAACAAACGGGGCAATGTCATTCTTTCTGATGGAGGCATAGAATTCCAAATAAACTTTTCTATACATTGTTCCTTTCCTTTTATTCTAATACAGGAATTTGAACTCTGGGCCCTGTACTCCCTCTGCTCAGATCTCAGCCTGCTGAGTAGCTAGGATTACAAGTGTGAGCCACTCTACTTGGCATCTACCTTATGTGTCAAAACCTAGGTTTAAGTCTACTTTTTCTAGAACTAGAAAGCAGCATAGAACACTTAAGTGTAAGCTCTATTTAGGGCAAAATGGGAAGAGCATGTGCAACACTGGATTAGTGAACTAAGTAAAGAAAAACCCATAGTATTGGGTGTCAGATTATTTTAGATGCTCTTTGTTTACCTATTTTTATCTTCAAAACTCTACAGTTTGCAGATTCTTCTCTTCAATTTATAATTTTCTTAACTGGCACTCATGGCTAAACTTTATTTGTAAGAAACACTCTCAGCATCCTTAAAAATGTCCTCTCCTAATTCCAAATAAATATTTAGAAAAATGTATTCCAACAGCACACTGAATGTCCCTTCTACTCTGGCCTTTCTTTCAATTCCAAATGTTGTCATGATTTCATTTAGTGTGAGACTAAAGTCTTAGATTTATCATAGATCTCATGTTCTAAAACTAAACTTGGGAAAAAAAGATAATGTCTATCAGTTACTCAAGTCCCTTCCTCACTTGGTCTTCTCCATCCTATTTATTCTACATACACTTCTCTTGATTTGAACTAAACTCTGGACCTAGTTCATTTTTTAAAATTTTCTTTGGACTTAATTTCAAACGTTTCTTAAATGTATTCTGCAAAACAGTTGTGGTTTAGATGCTTTCTATAATTTTATTGCTTAAAAATAACACATAAAAGTAGTAGGTCTATATTTCCCATAATAATAGGGAAAATACCTTTCTTTGTAAGGTGTTGGGTCTCTCTGTGCTATGAGAGGAAACACGCAGAAGAAATATTAGCCTCATTTTCACCCCCAGACAGTTCAGTCTGTAAGTCTTGAAAACTACAATTTGTACTGTCAAAATCCATCCAGTCTATGGAATAGTTCTCATTTACCACTGAACCCACCCACCATGGAAATAATTCAAGTGCGTAAGTTACAGAATTCATGGCACTCAGAGAAGACAGATTTGAAGGTGCACACTTTGCTGAATAAATTCTTAAGGAAAAGCATTCTCAGATGATAATAAACAAGATGAAAACCAAGGAGCAAGGAAAGCTCTAGAAGAATGAATGTAAGCATAGCAAGAGAGAACTTCTATTTCATATTTAGACAAGTCTAGAGGAATGAAGGTTGGAGTTCTCTCTAGGAAAAAAAACTCACTTACTTTTCATGTTGAGTTATATATTTATATATACACTTTTGGTGCTTGAAGTTACGTGTTAATAAATACATATGGATAAATAGAGGTTCTAATAGTTTGTCATGTGGTATGTACACAATGAAGTTACTAGCTTTCTCTATCTCTCTACCTATTTCTATCTAGCTATACATATAGTATGTTGACTACTTAAACACCATCATGAGTCTGCTTTTGCCCAAAGCTTTAAAACAAATGAATCAATATGCCACACAATCTGACTCCAACTTCAAGCACTTGTATAAGGAATGAGTTCATTTTCACCACATTTAATTCAGCATTGATACTTACCTTGCTGGACACAGACCATTGCTGCTTTCTAAATAAAGAGGCCAGCAAGAGAAAAATCTCACACAAATGGCTACAAAATAGTAAAACAATATGATACTTACCTTTATGCATCCTCTCCCATTGAGAAGCTATGAGTTTGCTGTTTTCAGCTGGGCAATGGTAAGAGCGTTCTTTGGTTAATAATAAAGGAAAGAAAAGCTCCAGACATCAAGAACTTGGGTTAACCATTGACATAGATTTGTTCCTATAATTCCACTTGGGAATCTGCATAGGTAGCCCTTGGCATTGTACAACCCAGGTGATAGCTAGTCAGCTGAGACAGAGATTACCTCACTGCCTCTGTACCTCTGAAGGTCACTCAAATATACCCTGACCAAGTTTTCCCTTAGTCAGGCATACAAGGAGGAAGAATACCTGAACCAAAGATATGCTCAACAAGGCCAGTAAATGACTCAAATTTTACAAACAGGCTTGCTGAGAATTAACCTATGAAAACTCAGGCCAGTTTCCAGATTTCATCTGAATCATGCCAAAAAAAAATCCTTTCCACCAGCACATTGTCCGTATCCAGGCAGGGAAGGGCTGAGATTGCATATGACAATGCAAATGGAGACAGGATAACTGGAATCAAGTAATTGAACACCCATTTCTTTCTTTACCCTATGATCCTTGAAAAATTATTCATCCCAGCAGCTTAAACTCTAGAAAAGAAAGGTAGGAGCTAAGCTGTCTTCTTACCTTAGGAACCAGAGCAAGAGATTGAGATGGTAAATAAAATTCATCCCGTGGTCCGGTCCTCAGTGTGCAGTCTTCCAGTTGCTCTACCTTGCAGTGGGTTCCTAATGCTAATGGGGTTAAATGAAATGTGGAGGGGGTCATGTGGCACATTGAGTGTTGAGAGAAAGAGGTAGATTTAAAACGCTAGCATTGGGATTATGGTCCAAGTAATATAAAAGTAGTCATGAGGAACTAAAGAAACATCAGTTGTGTCTAGGAAACCTTAAAGGAATAGCTTAGTGGCTGGGTATGAGTGCTTTTCTTCTTTGTTTCAAGGATCATTGGTACACAGACGACCTGAGAGACTACCATGCATGGTGAGCTCTCCACGTTTAAGGGTCTTGGCTAGGTGGTGGTTCTTGTAGCTGTATGCATTCATTTTGTTTATTTTTGATCTAGAGATTAAGTCTAGGGCCTCTGCCAACTTGAGCTCTACAAGCTCTACCACTTGAGCCATACTGCAACCCCATTTGGGATGTCATTGTTGCTTTGCTCCATATTGCTTTTACTGTATTGAGTTATGAACTCCAAGCTTTGTGGCTTGCTAGGTAGGTGCTCTACCACTTGAGCCACATCTCCAAGCCCTATCCTCTCTTTTTATTTTTGGCTCTTCTTATTTTCAGGTAGGGTCTCATGCTTTCGCTCGAGGCAAACCTCAGGCCATGATCCTCCTACGGATGGCCTCCTGCATTCCTGGGACCGCACGCCATTCATTGATTGAGCAGGCTTGCCTAACTTTTTTACCTGGATTAGCTTTATACTGCTGTCTTCACATTCTCTACCTCCTGAGTTTACAAGCAAGAGCCACCACACTTGGTCACTTGGGGTGATTGGGCTTTTACTTTTATTTTCCCAAACCCAAACACTTGGGAAAGGAAGATTGTATTACAGAGTCATCACAGCCATCTATTAGCTGTGTGATTTCTGTATCCCAGTTTCCTCACCTTTAAAATGAGGGCCCCATTCATGACCATTTGCTACGGCAGCAACACCAACCTCAGGGAGATGATCAGTACTTTAGGCTGTGAGCTATCGTAGAGGTTGTGACCTTCAAATGAGGACACAGCACCTTGCAACCTGTTATACAGGGCCTGCAGAAGAATGTGAACCTTCCAGCAGACTTCACTTTTCAGTCACCCATAAACGTCAGAGAAGCAGTGGACCTAGAAATTACCTTCTGTGCAAAGAAACTCAAAGGCCAAATAAACACCTACATTTTCTTTCTTACTCACTGAGGTGGTTTTCATGTGACATGTCTGTAAACTCATCCAGGTAGATTGTTTTTTTTTAATAAGAATAAGCACTCCCTTTATGCATGCTCCATCTGAAAGGACTTTTAAGAGAGATCCACTTGATTTTCTCTGTTCTGAGGTGAATTGTAGGAGAGGTAACTCAGAGTGAGCGTCTGGGTTGGTCTGAGAAAATGAAACACCTGAAGGGATCCCGGGGAAAATTGGAAGGCTTCCCAATTTTAACCGAGTAGCATTCCTTCATTCCTTTGCTTGAAATGACTTCTGGGAAAACTGGACATACTCATACTCACACGTAAGCAAAAACAAAACACACAAACAAAAAAAGCCCACCCACCACTTTAAAAGACAGAAAAAATGGCACCAGGTTTGACTGTTGTGACACACATCTATGTCTCTTCAAGTTACCTTCCCTTTATTGAAGCTTATCTTTGGAGATCCATTTGATCCTCTGAGAACCTGGATCAAACCAAATGCATATTTGTTTTTTAGGATTGTACATTTACAAGATGGTGAAAGAATTTATAACTTGAATGGAAAAACTTGACATGAAAGTTTTTGTGTCAATCATGTGTCCCTTTTGGCTGCACTGTGATTGAGAAAAGGTTAAACTAGGAAAGGATGACTTCTCATGAAGTCTTCTAACTCTGGAATTATCTAGCTGTAACCTGCCTCTGGTTTTTGTAATAACTATGACCCAAGGATGGTTTTTAGATTTTTTTTTGAAGAGCAAGGAAAAAAATGTAAAAAAGAGGAATCATCTGTGATGTGTGGAATTTATATGAAATTTAGGTGCCCATCAATCAAGTTTGTGTGAACACAGCTAAGCCCATTCACTTGCATACTGTAATGGCCTCCATGATACAATGACAGAATTTAGGAAAACTAAATGTCTCACTAGACATGTAATATTAGTATTGTTAGTATCATAGTATCTCTTTAGTGGTTGGCCCCTTACAGAATAACTTTAACCAATTCTCAATCTGGTGAAACCATAGAATTCACTTCTCTCCAATGGCAAATTCCTTCTTTTCTGATGAATGACCTAGTCTACGGCCATACCACCCTGAACGCACCCGATCTCACCTGATGAGTGACCTTCTTCATATGGTTTGAGTCAAAGCCAACTGTTGTTTCTTTGACTTAAAATTCCATTGCTCTGGTGAAGATCACAGGCCACAAAGGTCCATGTGTTCGAGACTGGACTGTTAGCCCCTGGTGTAACTGGATTGGATCTTCAAGAAGTGGAACCACGTTGGAGCAAAGTTAGGTCACCAAGATGAGCTTTGAAGGTCATTCAATCCTCTTCTTTTCCTGTTTCCTTTCTAGTTGCCATGAGATGAATAGATTTGCTCCATGATACTTTCTGCCCATCTCAGCATCCCTGCCCTCCTCAACAAACAAACAAACAACTAAGCCAACATACTGTACACCAAAACCTGTGAAGCCATGAGCAAAAATTAATCTTTTCCTCCATTTAGGCCTTTAAAGTCAATTTATTTCAGGTTTCTGAAATAGCCACAGAAAGTAAACACACCTATCTTTACTCTTTGGGTTTTTGGTTAGTTTTTAGTTAGCTCTTTCTGTGCCTCCACTAAGCATCAATTAGGTATTGGTTAACAAAAAAAATTTTTAAGGCACAATTTCTTTTCATCTGTATCTTAACACTTCTTTGCCATACATACTTCTTACCTCCTTCACTAAATTTTTTACATTTAATAAGCAGGAACTGGCTGACTTGTTAACTGTCTTCGGATCCAGCAAGCTGTCAGGGCAAAAGGTAGGCAATAATAGATTCTAAGGACTGGATGCTTTTCTGAATTAATCAAGTATATCATATCTAAGGGCAGAAATATTGATTAGCTTACCCACCTTGACTCTCTTTTCTTCAACTGGGTATCTTGTGAGTCTCCAGATCATTCCTCGTCCACCTCTCCCACCCAGTCAGAGGTTCACAATCCACACTCACTGCAGAGATCCACCCTGCCAACATCACAAGGATTTGGTTATGCCTAGATGGCACTCAACTCCATACCTCAGCTCTTGAAATTTCCCTTTGAGTGTCTCATTCCCACTAGAAAGGATTTCTGTGTTTTGTCATGTTCTAAGCTCTCTTTGAAATAGATGGTAAGAGGCAGAGAAACAAGGGAAAAAAGAAGAAGAAAAAGAAAAAAGCCAATTTTAACATTTTTTCCTAAAGAACAATCTGATTTGGTATTTCCCCATGATTATGCATAGAACTTCAACAATGATTCAAAAAATCATAACATTTGAAATAGCTTGTATTCACATAGCCTAGGACATAGATAAAATAGCCTGATTAATATTAAGACAAAGAGTTGGGGTACCATCTGAGCCCCAGTGGCTCATGACTATAATCTTGATTATTCAGGAGGCTGAGATCTGAAGAGTACAGTTCTAAGCCAGCCCCAGCAGAAAAGTCCATGAGACTCTTACCTCCAATAAATTCCCAGAACTGTCAGAAGTAGAGTTGTGGCTCAAGTGGTAGAGTGCAAATCTTGAGCAAAAAGAATCTCAGGGATAGCATCTAGGCACTAAGTTCAATCCCTAGGACAGGCAAAAAAGAAGAAGAAAACAAGTTCCATATCTGCCTGTTAGATGGGGAAGAAAAAAGGGATATCTTAAAAAAAATTCTCTCCGAGGTATTTAAAGTCATATATGTGGATATGTTCATTATGGACAACATGAGTTAAGAGTTCAAAGAAAGTAATAAAAATCACTCTCTTCAATTTCCTTCAACACAATTTTTCTCCATCTTTTTCTTAATTGTTTTAGCAAAAAGAGAGAGAGAAGTTCAATAATATTTACATGTTTGAATCTCGCATGGGAGTTCTAATTGTGCTTTTGAGAATTATTGAAGCAAGATACTTCCCTGCATGGAAGAGTGAGTCAGGGAGAATTTTGGAGCCAACATGTTCATTTTCTGGAACTCCTAGTTATGCTGTGTGAACTGATGGTTTACACTACTTTGAGAAGATTAACTGAAACACAGCCCTGGATGAATTTTATAAAGTATCAAACATGCATCCAGTATTTAAAGGAGATGGCCAAATATCAGGTATATTCTCTTCCTCCTGAAAAGGTACTTGTAAATTGAGATGATCAATTTAAAGTGCTGATGATAGCAGGCCTTTCACAGTAAATGGCCTCAGACATGGATGAGTTGACTTCCAAAGAAACCCTCATTTATTTGTGCCAGTACTGGGACTTGAACTTGGGCCTTGTGCTTGCTCATAGCTTTTTCATTCACTGCCAGTGCTCTACCAGTGAAACCAAACCTCCACCGTTGGCTTTTTGCTGGTTAGTTGGAGATCATAGTCTCATGGATTGGGGCTGGCTTCACTCTGTGATCCTCAGATCTCAGCCTCCTACTTCACTAGAATGATGGTATAACCCACTGGTACCCAGCTAATAAGTCCTTCTTTTAAAACCTAATTTACTTTCATGTCTGGCCAAGGGAAGATTTCACAGAACTACATGGATTTTTGCTATTCCCAGTCGCCTCCCTGAATTACTTGCCACCCTGATTGTCGCTGTCCTATCCGATGGACAGCAAATTCCATGTGTCACCTCCCTTGCCACAGCCAGCCTTCTCAAACAGACGCATAATCCTTTCCTTCCCAATGTGTGCTCTTCTGCACCGCTTTAAACTTCACTGATGGATTGTAAAATGGAAAGACCTTGTTACCTCATTCCCTTCCCAGACATTTCCCCCCCTAATGCTTTCCTTTCCCCCCAAATAAGAATTAAAAGTGATATTTCTTTTGACAGCTGGTAACTAATCCCACTTCAGCAGGAAAGAGAAGAGGAAGCCAACAAAGGAATTTTCCATTCCTGTCTCTTTTAATTTTTTTCCACATCAGGTACTTCTCAAAAATCTAGACATTTCCAGTATGTCTGTATATCTCGTTGTTTTGTCTAGCAGAACTGTGGGTCCTTTAACTTCTCCTGTGTGGACGGGAAACCTGACTGAGCTGATGTTTGTATTTGGAGGAGGGAAAACTTGAGAACCCTGGAATCTCCAGAGGAACTAGAGCTGAAATGTGATGCCCAGGCTTATGCAAATAGGAGTTTTTTTCCCCCTCCTTTGTAAAGATGAAATTCACACAGATCACAAGTCAAAAATTGTCTCCTACAGAAACAAGAAGTACAATGTTGACTTTTACAATAAGTCTGGGTTCAAAAATATTTTCCCAATTTTACTGCCTTCCTCTGTTTCCTGCCTCCCTCCCCCTCCTTCTCCATTATTTCTTGCCTGCGAGCTACTAAAGAGCTTTGTATAATTCACTGTGCTTTAGGACCTCCACAATGCCAATGACAAGCTACAGAGGGAAAGTCAGGTACCAACCAGATGGTTCATTCCGGTAATCCTAGCCTCTCTCAGGGGGCTGCAACCTACAGGGTCAAAATTTGATGCCAGCCAGGCCAGAAAAGTTATCTAAACATAATCTCCAAATAACCAACCCAAAATAGCAACATTGGAGCTGTGGCTTGTGTGGTAGAGCAGCAGCCTAGCAAACAGAAGTTGGGAGTATACATTGATGCACTGGGGTACAGTAGATCAGGGTGGAGAGGGTGGGGGCAGGAAGAGAAGGTACAGAGGAAAAAGAATCATCTTGAATTTGCTTTTACAAGGACCAATCCAGTCCAGGATTTAAGAGAATTTAAACATATTTGAAGGAATAATTTTTTAAGGTGGTGAAATTGGTTTTCTAAAGCTGATAGTTTGTACAAAATATGAATGAATGATATTCATGTATGTTGATATCATTCTAAGTGGAATGAATTATTTAAGATGAAGTCTGCTGCAACATGCTGTGTTCTGTCTAAGTAACTAAAGGCTTCCCTCTGGAAAGGAAGCAGACCTTTACTGAAATGCAAATCTGGCCTATAAGTGGGACAGACCAGAGGGAGCTGAGAAGTGATCAGTGATTATTGAAATCAGAGAGTACTGGAAGAATTGTGCCAAAGTAAAGGAGACAAAATGTTTCTTGCTATTTCCAAAGATGATAAAACGAGACAATACGAGATAAATAAGGAGTTAAAGATAATGCTAGGTTTTCATGTGTATGTGGGAGATTATTCTAATGTGTCTTGTCTTTCAATGAGAAGAAAATTCTTCAATAGGATCAGCTAAGTAGATCTAGCCAGGCATTGTAACGAGAGACAGACAGACAGACAGACAGACAGAGACTGACAGAAACAAAGAGAGACAGGGAGACAGGAAAAGTCAGAGAGAAATGAAAGAGATGAGAGGAAAAAGATAGAAGAGGAAGAGAAAGAGGAGAAGAGGAAGGAGGAGGAGAAGAAGGAGGAAAAAGGGAAGTGGGAGAGAGAAAGGGGAGGAAGAGGGAAGGGAAAGGGAAAGAAGAAGGTTAGGGACGGGGAGGGAGAGAGAAGGGACGTGGTTTAAGTTTGGCTTGAGTGGAGTGTTTTGGAGATGCCATTTCAACTACTAAAATGGTATACATAGTGGTAAGTGTCTGTCATGCAAACTATGTGGTAAGTGTAAGTAGGAGGATCATAGTCCATGCGATCCTGAACATAAACGACACTCTAGTCAAAACAGTAAGCAAAATGAGAGTGAGGCTCAAGTCCCAACTCCTAATTTCAATCTCTAGTATTTAAAAAAACACATAAAAAACAAAAACAGCACAAACACTGTATATCATGTCTAATTTTATCCAAAATAAGTAAACATTAGTTGCTTTTAATCACTTATGAAACAGCATCTTTCATAATAAATTTAGAACAAATGAAGACAAAGCAGAAATTACATGGTCTATCCATAAAGTGTTTTTAACAGTTCGGTATTAGATGTCATTATCTATTAAAAGTGAATTTAGGAAACAGGGGGGGAAATACAACAGAAGGGCCCATCAGCTGCACTGGACATTGATGAAAATGAACTAAGCATCTCAAGGGCAGCGGTGGGAGGGAGGGAATGAGAGGAAAAGAGGGAAAAGCTTACACAAAGCAAAAGGAAAGAAATGTACATATCACCTGATTTTGGAAGAAATAGTTGTACTGTCAACATTTATGGAGTTGACAAACTTTATAGACCATGATAATGACAATTTGCCTTGTGAAGATTAAAATGTGTTTGTGACTTTAACTATCACTATCCCATAATACTGTGAAATTGGTGAAATTTAGGTAATCAATCTCAATAAAAATGATTTTAAAAAAATGAATTCAGAATGGGATATAAATGAATTTGCTAAAGTTTTAGGTAAATTGAAATCACCATGCAGTAGAGATTGGTAGAAGCAAGAAATGACACAATGTATTTGTTGCCTCTGTGTGTATATCCACTCTAAATGAAAAGCTAAGATACAAATGAAATAACACTTCGGTGAACTAGAGGAATAGAGTCGGTGAACTAGAGGAACAGAATGTTCTCAAGCAGGTAAAATGTGTAGGCTCTTTTAAAATGCAAGCTAGGACTATTATCACTATTCCGGAGTCCATCCTTTTTTCTTTCTTTCTTTCTTTTGGCCTGTCCACAAAAGAAAAAAGGCATATATTGTTCTAACACCCCCTCCATCCACTTGATTCAGATTCCACAAAACAGAATCCAACGAAAGAATACAACAGCCTTCTCGACATGCATATTGAAAAGCAATCCATTTTTCACTCATCGGATAATGTTTAATGGCTTGGGTAGCCCAACTTTATTTCGCCTTGTGAGTAATGAAAGACCAGTTCACTCTATTAGGAAATCAGTGAGATGAATCGTAATGAAAACCCATGAAATTCTGCCAGGATCTAGCAAAGGCATGAATAGCCCAGCTTAAAAGTTGAATTTCTTGTTTTCCTTCCTGTGGGGCTCTCTTTGAAAAGGCAAGAAAAAATGGTACAATTAGTCTTTGGAAAACCCATCACAGAATGTGAGGCACAGCCAGTTGGTTAGGTTCACTGTAGGTAAAGGAAAGGAAGCCATGGGGGGGGGGGAGCTGGGAAGAGGGAAGGGGTGGAAAGAGGAATGAAATAATGAGAGGACAAATTTGTAAAAGAAGACCAAGTCCCGTGTTTAGATTCCCTTACTCCCCTGGTGAAATGGGAAAGAGATTCTGTGTTTTAGGAAAACAGCATTTCCAAGGCTGAGTCCTGAGAAGTGAAAGCATTCAGTGCCACATTCTCTCCCAACATCCATGTTTTCTTCCCAATGGCCTCAGCTTCCTGATGGTAGCCTGGCAATCTCATAGCTCTAAGCAAATAGGATCTTCGCATTCCTAAAGCTCACTGAAGTATTCATGATTCCTAGGAAACCCCACAGAACTCAGTAAGAAAAACAGGATTAGAGGCTAACACTCAGAAAAACATCATTGGTAATATATATATATATATATATATATATATATATATATATATATATATATATATAATTGTGAAAATGCTGTACAGAGGAGTTACAAATACATGGGCAAGATAGTGAGTACAAGCATTGTAGCCTCCTCCTTTGTTTACCCTTCCCATCCGTCCCATCCTCCCCCCTCCCCCCCAATCCTCCCCCCCCACAAGTTGTAAAGTTCGTTTTCGACATGACAACTTGTACTTCTCATTGTTGCAACAGGTCCACCTGTATCCTTATTTAAACGACTTGTTTTTCCCCTTCCCCTCCACAAATTATACCAACATCAAATACAGTGAAAGCAGGGGTTATACTGTGGGGGAGGGACATACAAAGCAACAAAGAAATAATCTTATAATTGCATTAGAAACAAATGCATGAAAGAAAAAAACATTTAAATATATATCTTAGGGTTCATTTTCCTAACATCACCTTATCTGACCTTTTCTGCTTGACTCATACATATACTAGATATTGCAAATAAGGGAAACCATGGGGCCTATGTTTCTTTGGGCCTGGCTTACTTCACTTAATATAATTTTTTCCAAGTCTTTCCATTTCCTAACAAATGGGGCAATGTCATTCTTTCTGATGGAGGCATAGAATTCCATTGTGTATATATACCACATTTTCTTGATCCATTCATCTACTGAGGGGCATCTGGGTTGGTTCCATAGGTAATATATTTTTTAAAATAGGAGTCTTATAGGCAGCCCCATTTTATACATGTTCAGTGTCAAAGAATGCAAACAGGGAGGGGAAGGGAAAAAACAAAATGCTGAAATAAGGATACAGGATGACCCATTGTAAAACAATGAGATGTACAAGACAGTATGTTGAAAACGAACTCTACAACTTTGGGTGGGGGTGGGGGGTGGGGGGGAGGAGGAGGTAGGGAGGTGGGGAGGAAAGAGATGATAGGGGAAAAATAAAGGAGGATGTAACAATGCTCCATAGGAAATGGCCTCATTACCTTGCTCATGTAACTGTAACCCCTCTGTACAGTATCTTTACAATAAAAATTTATATTAAAAAAAGAATGCATACATACTACAATAAACAGGAATCATCCTAGTACTTTACCTTGAGTAATCCCCAAGTTTACTTCTTGAATTGGACTTTGGAAGAAGTCTTTGTAGCCAGTGAGTTTTGGGGATGTGGTAGAAGGAAAAGCATTCTGAAACCTGCTGGAAAATTGCAATGGCCAGGTGTGGGTGAGCTCATGCCACACATGGTGAACTGGGGTTGGGGAGGGAGCTGAGGGGGATTGGTGCTCATTTGAGGCTTCCACACGTGTATTGTGGATTTTACAGAGCTCAGTTTTGCTGAGTACCTTTTCCTTTGGGGAGATTTGCCTTGTGTTTCTTGCAGCACTTGGGAAAACATGGTCTTCTCAAACTTCATGCTAAGCTCACACAATCACACCTATGTCCCAGTCATTCCCTAGTAGATTAAGTGCATTGGAATTTGCTTCTATCTAACACATGAAAGCGTAAACTGTATGTCTTAGGTTTATTCTTAATCCTTGAATAATCAAGTAACAATTCAAGCTTTTGCTTAATCTTCTGGAGATTTCTAGAGAACTATTTGGTATTCTGCACATACGTAAGTAGTTGTCTGCCTGTGTATGTATGTGTGTGTATGTATGTGTGAGAGAGAGACAGCCATGGGCTTTGAAGTTAGGGTCTGGGAACTATAAGTTAGCTACTTTTCTCAAGGCTAGCACTTAAGCCACAGCTCTACTTCTGGCATTTTGGTGGTTAATTGGAGATAAGAATCTCCAGGTCTTTCCTGCATAGGCTACCCATAAACTGCAATCCTCAGATCTCAGACTGATAAGTAACTAGGATTAGAAGGGGATAAGCCACCAAGACATATAGGTAATTTTTCCATGATATTTTCACCTGTCCTCAATGGAATTCCTCTCTTCCAAGCAGAGAGCTATAATATGGCAGCCAAAAGAAGTTGTTCGGGAGTATCTTTGTTTCAAGTAAGTCAGTGTGCTTAATTGATTGGCCTGCATTATCCTTCCAATCTACCTTTCATCTTCCATCTAGGCTCCAGGTTTTAATTCTCCCATTTGTTCCAGATCTTAGTTATGGTATCCTATAGCGTATCAACGTTACCACTGTTAGGCTCCTGAAATTTTATCTAGTGATTTCTTACCCTTGAAAAGATTTTCCATGTTTTTCATTAAAATTGGACTTGGTTGTTCTTTGCAGGGGGTGGAGGTGGGGTTCTCCTCAATGCTATACCCTTTTAGATACATAAAACACCAGAAGCAATATTCTCCAATATTTTTCAACTTGTCTTCCAACATGCACAGAGTAATGGATCGTCTTCTCTGTCTAAGAATATGGTCTACTCTTTGGAAAGATTTTATATGGATGCAACGTAAATATAAAACACAGTAACACTCATAACATGTGTGACTTATTTATCACTACAGCTTTAACCAAAATTCAATAAAGCAACCTAAAAATCATCTGTACATTCCAGATCTTCTCACAAACATCTTTTCAAAGATTGAGTTGATTTCTGAAGAATTAGCTAAGGCAACCAGTACCACATGCCACTTGTAAAGCTGCCTATGGCCCCTAAAATGTGTTGTATTGATAACATGTATTAATTTTATATCCACTTAGGAATACTTTTTTATGTCAAACTAGACAAAAACCAAGATGAGAGAAAATAGGCAGTGAAAAAAAAGTCTGCCATCTCTGTAGAATCAGATAGACAGAGATTCCTGTCAATGAAAGAAAATTTGGTTTTAATAGGATTTAGTAAAAGTCTTATTCTTTTCATAGTTTGTCCCAGAGTGTGCAGACAGAAAAGCAACAGCAAGCTGGGGCATCTGAGGACAGGGGTCATGAAGTGATCCAGACAGAATGATAGATGAGGAACAGGGGAAAGTTCCAGGGCTAGGAATACCCCCACCACACACACACACATCAAAACAGAGCAGGGCAAATGACTTCACAATGCTAGTAAACTTGCCAAATAGGACTGGCTTAATCTTTAGAAATTCTATCTATCTATTTATCTCTCTCTCTCTCTCTCTCTCTCTCTCTCTATCTATCTATCTATCTATCTATCATCTATAAATTTCAGGGAAAAAATAAACTTCTGCATATTGAATATGAAAGTAAGTTTTTCCTAATTACTTTTATTTAAATAAGCAAATATCCCCAAAGAAAGGTAGACCCCATGGTTTCCCTTATTTGCAATAACTAGTATAAGTCTAGGACAGGCAGAAAAGGACAAAAGCTATGTACATATGGCCATCTAAGATGATGTTAAGTGAAATGAACCCCTAAATAGGGCCACAAATGGTTTTTTCTTTTGTTATTGTTTTTAATGTATTTAAAATGTACTATGTGATTTTTTTTGTTTCTCTTGTATGTTCTTCCCCTATGGTATAACCCCTGTTTTCACTGTATTTGATGTTGGTGCCCCTCATCTTGTATATACATTCTTCTAATTTGGGAAGGGAAATAAAATGCTGGAATAAAGATACAGGTTGACCCATTGTAACAATGAGATATACTAGACATTATGTTAAAAATGAATGTTACAACTTGAGGAAGAGGGAGAAGTTGGGGAAGGAGGGAAGGAAGAGGTAATGGGGGGAGAAACAAAGGAGGAGGGAACAATGCTCCATAGGAAATGCACTCATTATCTCACTCATGTAACTGTAACCCCCTCTGTACAGTATTTATACAATAAAAACATATAAAACTAAGCAAATATCAATCAACCAACCCATCTCAGCCTCTTTTCTATATGAGTGCTATCTACAAGCAAGATTTGCTTCCTAGAATTTCAAGGAAATCAGTCCATATAAGTTTTATAAATAAGATGTAATTGAAGCTATGAAACCCTCTGTCTTATATTTTATTAAAGGTAAAGATTTCCATTCTCTTTATTAAACAATGTACAGGGGTTTCTCAGTTTACAGTGGGGTTATATTCTGACAAATCTATCATTTGTTGAAAATACCATAAATCAAAAATCCATTGAGCACACGTAAACAATGAAACATCATAATATTGATGAACCTACTCTTAAAACATGTTCAGAGCCCTTACATTAGCTAACAGTTGAGCCAAAGCATTCAACTATTTTTTTCAGCAGCTATTGAATGGCTCATGCAATTTATTAAATACATTCTAATGTGGACTATAATTTGGGTTCTTTGCCTTTGTGATCATGTGACAGATAGCTGAAATATCTGAGGTCAAATATCTGAGAGAGTGTCCTAACAGTCAATACAAACCCAGGAGACCAAAATTCAGTATTGGAAATACCGAATGTGTATTACCATTGCAAAGTGGAGAGACTAAGTGAAATCATCACAAATAAGAGATAGTCTGTAGTTTGTTTTTGTGGAGTGACACAATACAGTTTCCTAAACTATAGATAGCCAGTGATTTACTTTTCATTGCTTTTTCCTGGAAAAATGAGATTATCAAATCTTGAAGACTATTTTTTTATGCAACAATCACAGCTTTCACAAAATAATCTCCTGCAGTTTTAGGCAGAGACAAGAAACATGTTTTTTTTTGTTGATGCTTGTTAATTATATTCTTTTAAAAATAAGAACTCAGATGATCAATGTCATACTTTCTCTTTCTTTTTCTTCCTTCCTTCCTTCCTTCCTTTCTTTCTTTCTTTCTTTCTTTCTTTCTTTCTTTCTTTCTTTCTTTCTTTCTTTCTTTCCTTCTTTCTTTCTATTTTTGTCAGTTGTGGGGCCTGAACTCTGGGCCTGGGCATTGTCAGCTCAAAGCTAGTGCTCTACTACTTGAGCCACAACACCACTTCTGGCTTTTTCTGCTTATGTGGTGCTGAGGAATCAAACCAGGGCCTCATGCATGCGAGGCAAGCACTCTACCACCGAGCCACCTTCCCAGCCTCAAATGGCATAATTTCTTTGTACTACTATTATCCTATTCCATTGAGAGTCTGCTCTCACATGACTATAATGGCCATCATCACCAAGCTGCTAGCATACAGCATCACCGCCTGCCTACGGTGATCTGTTAAAAGAAAAAAAAACACTAAAAGCCCTATAGATGAATGAACCATAGTATTAGAGTCATTCCAGAGACAAGAATGTTGAATTGTGCAGTGTGATTCATTCAACAGCACCATCTCATGCTCGCTCACTTCTCCAGCTCTGGCGTCAATAATTGGAGAAGAACAGAGAAGGGTGTCATCCGTTGAAATTCCCTGTCTGGGATCTATTCTAAGTCTGTGACAGGTAATGCTGTATATGGATCTGCATCAATCCTCAGGGCAGAGAAGGATATAGTCACAAAACTGTAATCTTCTCCTTTTCTAGTAAGTCTCTAAAAAGCAGAGTAATAGTAATAGTAATTATGCATTACTATGGAAAACCATATTGTTATACTGCTTAGTGGTTATGCTAATCATATGCTAATGGTGATAATTCTACACTAATGATGCCAGTTTGAACAGGGAATGATACCCTGTCAAGCCTAGTTAATCAAGAAAGATGATAACATATCCTGTCTTGATTCCATTGGGTTTTTTTTTCCTGTATTAGATGACTATCCATAATAAACTAGAACAAACACTGGGCTAATATCTTTGGGTTCCCTTTGTCATGATGAATTTTCAGAGACAAATATCACAAGAAGGTTGAAAGAGCTAAGGTTTTGCCTCTTTCCCCAATAGATACATAAGCATTGCAGTTATTTAGTTAAAAAAAAAAAGAATCAGTGGAGGGGAAAACCCCAACAAGGAAACAACAATCTGGCAAGGTAATCACAGCTAAATACATGTGTTATCGTATTTAATCCTTATAGCCTTGTGAATCAACAGGAAATGATCACTTTGGTTGTATGAATAAAAACAGGAGCCTTAAATTGACCTTGAAGTCACCTTGACATAGAGGACTCTGTTCTATCACTGGCCTCCTCCCCACTCACTTGAGCAGACTGGAAAATGACCTTGTAAGTCCCTTTAATGTGAGAAATTTCCTCTTGCATTAAAACTGATATTGTTTCTCAGATAGGCATTTTATCAGGATGGGCAAAGTCACCTTAGCAGAGACCTGAATGCAGCCATTGTATTAAAAGTAATCAGCATACATCAAACTTCTTTTTCTGACTGGTCTTCACCATAAGTGGGACTGATAGGTTGTGCTAGTCACTTTTCTCTTTGGGGGTTATGGCTATTTCTGTTTCTTTAGGAGCTGTATTTTCCTCTGAGTGCTGGAATAGGGCTTATGTTATTACAGAAGGGATTTGCAGAGTCATATGAGGAAAAGCCAAGCTTGCCTCAGCCAGTCAACAGACAGACTGGAGGTCAAATAGGACACTTCTATTCATTTCCTGGAATTACTCAGTTCTTGAAATCAATACTAATCTGGGAGTTCCTGGATGTTCAAACACGCAAGCCATAGTGAAAGTGTGAAAAGAGGAAGTCACCACCTGGCTCCCAGGGATTATCTTAATGGCACATTCACTCGACACTTTGACAAGCAAACTGAAATTCAAGAACTTGAGAAAGAGCTCAGTATTGACCAAGAACTAGAAAGTTGGCAACATTGTGACCACTCTCATTCTAAAATCTACAGAAGGGGTTGATGCAGCTTGCTTTTCTAATTCTATTTCAATGCTTAATAATCATTCATAGTGACTCTCTTAGAGACTTACTTGGAATCAAATATTATCTATTTTTGAATTTTAACTCTCAATGTAATTCTTTAGCTTTCCAATTCTCTAATCTATGCTACTTTAGGTTATTATATGCAAGGGTAACATGAGCAAATTTTATGCGTGTATGCATACATATGTGGGTACACATGTGTGTGTGTGTGTGTGTTGGCTTTTCTCCCTTTCCTTTTTTGCCTTTTGATTCCAGTGATCCCTTCTAAAAGCCCTGGCTAGCCAACAATACAATCATAACACAGACACACAGTCAAATATGCACATACCCAAGTGCACACATGTAAGTGTAAAGTGAGAAAAACTATACCTTAAACCTCATCAGCAATGTTTACAAGGTAACCTATAGGTGGAAAGTTTCTTTGTTAAAATTATACCTTGGAATCATTTCCAGAGGGAAAGCTTGGGCTCCTAATGTCATGAAAGCCAGAGCTCACGTGGTCCTTCAGGTCTGTGGTTCCTTCCACTGTGCTTTGGTTTTCCATTCCTGGTACTCAGGTGCCCCTGACTTAAGTCAAGTAAAAGATGATTCAGAGAGGACAGACTATATCTGTTGCATGAAAATATTCAGACCAGAATGGAGAACGTTATTTTTGTGTCCTTTACTCACCGAACGGTAATTGTGAGCCTGTAAAACCTAGCCATGCTCAAGTTTGCAATCTTAACAGTTTAGGAGGCAGAAACTGAAGGATCACAGTTTGAGGCTCAATCAGGCCAAAGTTCATGAGATTCTGTCTCAACAAGGATCTGGGTCCCAGTGGAGCCTGCCTGTCATCTCAACCACAGCTATAGAAGAAGCACAATGGTTGTGCACAGTAGCCCACACCAGGCATTCCCACTGACACAGTGAATCACAAACAGGAAGACTCCAGCCCAGATCTGCTTGAACATAAAGCAAGACCCCACTGTGAATATAAACAACGCAAAGAAGGATCTAGACTCATGGCTCAAGAGGAGCGTTATTTCACCATAACCTCCTCCCTTCTATGCTAATGTATACTAATGTGTGCTAATAATTATAAACTACTGTGTGAATATATACAATTCAATTTATAATCAATACATGCAATCAGTCTCACCCTCGGTAACACTCTCTCTTACCTCTCTCCCTGCATCCTGAAACAAATTCAACAGATTTTACTGTTCCATTTTCATACATGCAAGCCAACTACTTCTTCCATATTTATCCCCGCTCAGCCTCCAAGTTAACCTAATCTCCTCCCACTAGTACTCATGTCTCCCAAACAGCTCTTTCTTCACCCTGAAAACATGCTATGGATCAACAGCTTTCATCCAGATTGCTAATGCTCTCTTCATATACAGTTGCAATGTATTTCAAATTATTCACCTGCTGTCTTTCCTTTTTGTTCCCCTTCCACCTTACCCAAGACTTAAAAAAATTATACAAAAACTAAATATTCTTTTAAACACACGCTGATGTATCTCTCCTGAGTTTCATTCTGCAGCCATAATTCCTGGCAAGACTAAAATGATTAAGTTAGTCTGAACTTTCAAAGCCAATATGTCCAGGAAGCAAAAAGGCTATAGAGGTCAGATAGATCCTGGCAAGAGGGGAAAACTCAGGAAGGATCCAGTTTCACAGATATTCCCTGTGAATGTCACATGAAGTAAAAGGAGAATTGGCTTTGGGAAAGAAACTGGCTTCCTGAGAGGCAGGTGAGAAAAAAATAACAAGGCTCCAAAATGAATCTGTTAAGTATTTTAAGTGACTTTGACAGCATTCGGTGGAGGGATCATGTGAAACTGAACTTTCCATTTCGTCAAGCTGAAAAAAGGAGAAAGAAAAAGAAACTACAATAGCTGCACTGTAAGTCAGTGCTATTGTTCCACTGAAGGGCTATAGGAATAAGACGAGTCTATCTTCTGCACATGACATAGCAACCACAAGCAGGAAAATCAGGTAACATATCAATAAATCTCCTAAGAGCTGGAAGAAATCTCCATCAACAGACAAGGACAACTTGGTAAACATGCTGTCTTCCTACTTAGGTGCTGCATTAAAGAATAAAGCTTCACTGGGCACCAGTGGTTCATGCCCGTAATCCTAGATACTCAGGAGGTCGAGACCTGAGGACTGTGGTTCAAAGCCAGCCCGGACAGGAAAGTCCGTGAGACTCTTATCTCTAATGAACCACCAGAAAACCGGAAGTGGTGCTGTGGCTCAAGTGGTAGAGTGGTTGCCTTAAACTGAAGAGCTCAGGGACAGCACCCAGGCTCAGAGTTCAAGCCCCATGACCAAAAACTAAAAATAAGATAGCAATGTGAGAGGAGCTTCATAAGACTGTGAAGAAATGCCCAGGCCTTGCTGCAAGATCACAGTAGAAACTTCCGAGCTGAATAAGATAAAACAAAAATGTAAAAATGTTTCTTACACTCGTCAGAGGCAAATGGCTGTCTCTCAAATTAGATAGGTAAGGAAGGGAATACAGAGAATCAGTGCCTGAGAAACACTTCCAGGTAGAGAAATAGGAATTGTAATTGCTGCATCACCAGAGGCTGAATGTGGACAAACTTGACCAAACACAATGCCAGTGAAATGCAGTCACGAGATGGGTAAGGACAAGGGGGCACACACTGGTGAGCATTGCTTCCGGGAGCCTGCAGACTCACACAGAGAATACTGCTCAAACAACAGCAGCAGCAACAAAGCAAATCCCATCATCCTTCTTCCATGGGGAGGGGGGAAAGGAACCATTATGACATACAGATGGCCCCTAGTTTACTTTATAAAAAAAATAACCTTTTAGCAATTTTTCCATTGTACTTTTAGTACAGGATTTAGCCTGTTGCAGGAGACAACTGATACTCATTAGAAAAAGGGCTTTGGTGAGATTATTTTCTCCCAGCTACAGTGAATGTAAGTGTTCTCTGCACACTTAAGGTATATAAATTAGCTGCATTAAATGTGTTTTGTCTTTCACTTAGTGACATTTGCAACTTAGGATGGATTTGTTAGGAGTGGAGGGTCAACTGTATACTGGGATATTCTCTTCTTCTCAACATAGCCTATCATGGGAGAAACTAGTTAAATGCAACCTAACTTGCTAGGGTTTTATCAGAGTCTATTTGACCTGGAGGCAAGAGAAAAGTCAACACCAGTTCCTGCTCACCATTCTTTCCTGTCCAGTTGAGAGGGAGATTAAGAATCACATGTGAAGTTAACCATGCAGAGGCTCCCAAACATTCTATTAAGTGAAGTTATAGAATGCTTTATGCTCTTCAACATTACCACAAATTGACAACAACAACAACAAAAATCCAATTTATACCATTTCCTCTTATTCAACATATCATGTTCAGCATAGTCAATGTTATAATGCACAGTGAGAGGCAAAGCTAGCATCAGAAACAGATTCTATATGGCGGAGCAGTTGGAATGTAAACAAGAATTTAAAACAACTATGATTAATATGCTGTGGGTTCTAAGGATAAACAGCATGTATGAACAAATGGGCAATGTAATCAAAGCGATGGAAATTCTAAGTAAGATCCAAAAATAAACATTAAAGATCAAAACCACTGTAACCAAAATGAAGAATGCTTTTGATGGGACCATTAGCACACTCAACATGGCTCAAGAAAGAGTCTCTGAATTTGGGGATATCACAATAGGAACCTCTCAAAATGAAAAGCAAAGAGAACAATAATAATAATAATAAATGGAAAAAGAAATCCAAGAACAGAGAAACAATTACAAAGACTACCAAATGCCTTATGGGAACTCCAAAGTAGAAGAAAGAAGGGAATAGTAGTAATATCTGAGATAATAAATTCTGGAAATCCCTCCAAATGAGTGTCAGGCTTCAAATTACAAATACACAATACTAAGTGAAAACCAAGTAAGACAACTTTTTCTGAAATATATACAAAACTGCACATAGGCAGATTCTGTTCAATCTATGCAAAATCGAAAACAAGTAAAACGTCCTGGAAGAAATCCGAGGGAGGAAAACACTGGCCGCAGGAAACACAAGATAAGCATTCTGTCCTGCCTCCTCTCAGAAACCATCTACACAACAAATAAGTGGATTAAAATATATGAACTGTGGAGAATGGGAGGGAGGGAGTCCCTAAATATTTGGAACCTGTGAAGTTGTCCTTCAAATCTGAAGGCAAAAATAAAGCCTTTTTTTTTCAGATAAATAACCACCCTCCAAAAAAAAAAAAACCTTATCAGTTAACCTGCCTTGAAAGAAATGTTGAAAGTTCTTTTGAGAGAGAAGAAAAACAGCACAGGTCTGACCTACATACATAAGATAAGCGAAGGAAAAAAAAATCAACCAGAGACTTCACCCTTTTATGAGAAATAGATAAAGCAGGCACAACATCAGTAAGGTACTGGAGATGCTAAAACTTGGGTTTCTTCTGTGTGGGGCTGAAGAATGCCTAGGACATTCTCCAGCCGTGTCAATGAGACTATTTCCAGAGATGATTGTCATGCAGAAAAGCAAATGAAGTGGAGAGTAGACCAGTATCCAAAAGTACTGAGACTCAGACACAACAAGACGGCCCAGGAAAGAGAAGCCTGTGGTTTGACAGCACTAAATGCCAGTGAGGGTATGAGACCACAGGAACTCTCACTTATTGCTGAGAAAAAGTGCAAAATGGCATAGCCACCTTGCTCCACAGCTTGGTAATAGCTTACGAAGCATCCTATACGATTGCTTTAGGATCTGGCATTTGAGATCCATTGTTCTTACCCCTAAGGGATTGAAAACTGTGCTCATCCCTAAACTGGAAGAAAGGTAGTTATATTGGCTCTGCTCCTAATTTATAACACTTGGAAATAACTGGATGTTATAAAATTCCTTCTTTAGCCCTGACTGAAGCAAAACTAAGTACTCTTTCTGCTCTGGGTAATGTCCAGTTTAATCCTGTAATCGGGTTTCGGTCCGACATTCCTTAAAGCCAGACTCTCAGAAACCTCAACTCTTTTAAATTCGGAGGGCAATCCTATGCTGACAGATTGCTCAAAAGACTTTGTTTCCCTCCAGTCAATCCACAGGATCACTGAACACTGAGACATTCACACAAGGGTGGAAGTAGCCAAGCAAATCCTCAATGCTTCCCACCCCTTCATCATACCGTGGAAGTGGGGACATTGGTGTTGCTTGGACAGAACTTCCAGCTCCCTATGAACCATTCTCTTTGAACCTCAAGTTGACTTTCAAATTGGTGCATGCAGACTTTGAAGAATCTCAGACATCGGGAGAATGGAGAATCATAGTCTGTGGTTTCCTTACCTTGAAAGTTCATTGAGCATTATATGTTAGGCACCCTCGAAGGTACTCAGGGATTGAATCCTGGTGATCCACAGCCCACCAAGAGACAGACAAACACCCAGGATCACTAATGGTGATGAAGCAAAAGGAGACCATTGCCAGAGCTCCAACCAGGTGACCCACCAAAATAAGCATCTTTTCTCCATAATGGAGTCCACTTTTGTTGTGCCGTTAGGATAATGAAAAATAAACTGATGTGAGAGTTTTATTGCCAAATAAACCTGTCCAATACAATTCCAATACACAATTCCAATACACAATTCCAATACACAATTCCAATACACAATTCCAATACACAATTCCAATACAACAATTCCAATACACAATTCCAATACACAATTCCAATACACAATTCCAATACACAATTCCAATACACAATTCCAATACAAACCTGGGCAAACTGGTGCTAGAACCAGCACCTTCCATTTTTGTCATCCAAAACAGACACATGAAGAAATGTTCAACATCCCTAGCCATAAAAGAAATGCAAACCAAAACACATATAATGAGGCAGGCACCGGCCTCGAGTTCATGCTTGTGATATTAGCTACGTGGAAAGCTGGGATCAGAAGCTCACAGTGTGGAACCAGCCCATGTCTCCTCCCCCCCCCCCAAAAAAAAAAGTTCATGAGATTTTAATCTCTAAAAAGCAAAAAAACTGGACTGGACACATGACTCCAGAGTGACAACTATGAGCAAGCAAGTCAGGCAAACATAAGCCAGTAATTTCAAACCACAGCACCAAAACAAATCAACCAATAAACAAGTAAGAAAAGAAAATATAAAGTTTAGGTAAAGCAACAAGCGAGGCAATGTAAAAACAAGTTTTGAAATACAAGACAAATGGATAATACATGTGAAACATACTTGAACTTCCAAAACCAGGCACACACAAGTTGAATATCCTGAGACACTGTAATGTCAGCCATAAAAATCTACAAAGGAGGAGGCAACAATGCTGGATAAAAACTATACTCATTACCTTGCTCATATAACTGTAACCCCTCTGAACAGTATTTTCGCAATAAAAAAACTTAGTTAAAAAAATCTATGCAGCCAGGCGTCAGTGGCTCATGCCTGTAATACTAGCTACTCAGGAGGCTGAGATCTGAGGATCATGGTTCAAAGCCAGCCCAGTCAGGAAAGTCCACGTGAGGCTCTTATCTCCAATAAACCACTAGAAAACCGGAAGTGGCGCTGTGGCTCAAGTGGTAGAGCGCTCACCTTAAGCTGAAGAGCTGAGGGATAGTGTCCAAGCCCAGAGTTCAAACCCTACAACCAACAAAAAAAAAATCTATGCAGGTTTTTGTTTGTTTATTTTCCTTTCCAGATGACTGTACTGTACTCAGAACTACTGAGAGCTTGATTAGCTATCTTGAAAGCATTGTCATACTGCTTTCCAGAAATGACGCACTAATTTACACTCCCAAGTGGCCCAAAAAATAAGATGACTTAAAAGGGCGTTTTGTTTTGTTTTGCTTTATAGCTTTTGACCTAGAAAAATCACTTCTAGGAATTTACTCTAAGGTTAATTTAGGAAACACAGACCAAGTTTTAATCAAAGAGATGTCTTCCAATTTCTTTAATTACAATAATGAAATTATTGAAATAATCTACATGCTGAGATTTAAGAAAAATGGGAAAGTAACTTATAAGATATTGTACTGTATTACACTACCACTTAGAATCCAAACATGATTGTTTGTGGACCAAAATCTAGTCTACTGTATCTTTGCTTTTCTCCTCCCTACTGTAACAAATAAAGTTTTATTAAAATACAGCCCTGTTCTCTCATTTGCATATGATTAATGCTTCCTTTTGCAATGTTAGAGCAGAATCAAGTAGCTGTTGCAGGAAGTCTGAAAAGCCTAAATTATTTATTTGGCACTGCAAACCTCACTTATAGGCAGTCAATTATACTTGTTGAAAAACTTTAAGCCAGGTTAAATGTGAAATTCATAATCTTAAGTGAAATGGGAACAGAGAACTATTCTGATTATTCACATAACAACTACTTAGAATTGATAATAATAAATAATAATAATAATAAAGGCAGGATACCCAAAACAAAGTGAATGTCAAAATAGCATCTATAAGAATTTCGTCACTCAAACTGCCTTTCTTTTGTGGGAAATTCTTCCTAGCGATAATCATTTCTACGATGTGCATTGTATCTATTTGCTCCTATACAAACAGTTCTGCACAAACACTCATCAGTGATCATTTCTGAAACCTGTGTCTCCAAGCAGCCAGTGCGGCCATTGTCAAGGATGATGTCATCTCTCTGGCCTTGAAAGGGCAATTGTCACCCACAGCTGCCATCCTAAGTCAATACTCAGAATAGTGCATCAAAATCTGAAATTAGTTGCCTGATCTCTACAGTAACTGATGTGTAGAAATTACATCACAGAAATACTCTGTGGTGGCTTTTCCTTTCTTTTTCTTTTTTTTCCAGAGTTGTAAGAAATTGCAATGATGAGAATAGAGCATCTCTAGCTGCTTAGATCTGTAAACAGTTCCTTCCCGTTCATAAATCACCAGGAAATCACCAGTAGGACAGAGAGAGATCTCTGTCCACTTCCCTCAGCTGTTTCTGCTGGGTTAGCTCCTGATAGAGCTTTCATTGTTTGCCCAGTGGGAAACGGCAAATTCCCCAGCCAGGTTTCTGTCAGAGAGGAGGAAATTACTGTGTGTAACACCTTAGAGGCTTGTAAGCTGTCAGGGAGTACCCTAAGTGTCTTAATAGAATTGCCAGCGTAGGTTTTATAGCAGAAATTGTAGGACTGAACTTCCATTAAGGATAATTCATTACTTGCTATTAATTTAAAGAAAGTAGAATCGTATCAAAGACTTAGGTAGTCACATTGTAGGGTTTTCATGAAAGAATTGCCTTCTTCAAGAAATTCTTACAGGAAGTGGTGGGGACAAGTGACTGTAATTCCAGTCCGAGACTGGCTGAGGCAGGCTGATCATTATTTCAAGGCACCTTGAAATCATACCTAGACCCTACCCCCAAAACTAAGACAACAATAAAATGAAACAAAATGAAGCACTTACGTTCATTACAAAAGCTTCTCTCTTTTTTATTGTGAAAATACTGTACAGAGGGGTTACAATTACATGGGCTTCTCTTAGTCAACCAAAGAACTAGAAAATCAAAATTGCCTATGAACTGAAATACTAATGGTGGTACAAAACATTACATTCCAAAATAGATAATGACACTATAATTTGGTGTGTCTCAGACACAATATGGCCAATACGGAATGTTTAGCTTATATTGTTATTGGGGTTTACTTGTGGTATTAAAAAAATCTCTGGTTTACCCTTCTCTTGAGTGATTTCTTCTTTTTTTGCATACTTAGTGAATTTCAGAACTTTCATGGGTATGTTGAATACAGAAAGTCTTAAATGACAATCTGATTTTCTGGGAAATTCAAAACCTGATGAGAGAACCAGTAGGCAGGGAAAGCAATGGAGACAGTCACGGAAAGCTAGGAACAGAGGGAGAGAAAACTCAGGTAACCTAAGGAAGATATTCAGGATAAAAGGAGAAGTATCTGGGTAGACAAGATAAGAAGTCGTTTCAGGCAGAGGGAAACCCTACACCAAAGAGCAAAAGCATGAAATCCTGTGAGAGTTCTGCACAAAAAAGCATAGAGGTAGCCAGCCTAGAGCAAAGGATGTCACATCGGATGGCAACGAGCTCTGTGTGCCCAGATAAGGAAACTGAATTCAGCCCCCAGGTAGCAGAAAGCCAATTAAAGCCTTTTCTAACATCTTAGACATATCAATCAGAGAAAATGCAAAGGATGAATTGAAATGTTGGGGAAAAATCAGGGACATGCGTCAGAAATTACCCAGGGCAATGCCAGAACAAAAAAGATAACAAAGTACATTAAGTCTTTATCTCAAGAGTAGTTTAAGTGAGAGAGCATTCACAAATGAGAACCACAGATCAAACCCTCATACTTCTCATTGTAAAAAAAGAAAGAAAGAAAGAAAGAAAGAAAGAAAGAAAGAAAGAAAGAAAGAAAGAAAGAAAGAAAGAACAGACACCAGTGGCTCACACCTGTAATCCTAGATACCCAGGTAGTTGAGGTCTGACTGAGGATCATAGTTCAAAGCCAGCTCAGGCAGAAAATTCTGTGAGACTTATATTTCCAATTAATCCCAAAGAGAGCCAGATGTGGCACTGTGGCTCAAGCGGTAGAATGATATCCTTGAGCAAAAGGAGCTTAGGGACATTGCTCGGGCCCAGAGTTCAAGTCATAGGACTGGGAAAGAAAGAAAGAAAGAAAGAAAGAAAGAAAGAAAGAAAGAAAGAAAGAAAGAAAGAAAGAAAGAGAGAGAGAGAGAGAGAAAGAGGGAAGGAAGGAAGGAAGGGAGAGAGAGAGGGAAGGACGGAAGGAATGGAGAGAGAGAAAGAGAAAGAAAGAGATAGAAAGAAAGAAAGAAAGAAAGAAAGAAAGAAAGAAACAAAGGAAGGAAGAAAGAAAGGAAGAAAGAAAGAAGAGAAAAACCCAGGTAGTGTTGCTCTACTTGCCTAGCAACAAGTACAAGTCCTGTGTTTAATACTCAGTACCATAAGATAAAATAAGTAAAATGAAGTAAATAAGTGAAATGGAATGAAATATAGGAACTACATAGTTCTTTGAGTTTGTCAAACAAGAGTGTGTGGGTTTAAAGGTAATATCTTAAAATTAAATGAGGCAATAAGTTCATTTTACTTTTATTTGAAACAACGTGTAATTCATAGGGGGATTCAAATGTATTTGTAACATGCAGTAGACTTGATTTTCAGCCAGTTTTGTGAATCATTGTGCTACTGAAAATGACCTTTTTTAAAAAAAATTTATGGATACATTTGACAGACCTCATTGTGTTGATTGTCTTTGTTTCTTGAACAAACAAAACATCTTAAATGAATTTTCTGCTTTTTAGTTTTTAATGTATATTTCCTGAAGATATGTTAACTTTTCCATTTGGCTGACACCCATACCTATAGCTCATAGCCCTTTGGGGACGATTTGGATCCCAACCATAACTGCAGATGAGGGTTTCAGAAAAGGTTTGTCTCCTTATCAAAATATCGATGCCAGTAATAGACAGACAGTCCAACAGACAGACACAGAGAGAGATAATGATGAGACGATTGAGATTGGTAAAGTGTTTTACTGGGCCTTCAGTAAAGTAGTCCTGTGAAAACCAAAAGAGCAAAAACATAGGTTATTCCAGGATAAAAAAAAAATGAACTGAAGGCCAGTAACCGAGGGAATGAAGAACCTCCTGATTGCGCATTACTTACAATAATTGAGACCAATTGGAAGCAAAATAAATGTCAAAAATAGGAAATTGGTTAAATAAATTAAGTTAAACCCTTTGGAGTAAAGCAGACACAAACCTTATAAACTGTTATTCAAGTAGGCAAGGAAATTACTTGATTTTCTTTGCTAACTTTTTCCCTAAGAGAAAGCAATGGATTCAAGACCTTTTCTCTCTCGCTCGGCATCACTGCTAAGTTGTAAAATTCCTCAATGGAGTGGGGTACGGTGGGGATAGGAAAGGTAGAACTGCAAGACAACTGATCATCAATCCACACCTTCTTTTATTGAGTCTTCCTCCTAGCTGAGATTTCCCCTTCGCGTTGCATCAACAGACATATTCCTACGCCTGTTATCTTGGCTACAGCTGCTCATGCCACTTTCTCATGTAGCATGCCTTTGGCTCATTACCTCCAGCTTAACCGACACTTCCTTCTTCCTCTCATACCACGTCTTACCCTTTTCCTCGACCTGCCTGGAACCACAGATGCTTTAGTGAGCAGCACTAACCTCTACTTCACTTCTTTTTCCATTCCACTCTTCTTTATCATTGTGGTTCTGAGAATCTGGGGCGCAGAGACCAATTCTTCATTATGCTCAGATCGTCTACTTCAGGGATGTTATAGCTCCTCTACCTCTGGGTTCATTGTAAAACAAGCAGCACACAAAATCAATGTCCATATCTGCTCATCCCTGGGCATCCTCCATGTGGTTACCTTGGACACTGCCCATGGTTACGGCACAAACTTTTCTGAGCCTGATTTTCTGGGACACTCACAAATACACATGTTTTTCTATTACTTCCAGCCCCTATATTTGGAGTTATAAAAGTCTCTTTTTAGAAAAACTCTGTCTGTACTTCTGTGACAACCACTTGATGATACTACACCTGGTAGGCACAGAATCCTGTTAGGAGAGGGAAGAAGGTTGTAATAATAAGCAGGTGCAAGGTCATAAAGCAATCAGATGAAGTGTATATGGTTAAAATACATTAAACAATACTTTAAAAACATTACCCAGCTATACCACTGAGTGCTAACCAGCCATCAGAGACAATGTTGTGCTTTACATTCAATGTAGGTGAATGTGCTTTAAGATGCTGAGGGTTTTGCTACATTTTATTAGTATCAATTAGTTGTACCAGGCGGCAGGGGGTGGGGGGAGTGGTATTTTTGACATGTCCACTTATATACCTCATATATCAGATTCACCTCCTTCCCCTTCCCAAACCAATTCAACAAGCTTCACTGACCCATTTTTCATATGTGTACGTAAGATATATTGAGCATCTTCCTCCTCCTTCACCATCACTGTATTATATTAAAAGTACAATAAAAGCTGGGTGCTGGTGGCTCACACCTATAAGCCTACCTACTCCAGAGACTGAGATGAGAGGAGGTTCAAGATTCAAAGCCAGTTTAGGCAAGAAAAGTCCATGAAACTCTGACCTCCAATTAACTACCAAAAAAAGAGCCAGAAATGGAGCTGTGGCTCAAGTAGTAGAGCACCAGCCTTGAGTAAAACAGCTCAGGGACAGTGCACGGGCCTTGAGTTCAAGCCCCAGGACTGGCACAAAAAATTAATAAAAAGTATAACATTCATATTATAAAATCATATGAACCATACAGAATTTAGTCTTACATTTCTAAGGAATTTGTCTAAATAGAAACACCCTAGAATTATACAAAACTTTAACAATGGCCACCATTAGTTATTGATAGGATAGTTTTGCCTTTTTATTCTATTCCTGTATCTCTCTCTTTCTCCCTCTCTCTCTCTCTCAGTATTCTCTATTTTTAGATAATAAACATGCTTTTCTTCTGTAATAGGATTTTTAGATATTTTTTAAGCTGTGGAGTATGGGAGGGTGAGCTGTAGTAGTTGAAAGGAGGTGCAAGGTCAAAGGAGGCTTGTTTGTAATGTCAGTTTTGTTCATGTTTATAAATGAAAGGAAGGAGTTTGTAGAGAAGGAAAGCCTGAACATACGGGAGAGTGGGGTCATTGGTAGGGCAAGGTCTTAGAGGAAAGCAGAAATGGGCGGAATCTAGGAACAACATTACCATTGGAAGAATTGTGGTAGCACTCAAAAGAAACATTTCTTCCTTTCAGAAGAAAGCTATAAATGTCCACCTAAATATCTATAGGAGAGTAGAAATGATTGCAGGGAGAGAGATGGGGAGGACTTAGGAGGGATCATCTTCCTGGTCCTCGAGGCTGATCTCCACAAAATATTCGAGACTGATGAGCTACTATGGCTGCTATGCAAACAGAGAAGCTAATGAAAGACAGGGGAGAGCACTTCCATAAAACACTGCATGCCAAGGAGAGGAAAGGAATAGGCCTGTCAAGAGTCACAGACACCTGTCTGTATAATTTTCACTGGCTATGCAAAGAATCCTGTGTTAAGAGGGGCAGAGATAGACTTAGCTCCAAATTCTCATGGCATAGATAAGCCACAGGTATGGGAAGAAGGGCTAGTTAGGGCTCATTCCATCATAAACTCAGTAACCACCAAATAATAACGTGTCAAACTTTTGAAAGATTAAAAATAAAAAGGCAACACAATAGCATTGTTTTGTCTCTTCTTTCAATCACTGAAGCCACCTCTCTCTAGAATCACAGAAATGAAATATATTTATATATATATATGTACATATATATATATATATATAGAGAGAGAGAGAGAGAGAGAGAGAGAGAGAGGCTTGCCGTTCAAATAAGATACTCTTCCTAGGAATTTCAGACTTTGGAGAGATCCATAAAATAATTACTGCAGTCCATCGCCTCCTCCTAATCCTTTGCACTCTTTCTCTCAGTGGCAAAGGACATCCTTTAGCTCAGGGCATGGTCTTTCTAATCACAAAGAGCAATGGCTTGCTTCCTTTGTAGCAGTTGCTTCTCTTGTGATGTCAGCTAGAGATCCCTTTCTGATGAGGGATTCTGTCATCTTCTCTGAAAGAACAACACAACCTAGCAACTAACTACTTCTGAAGGTCTTGTATTTCTCCTTTCTCCATATATTGTAGCCAGGCTTAAAAAGAATTCTAGTGAAAGAGAAGATTCCTTTCCAGCATCCTACATCACCATCAAGAGGACCCGGCCGCAGGCAGGGGTCATCAGGGCTTGGATGGGCTCAGAGAGAATTAGTAGCAATGTGTTGTGTGCTTGAAAATTGCTATGGGAATCCATACCACACGTTCCTACTGTCCAAAACAATGAGTAGATGATGTCATGAAGGTTAACTACCTCAAATTAGCTTTTCTGCCAGGCACATGGATTTCAAAACAACTTGTGAACAATCAGTATTGCACCCTTTTATCTGTCATTAAAAAAGAATCAAGAAGATTAACAACAACAAAATATACCTAAATCATTTACCATCACATAAAAATTTACACATCAATGGACCCTCACACCTGAAGCATCTAATTGTCTGTTCTAAATTAGGCATTGCTGTTCATTTGAATCATTCTGGAAAACTCCTATTCAGATCCTGATTCTGTAGGACTAGATGCAAGAACTGAACACTCTATACTTTTAACAAGCTTGCCTAGGAAGACAGTAAGTGGAAAGAGGGTAGTAGGAGTAGGGAAATTGTGTTGTTATTTGTTTTATTAATTCATTGTTGTTTTGTTTTTGTAAGGGTCCTGGGGCTGACCCTGGAAACTTTCCCTGAGCTTTTTTTGCTCAGGGCTAGCACTCTACCACTTGAGCCACATTGCCACATACCACTTTTTTGGTGATCAATTAAAGAGTTTCATGGACTTCCCTACCAGGGTTGGCTTCAAACCATGATCCTCAGATCTCAGCCTTCTGGAGTAGCCATGATTACCGGCATGAACCACAGCTCTTGGTTATTTCTTTTGATGCATCTGGCCTAGGAACATGAGTAAGAAACCAATGATACCAACTACAGCTCTGTATACTGGCAAGCAGCATTGTTGTTTTGTGGCATTGATTTATCAATGTATATGTTTGGCTTGAATCTCCCACTAGCTCACAAGCTGTAGAAGCGAGAAAAGATGTTAGATACCCTTTGTATATCTCCATTGGACAGTCTGTTTTGCAGTTAGCACCCAGAAAATACAGATTGAAAGAAGAAAGTGAATCTTATTTTGCTGTAATACAAAAACTATCACGGAGAGTGATTTCAAAGTTTCAGTTAGAACAACAAGGACTTTAATTTGAGAGGCTCCATTTCAATTTCCACATGTGTAGCTCCCATTAAGTATGACAGGAAACACATTCAAATCCACGGCTCCATATTTCTGGTGACGCTTACCGGATGGTTCTCTGTGCTAGTTATTATTCATCTGGCCTTGGATTTTTCTTAACGACCAGGTGTCTTGTTTCCTTCTGCCTGCACCTGATTCCAGGATGCTGAGGTCAAATGTTCTGCTTTTCAAGTCTCCTGCATCATACCGTGCCCTGTTTTGAACACCTGAAATATATAAATTAACATGGGTTTTATGTTGTCCTCTGGGGCAGGAAAATGCAAACCTTGAGCTCCAGGAATGGCATATTTCCTATTTTTATTGGTCATAAAGCTTCTCTGGTGGGAGCAGGTGGCACAAACAGACACACACAGTCAATAGACCCCTGGCAAGTGTCTTTCCTATGGGAGGGCTAATCTCTCCTTCCCATGCCGAAACCATGTAAGAACCAGTATCAGAAAGGTCCACTACTGTACTCAAACCCACAGTGTGTGCAACGCAGTGATTTTTAGTGAATGTAGATAGCTGTGCATTTGCTGTAATAATCCAGATTGACCCTATTGGTCTTGAAAATGAGATTCACTATTCTTCTTGGCAATCAATTTCTGTTTCCAATCTAGCCATTGGTAGTCACTGATCAATTTCTTATCTCTCTAGATTTGTGTTTTGTAGAAGTCATATTCTATGTGATCTTTGGTGCTGGCATATTTCACTTAGCATAATGTCTTTAAATTATATCCTTTATCTTATTATTGCCAATAGTATTCTGTGTATAGAAACAACATAGTTTATTATTTATTATTTAGTAAATGAGCAGTTGAATTCTTCCACTTTGAGGTTATTATGAGTAAAGCTTCTATGAACATGCTTCTTCATATTCTTTTGTGGGCATACATTTTTTTTTCCTCTTAGGTAAAGGCTTACAAATGGAAATTGGGATTTGCATGCTAAATTTGGGCTTACCTTATTAAGAAGCTTCCAGTGTGTTTTCCGAAGTAGCTGATCCACTCAACATTTCCACCAGCAATGTGTGAGAGTTCCTTTTTCTCCAGCTCCTCAACAATTGCTATTGTGTATTTTTATAATAATCAGTATCCTCGTGGGTATGGCCTGAGCTTACATTTCCCTAGTGACTAATGATATTGGGCTGCTGTCCCTGGCTGTTTGTATATCTTCTATGGGGAAACATTCTCATTTAGCTAGTTGCTTTTTAAATCAAATATGGTCATAATACTCCTTTCTTCAAACCGATCTCGTTTACATATAAGATAAAAACGCAAAAGTTGCAGAGACCAACCACCCTGCAAACAGACCAAAAAAAAGCACTTAATAAGATTAATAGTCGATTTAACAATAAATCAGTTTTAGGAAATTTATGTTTCATTTTACAGTGTACAATAAAAATGCTTTATGAACCTTAAAAAGTTTTCCATCAATTAACTGGAATTTCTATTGGCATAGTTCATGTTTCCATTTTTTATATTAAAAAAACTTTTTGGCTAACCCATTACCCCACTCTTATAATCTTAAACTCCATAGCAAGCCATTATGGTGTTGAAAACAGATGGCAAAGGTTTCCATAAAAGAGAAAGGAAAACAGACTTGCCTGAAGTGAGGTAGACCAGCACTGAGCCTAAGAGTGCCTAGGAATAAAATTAAGTGTAAGTTACAATTAAAAATAGAAAGTGTGGTTAATAAAGCTGTGATAGAGTGAATATATAATTCTTTAGAATATGGCTAATGAAAAGTGTATACAAATTGATACTATTTTCATTTACTTTTGCTGGCATGGCCATAGGAAGTTATTGAGGGAAAAAAGGAGATAAAACATTCATCAATAGTAAAAGAGAGCAAAAAAAATCTAAGTAATTTAATAATAGTCTAGAATGTTATAGAGGTAGGGATGATGTTCATCTTGTTTTCTTTTTGAATTTTTTAATGATGATTTATATAAAGAGAAAAGTATTCACTTCTTCAATTTTTTAACCTATGATCACAAACACTAAAAATAAGCTAGCCGAAATCCACTTTGATCTTTTCTATTAATAAGAAGATACCCTGTGGAATAATTATTGTGTATGAGTCGTCAGAAAACTTCTAGTGTGTTTGTTGCTTTGATAGAGTTTTGTCCTTTGTTCTGTATTTCTATTTTATTTATCTGACTTTATATCCATATTATGAAAAAGAAAGACTTGAGATTTACTTATATTCTCATTTCTTCTTCACTGAGTGGGGGGGGGAATCATCAACATCTGGGGAGTAAAAGGACTTTAAAGGGAAAAAAGCCTCATTTAAATGTGTTCTTTTTGAACAGAAAACCGAAGTGGCTCTACCTGGTGACCGTTCTTACGTCCTCTCAATAAGTATGGTATCTAAGAAAAGGCAGGAGCAGGCAGACCTGTTAGGTTAACCTGTTAGGTTAACATTGACCGGTTAATGTCTAAACCATGTCTCATATATTATCAGCAACCCTATTTGTTGGCTGTTTCTATGACTCAGAACTAGATTAAAAAAGAAAAAAAGCCATTTTTGAAAAACTCTAAATAAATTACTGTGTGTTCGATCAAAAGGATAATGTTCTATTAATAAACATATCACTAAGAGGGGGAAAAGGAAACTTAAACATAAGAAATAGAAAAATATCTGCACAACAGAATCAATCTCCTTCACAATTTAAGTTCCTTCATGTTTGGGCAGTTCTTTATTACACAGAAGGTTTGCAAGAATCTATTCTTGTTTACCTGTGCCTACTGATTCCTGCCTTACTTGGGCATACATAAGTGGTTGAGAACCCAATGATTTACTGGAGTTAATGCATGATATGGTCTGGAAAGAGGATGGAAGAGATGCGACTAACAGCTTATAATCTTGCCATGTCTTCTAAGAATTATATTGATTCCCCAAATCTATCCCTGTACCAAACATCAACTTATCAACTACACACTAAAAGAGAAACCAGGTAAACTTGAATAGACTCTTGTGCTCCAAATAATAGATGACATATAATAATCATTGTAACAACTCAATGAGTGCCACATGCCCCCTATTTTGATTTTCTAATTCAGATTATCTAGTGTACTAATACTATGCTTCTTAGATCCTCAATGAAGCCCAGAATTTCATTGCATTGACACATCTAAGAACTAGTGACTAATTCCTGTGTCACATACTTTTTTTTTAAAATTATTAACATGGCCTTGAATTCAAGATTTGCCTGCTGAACCTGACAAAGCTCCCTAGCTATTTAACTAGACTAAGAAGGAGCTTGTAGTATATGTCAGAACGAAAAAGATTTTTTTGTTGTTATGGGATAAAAGAGGGTTAGAAATTGGCATGAGCTTCTCAAATTGTTCCAATATTTCTAAACCTGGATAATCACAGGTTTGTGTAATGATTTATACAGACAGGACCTTGTAGATGGCTGAATGAGGGTTATTAATAACACCAACACCCTTGCAGGATTTCCAGTATACAATACTCTCATGCTCTAACTCCACTTAATAATATTGGGCTGGGAAGGTGGCTGTACTTGCCTTGCATGCATGAGACTCTGGGTTCAATTCCTCAGCACCACATAAGCAGAAAAAAGCTGGAAGTGGTGCTGTGGCTCAAGTGGTAGAGTGCTCGCTTTGAGCTAAAGAGCTGAGGGACAGCACCCAGGCCCAGAGTTCAGGCCCCATGATTGGAAAATAAATAAATAAATAATTGAAATAATATGCATCTTGCAGTATAATTAGGGGAGTTATTATACCCATTTACAGATTAAAAGTTAAAATTTACTGAATTTATCCAGCCAAAGCAAGGCAAGAAGTAAGAAAGCTGAGATCCCACCCTGCTTTATCTGATCCCGAAGGATGGAGTCTTGGGAAATATCATCTGATTCACAGCTACCTGAGTTGCTAAGAGTCTTCCAGATCATTTATCCATATTAGCAAGTCATTTAAAAATTTACATTTATATAAGCCAAATGATTAGACTTCTAAGAAGTACAGATGGAAGAACAGTTCTTACAGCTGTTTGTCTTCATTAATATTCTCTACCTGTTCACAGAAAATCTTGAAACTATAAAGCTAAGGAAGAGTGAGATGGAATGTTTTTATGTCTGCCGAGGTGCACGTCCTACATCAGTTCCATTGTTTGTATTAGTATATCATTTCTCTCTGGCAACATGGACACGGGAGAATGACTATGTGGTACATAAGGATTAAAAGTGAGTAAGTTTACCTTGAACCTCAGTCAAGTTAATAATGTCTTGAATTTCCAGTTGGATATTTTTGTTTTGCTGGAAGCTAATTCCTCAACTCCCCCTTTGCCTACAATATTTTAACCTGTGAGTTCAGACCAGGTGAACCAAACTGGTGTCACTAAAGTCTTGGAAGGAACAATTCTAGCTAATGACTTTAGTTCCTTCTAGTAGCCAACCAAAATAGGTAAGGATCTCAGGGTGAAGGCTGGAGACCATTTGAATTTTGTCAAGTTGACTCTATGACCTTTTGGCCTGGGTTATAAAGTGAAGTCCACTCACTCAATTTTCAGGATAAACATTGGAGGGACCATTTTAGTACCTCACCTGTGTCAGAGTAGGAGAAGCACATTGTATATAATAATATAAGCAGTTAAACAATTCAATTGAAATCTTGAGGCCTTTACAGGGTCAGTGAAGTCCATCTAAGGTCCTTACTCCAGATTTCTACTGTTTCCCCCATCTGCTTGTTCACCTTCCCTCATGTGGAAGAAAATGTTCCTAAGACAGATTTCTCATTATGGAGGATTCTCCTCTTATTTGCTGCACAAATGCTCTCTTTCTCCAAGTAAATATACATCAGCCCTTGGATCACAGAACAGCTCCTCAGAACAATATGTGACATTTAAATAGGATTCCTCCTTCACTTGCAGGGTCTCATATGTCATAGTCCATGTTTTCCAATGCTCTTATAATGACCTAATATTACTTAGGTATATTGTGATGTGTGATAATAGATACTATTTTACCAACCTTTTATCTCTATCTACTCATATTCGCTTTGTATTCCATAACAGCCTGGAATTAAACCAGAACATCTTGTTCAGTTCTCTATCTGTAGATTTTCAAACAATAACTTTTTTAACATAGTAGACACTAAAATGTGTTAAGCGAAGCAATCAGGAAATAGCCATTTCTTCATTTCCAACTCAAATTCTAAAATGCATGTGCATTTCAACAAGATGAAATCGCATGTTCTAACAAACATAAGTGAACTCCACCCTTGCAGTGTAAATCCTAAGCCTTACTTGTAAGTCATTTCATGAAGTCAGGTAAAATCCAAGAGAATGTGTGTTTTATGGTGGAACCTTGGTACAAAACTGACATTGTGTTTCCACGTTGAAGGCCTTCCTGTGTGGTCACCAGCTTCTATGTTATCAGCTCATAGAAGTCTACCCCCTTTTCCTTTGAGTCACTTCCTATGAGCTGCACACTTGATTACGGTAATTAAAGAAAACATCTCCCTGTGTGAAATAAGGTATGAAAGAACAATCAAAGGAGTAAAATGAGTGAGAACATTTCTCCAAGCAAAATCAATTTCCCCTTTTAGAAGAGCTCACCTACTAGGATCTCTGCAGAGGCATCTATTTTCAGCTCATTACTTCTACACGATGAGGAACAAACTCATCTCAGAGAGCTAAAATGCCAGGATAAGTCACAATAACCACATTTTTCAGCCCTTGCCAATCAAAACTCACAAGGCATAATGGCATTAAAATAAACTCAGAACAGTAACTCACAGGGTTTAGTAAGTTTCTTTGGGAAGAACTTTGTTCCACATCCGCTCTTTATTGTGTTTTTATTAACAGCAAAACATATAAATAGATCTCCTGATGCTCTTGCTGGATTTCTTTATCAGACTTGGTAAGATTCTAAGGACCCTATTCCAATAATCCCATACATTTGTCTACTAGTGAAATGTTTCTTTGTGCCTAGAATTATGTTCAATCATCCAATGCACATTTTAAGCCCTTATTATGAGCATGTACTCTGTACTGCTAAATTTTAATTACAGTATTATAAATTATTTGGGGGAGCCATTGTACACAAATCACTTTGACAGGCATAACTGGAGGAATAAATATGATCAGGGAAGAGTTTCAGACTTCAAAGGCACCCAACGTAATAGATCTCAATCATTAAAGTATGTCAGTTAGAAAGAGAGAAAGGCCAATGGCACAAGCAGGAAGTAGCTGATAAAAGTCAATGAATGTCCCAGACAGACTAGGCTAAAAACGTAGGGAGAAGAGGAAAAGAGGTCACTTTAGAATTTGGTGATTAAGTGCTCTTCCTTCCTAATTGTGGTTGAAGGGGAGAAATTCCTCTTATCTTATGCTGGCATAAACCATTAACTGCTCTAGGTATGAGCTTTCTCATCTGACCACATCTTGCATTGGATGTACCAATTACACATTAGGCACATGTGTAATTAATTCATTTTATAAGGTTTTTGTATGAGAAGATTAAGTTAACCCTAACCTTTTGTGTCCTATCAATAAAGTGTTTGTAAATGAGATACAGTGCTAGAAGAAGAGCTGGGTTTAGTTAACTTTGACCTTTTACTCTGCTCAGAGGGATTCAAGTTGAGAGTAGTAGCTGAGGTAGTGCTACACAAAAGTCTGTCTCCATCTGCATTTTGGAGGGATAAAAATAGTAAGGGAGCATCCATTATATTGAAATCTTTATGAGAGTTAGAGCATAAAATCAAAATATCCTTTAATGTGAAGGGGGAAATCTTATGGCTGCAGGCAGATCAAAAGTATCATTCATCATCCAACTCAGATCTATTGTAAAACAATAGAAGGACTATTCATCAATACACTGAACAATTGGCTTAAAGTTTGTCATGGCAAAACAAAACCAATACTGTAATTACTCAAACAATAGGTAGATGGGGAAAGCCTCTGTCTACTTTAAGCCATAGGTATATTAAATATATCCTAATTTTTCCTCTTGGAAGCTAGACTCGGGAAGTATTTACTTACTTTATTTAAGCTGATGGCTGTGTTCTGGAACTTTGAAGAGAAACAAAGGAAGGAGAGAAAGTCAGGAAACTTTCATTAGAATATTAGGATCTCAGTGGTATGCCCAAGAATTTTCACCCAGTGGCATCTGGCAGGGTGACTGCTATGATACAGGGTAAAATGCATCAGTGAGAATAACATAGGTCAGTTGCCAAGCAGTGAGTGAGATTCTGATGTCCACAGGTGCCACTGTTGGTTAAGCTTTTTCTTATTACTTGAGTCCCTTTCTGCAGTTCTAATCGGAGAGTTGGTATAAACCCAGAGAGCTATTACTTTTCTGCTTAAGATAACCAGACTTGATATGTTGGTATGTTGCTTCAACTAAGAACTCTAACTAGAACTAAATGCAATGTGAAATTTCTTAGATAATGGAGAAGATGGTGATTTTGTTCCTCCTGATCATTTTGACTTGAGTATCTCAGCTATTATTTGAGGAAAACACTTACAGCATAATTTTATTCTTTTTGTTTGTTTGTTTTGTTTTGTTTTTTGGGTCCAGTCGTGGGGCCTGAACTCTGGGCCTGGGCGCTGTCCCTCAGCTCTTCAGTTCAAGTCTAGCACTCTACCACTTGAACCACAGCGCCACTTCCAGCTTTTTTTTCTCTTTGCTTATGTGGAGCTGAGGAATCGAACCCAGGGCCTCAGGCATGCAAGGCAAGCGCTCTACCACTGAGCCACCTTCCCAGCCCCCATAATTTTATTCTTTAAAATCATCTCTAGTGATATATAGTGGAATACTTTCCTAAAACTAGCCAAGCATTTTGTAGCCCCAATCCTTTCCCTTTTTAATCTCACAAAAACTCAATAATACACTCATATAAGTTCTATAAAGAAATAGCATGAACTATTTTAAGAAGTCGCAGATTGCTCAGTTGAAAGAAAACATTCAAGGCTTTGAAGCTCTTGTCAAATTATTTACTTTCATTTTTTATGTAGCAGCTGAAAGATTGAAATAAACAAATATTCATTTGGAAGGTTACAGATGGTGAATATTAATTGCTGCATATATCAATTTGTAATGGAGCTTTGTAATTACAGTTAATGGATTTCATAATTGCTAGAAGCCTAAGGATGGGAGAGAAATGCAAAAATACAACACTAGAAAGACAAGGAAAAGAAGTATTTGTTGGAATGGAAATATACAAGGCACTCATTAAAATTTTCTAATTCAGGAGAACATAAAAGGAAAACACACGGTCTTTGTCTATGAATATCAGGGAGCATAAAAATAAAGCAAAAATGTCAATCATTTAACATAAAGCAATTACCCGAACACCTCAATTGGAGTACTATGCATCAGAATGTGTCTCATTAATCTGGTTTTTGAGGCAATCCGTTTTTGAGAATTACCCAGTCTTGCTGCTAACGGCATGAGGGATGCGATTCAAGTGAAGTTTTTCTAAAGAGAAGAGCAATCATAAAGCCCAGCGCCGGTGGCTCACACCTGTAATCCTAGCTACTCAGGATGCTGAGATCTGAGGATCACGGTGCAAAGCCAGCCCCGGGCAGGAAAGTCCGTAAGACTTATCTCCAATAAACCACTAGAAAACTGGAAGTGGCGCTATGGCTCAAGCAGTAGAGCACTCACCTTGAGCTGAAGAGCGCAAGGACAGCGTGCGCCCACGCCCAGAGGTCAAGCCCCACCACCGACAAAAGCAAAAAACAAACAAAAAACTGAGCAATCACAATAGAGAACCCTGCACTCGAGTCTGCACCTCTTTAAGACACATCCTGACAGATTGGGACCCAATTCAACCTCTTGCAAGAGGTAACAACCAACAATGGCAGACCAAGGAGCTGCTGTGATCCAAAGTCAGTCTTGGGACATTCTTCCTGTTGTTCAGGGGGAAAGGCCTGCACTTTAAGACAAAGCTGTTCTTGTACCCATGGTGGCAATGTAGGATGTGATGAACTGTAAGTACTCCTGTGCCTTCCCATCTATTGCAGCTACATGAACGGGCTTTGGGCTTTTCTTTTTTTCTTTCTTTCTTTTTTTTAAAGAGATAAATTGGTGTTATGAGCAACTGATCTGTAATGATGAGCTAATACGTGGAAAAGTGATTTGTCATGCTCTTGTTCATCTAGTTAATGTAAACTCTAGTTAAATAAAAAATGCAATGGCTATTACTTTAATCCATTTCTGGAGATAATAATGATGAAATTTTAATCATTCTCATTCTATCTTTCTAATCAATAAGAGACAATGTGTCATGGTTGGAACAGCTCTTGGATAGCAAACAAAAACCTGTGTTCCCACATTTTTTGCTCACATAGTCTCCATCCAGCTGGCCTTGGGACATCCTTTTTCCTTCTACTCAACCTTAGTTCCATATATCTACAACAAGATGTTTTGATTTTTTAATAAAAAATAAGTCCTACTGTCTTACTTGCATGTTACAGGTGTGAATATATAGAAGATGGAAAATATTATTCTCATGTTCTTAATATTATTTGTATATTGCCAATAGACTATGATTCCTGAAACAAGAAATTGTATCAATTTCCTTCATCCTAGACTGAATAAATTTCATCTAGTGTTCAAAGGACACAATCCTTTTATTCAATAAAAGAATTATAGACTGAAGTATGTCCAAAAATCTGTCTCTCTCTGGCTCTCTCTCTTAATCTCTCTCTCTGTCTCTCTCTGGCTCTCTCTCTTAATCTCTCTCTCTGTCTCTCTGTCTCTCTCTCTCTCTCTCACACACACACACACACACACACATTTTTCTTTATCTTTACAAATACTTTACTAAGCTGGGTACCAGAGACTCATTTCTATAATCCTGCTACTCAGAAGGCTGAGATCTGAAGATCACTGTTCAAAGTCAGTTCATGCAAGAATGTCCATGAGACTTATCTCTAACCATCCAAAAGCTGAAAGTGAAGCTATGGCTTAAGTGGTAGAATGCTAGCCTTTAGTAGAAAAAGCTAAGGGATAGCCCATGCGCTGAGTTCAAGTCCCCAAACCAGTATACACATATATGTACACACACACACACACACACACACAATACCATATAAATAATTTTGTCATGTTTGAGTTCTTTCAGTAGCTGACTTTGATATTTGGGTATGACTTCAAACAATCTATTTGGGATGTCACACTAGAAAGACCAGGAAAGTCACAGAGAAGAAGCTGGGACTGGAGTTTTGTCAAGACCTTTGCTTCCATGGGTAGTCTGACACTGGCTCATCCAGGGACTATAGAAAACAGTGTGAAGGATCTATCATCTGAGAAGCAAGGATACTAAGAACTTTGTCCCCTGATATGTCTTGGTCATTGATTAAGTGATAGCCTAGGTTACAGAAAAGTCCTTAGGAAGTTAGTAGTTGGATGGATCACCATGCACAGATTGAATAAAGTCCAAAGGAATTACATCAAAAGTATCTTCTATAGTACCAAATTATTATAAATTATCTCTCTATGTATTCTTTTTTAGTAAGTCTTTTCTTTAATTGTGAAAATACTATACAGAGGGGTTACAATTACATGGGCAAGGTAATGAGTACATTTCTTATCCAGCATTGTTGCCTCCTCCTTTGTTTCCCCTTCCCATCCCTTCCTATCTCCCCCCCACCCCCCACCAAAGTTGTAAAGTTTGTTTCTCAACATAACGACTTGTACATCTCATTGTTGCAATGGGTCCACCTGAATCCCTATTTAAATGATTTTTTTCCCTTCCCATCCACAAATTATACCAACATCAAATACAGTGAGAGCAGGGGTTATACCGTGGGGGAGGGACATACAAAGCAGCAAAGGAATCATCTTATAAATATGTTAGAAACAATCGCATGAAAGAAAAAAAAACATTTGAATTCTTATCTTGAGGTTCATTTCACCTAACATCAACTTATCTGACCTTTTCTGCTTGTCTCAGACATATACTAGTTATTGCAAATAAGGAAAACCATGGGACCTATGTTTCTTTGGGCTTGGCTTACTTCACTTAATATAATTTTTTCCAAGTTTTTCCATTTCCTAACAAATGGGGCAATGTCATTCTTTCTGATGGAGGCATAGAATTCCATTGTGTATATATACCACATTTTCTTGATTCATTCATCTACTGAGGGACATCTGGGCTGGTTCCATATCTTAGCTATGGTAAATAATGCTGCAATAAACATAGTTGTGCTGGTAGCTTTAACCCTAGGTTTCCTTGGCACAGGCTGAAATTTTCTTAATAGAGACCCAGAAACACAACAAATCAAACAAAGGTTGGACAAATGGGATTGCATGAAATGACAGAGCTTCTGCATGGCACAGGACATAGCTAGCAAGATCAACAGAAAGCCCACGGATTGGGAGAAGATCTTCACTAGCCATACAACAGACAAGGGTCTCATATCCAAAATACACCTGGAACTCAAAAAATTAAATCCTCCAACAACAAATCCTCAAAGAAACAACTGCCCAAAAACCAAGTGGGCTAAAGACTTAAAGAGAAACTTCTCTGAAGAGGAAAGAAAGATGGCCAAGAGACACATGAAGAAATGCTCAACCTCTCTAGCCATAAAAGAAATGCAAATCAAAACAACATTGAGATACCACCTCACCCCAGTTAGAATGGCTATAATCAAGAAGTCTAATAACAACAGATGCTGGAGGGGATGTGGACAGAAGGGAACCTTACTACATTGTTGGTGGGAGTGTAAACTTGCTCAGCCACTTTGGAAATTAGTATGGAGGTTCCTCAAAAGTCTCCACATAGAGGTCCCCTATGACCCAGCAATCTCTATATATTCTTCTGAAGCCTGGCCATAGCAAGTATTTTTTTATGATAAAGTTTCTCCATTTGCTAATATTCAATTTTCCCTGCCCAAAAATCTCCTGGAAGGCAGATAACATGGCTTGCTTAGTGGTATATCTTCAAGAGTTAGCAAAGCATCTCACACTCAAGTTTGGGAAATAAATGATGAATCTACAATAAGAACTTCATTCTACTGCCTTTATAAGGCTGTAAAACTTAATCAGATAGTATTAACCGTATCAGATATAACCATATTGTATAACTAGATCTGATAATATAGGAAGAAAATGCCCATTAAGAAATAGAAAGTGCTTTGTCTATTTTCTGTTTATTATAACAAAATATTAGAAGCCAGTTCAATTTATTAAAAAAATCTTTTTGGTTTACCTAACGTAGAGTTTTGCAGACAGAAATCCCATAATTGAAGAGTACTACTTGTCTGGCTGTTGGAGGGAACCTAATACAAATAACATCACCACAGCAGCGTATAACATCATGGCAAGGACACATATGGGAGGAAAAGATCACATTTGCAAGACAGGAACCCCGGGTTTTGTAGGCTTGGCTGATTTCTGTAACAATTTACCCTTTGAGAACTAACTCTGGGCCCCCTACTCATTTCCAAGGACAGAAGCCCTAGTGACTTAAGGACATTATCTCCCCCCACTCTTAAAGGTTCCAACAACCATCTCATGGGCAAAATGAAGACCAAGTTCCCAACACATGAACTCATAAGGAACAAGCCATCCAGAACCATAGCAAGTGCTGCCCATAGATTGAAGGAAAAGAAACTAAATACCCTACTGAAGCTCATTATGTGGGATTTCCTTCACATTGTACTATAATACTAAGACCTACTGTCATATGTACTACTCAGACACTGCTCTTAGATTTAACAGATGCAGCATACTGTAGAATGAAATCTAAAGCAAATAAATTCAAGATCAGATCAGACACCAACAGGCTCAAGAGGGAAAAAAAAGCCAAACAACAAAGAAATAGCAACAAGGTTTCATCTTGGCAGTATCATCCTGCTTAGGTTGAAAGCTTACAAGTTAGTGATATTATATCTTTTTGATAACAAAGGAGGATGAATTTGGTTAAAGATAGGTGAGGAGAGACAGGGGCCTTTTGATCAAAGGTAACGTCCCTTTAAACAACCAAGTCAATTTTAAAATGACAACAATAAGAAATAATGCTAAGGAAAACTTTGGCACAGATACTGTTTTCATCTTTAGCAAGCTTATTTATGAACCCAAAGGCCAAGAACAAGGCCAATGTTTTTATCCATGATATGGAAAAAAGAAATCATTTGGCCATTTTTGTTGTTAGTGTTGCGAACTCTTCTTACTTCCCAGATTAGATGTAAGAAATACTCTCCACCTCTCCTACCAGTCCCAACAATCTAGAAGCTGATGGCAAATGGTTTGGAGCTGGAAACATTCTGAGATACAAGGGTTTTTATAAGCAACAGTTTGTTACACTGAGAGATAGGTACTGGAAAATAAGGCATGGAAGCTTGCACAGCTTGTGTATTATCCAGTCTGACTCTCTTTGAGTAACAAACAGATTTTTTAGGTGGTTCATAGATACTTCAGGAGAAACATAAAGTCATTAAACATAGTTCTATCTGAGGTTCTAGTGTCATAACTCTTCAGTAAATCATCCCTTCAAATTTTCTTTTGCATACTCCACTATTTCCTCTGGGAAAAAATCTAACATCAGGCAGGCTGATCTGAGGCAGCATCCAGTGTTGGAATACCAAGTGGGTGATGTGGAGATAAATCTAACTGTGCTACTGGGAGTACTTTGCCAATTTTCAAATGGTCCTACTAATGGCAGAGTCCAAACTGCCAATGTAAAGTCACTGAATGTGAGACAGAGGAGTCTCTCTGAGCCCATAGGAGTCAATGCCATTGTCTGAAGTCCATTCTTTACACCTTACTCAGTCTTGCTAAAGATTTGATCCTAGAACCATTTCATCTTTCTTTGTCACTGAGCATTAATTATGACCATCCACGTGGATCTGACTAATTTCATTCACTAGGAATTTCAGGGAGGATTTAAATCCTCTATCCTCTTCTTTCTAGAAAAAAAATTTGCAAATTTTCCATAGCTCCTCAACCAAGGCACATACAGGAACATATATATTCAATGTCATAAATATCATCATCATTATAATTAAGGAGAAGGTTTGATATGAGGAGCAGGAGGAAGATACTTAAGGTTTTCCTTTTTGAAGTTATACAATTCTCCAAGGTTATACAGCCTCCAAGGGGAGAAGATGAAACTTAAATAAAACACGGAATAAAACCATAGTCTGTCTACTAAAATATAACACGGCATAGTTTTTATTCTTTGCAAGCTTTAAAATATGAAAGCGTTCAGTCTCTCTAGATAGGTTTAGACACCTTGCTCAGAATTTTAAAAATGGATCAAGCAAACCTTGGAAACCTCAAAAAGTGTTGTCTCTTTCTAAAGTGATTTCTTTCATAAATTGAATAATTATCTTCAATTAAAAAGTAGGAAGCTCTATGACCATGGAAACTTCTGGAAGTGTGCTTTGGATATTTATAGGCAAATGAGATTTTGTTTGTCAGGCATAGGTTTTGGCAGTGCTTGCAGTTGTTTTCCTATAGTGCAAATATGGAACAGCCCACGCTTGCTTGAGGTCAACGTGATGGTGATGGAACAATAAATAAATCTATTCATAGAAACATTTAACTTAGAAAAATGATAAAATATAAACAAAGGAAAGTTCAATCTTACTGAATGGTCATTAACACACATACTTCTTTCAGTTGCCTGTGTCTCCTGCAAAGGGAAAGTTTGTTGTGATTTGTTGAGTATCAGGTAGTAGTTTTATTTTGCTGTTTTTTTAATGCAAGGAAAAATACTACTATTTCTCTTCTCCATGTTACTATTCTGTCTTTCCAGCTCCACTTAGACAAAGAACATATTAAGAAAAACTACTCCAACCAATCACTTGTCATACATAAAAAGGCTAACATCTTCTCCAAGAAGACCGATAACACTTCAAGACTAAAAAACATGCAATTAAACAAATGCAAGACTAAAAAAATGCAATTAAACAAATGCAATACGGAATTATATTTATCTTACTTTGAAACAAGTTCTATTTGGGTTTTGTTTTTGTAGTAGATAGAAAAATTTAAAAAGTTCCATCTTGAAAACATAAAAAGAGTTTTTTCTATCTAACTAGGAGAGAGAAATTGCATTGAGAAAACTCACCAAGACTGCCTGCCTATCTATATTTACTAGTAAAAGAATCAGACACTTACTCCCAGAAAATTAACTGGCCTGGACGATGAGGATACCTGCCAATCCTTTTCTGTCACACATCATTTTGGGGAACTATGGGTGTGCTGAGGCTATGAACAGAAAGTTGTTTGAATACAGAATGCTTTTCCTTTGAAATCTTTGTGTATTTATGATACTTCATCTGTTCTCTCCAGGCCTCTCAAATTTTATATGCAGATTACTCTGAGTCGTGCTGTGAATTCTGATTTGCTTCAGGTGCTCCAAAAAGTACAAATGATCAACACTTCAGATGATTTCAGAGATCCTACGTACAGAACTACTATTGTAGAAGGAATCTCAGATTGTCTTAGTGCATGTAAAAGAAGTATTTCATGACAGGAATTTTTAACAATTTTTTTTTCCTCATACAAAGACAGTATCATTAAGCCAAGATGGTATCTGTGTTATTTTCTGTAACCCCACTATTCCCTGCTTGCCATTTGGAATTGCATTTGAAAAATACAACTCTAAAAAAAGCATTTAAAGGATTAGCTGCTATCTGTGGAAGGAAATGAAAGAGGCAGAAGACTCTGAAAGCTCTTGAGTGATTTTATATCTGTTCAATTTGGGGTCAAGTGGATGTTAAGGACCCTGATTTCAGAAAACTGGTTATTTCTGCCAAGAATCACACATCTTGTCTGAGTGTCTTTCTGGAGGACAAAGAATGATGCATACTGGTTATTTTCTGAGTGACTGCAATTTTCAGCCTTTTATTACATCATGTGGAGTTCTAGTTCCCACTCAGGAGGTAAAAGGATGAATCCATTTCTATTAGACAAGTTCAATGGCTTGTGCCTGACATTTTGGATAGCATTACCCTAAAAGGAAACAAAATTCAAACTACTCAAATAAAGATTTTTTAAAAGTATTTTCATGTTTATCCCCCAAGATCCAGATGTATGTGGCTCACACTCCTAATACTAGCTACTCAGGAGGCTGAAATCTAAGGATCACAGTCCAAGTAAAAAAAAAAAAAAAACCATTAAATGTTTATCTGCAATTAATCACCAAAAAAAGCTGGAAGTGGAGCTGTGGCTCAAGTGATTGAGAACCAGCCTTAAGAGAAAAAGCTAAGAGGAAGTGCCAAGGCTATGAGTCCAAGACCCAGTACTAGCATTCACACACATAAAGGAATGAACTCTCAACATTTATTGTTTCAGAACAAGGAGGAACCCAGATTTCTCTGTGAATCTTTGGAAATGAACCCACACTGAGTTCTTTCTTGTGCTCAAGACAGCCCATACCAAGAAAGTCCATTAAAGTCAAAAAAGTTAATCAAACTGCTTACTTTACCCATAAGACTCCTCTCAAAACCCATATGGGAGATGAAAAAAAATAAAAGGGAAGAGTGGCAGCCATGCTTTCCTGTTGTACAAGCACTGTGATATTCTCACTGATTATTCCATAGAATTTCTAGTTTCCCAACATAAAACCAGCTGCTGTTAGCTTCCTATTGACTTTCCCAATTGCCTCATGAAGAAGAAAGAACCTGAAAGTAAGTTTTGGAAGTAAGTATATGAATAATAAATAAAATGAAATTTACAAAACGTAATCAAGATGCTCTCAAGTTCTTTGGCATGAATCCTGGCAAAGAGCATTCCAAATGCCATTTTAAGACTCCTAGCTGTTAGTTGATGCCTAGAATCCCAGCTATTCACAAGGCAGAGATCAAAAGGATCATGGCTACAGGATAGTCAAGTAAAACGTACTGGAACTCTATCTCTACAGATAATGTAAGGTATCATGGCATACACCCCTCTTATTTCAACTATGTCATGAAGCATAAATAAGACGGATCAGGCTAGGCTAAGGGGGAATAAAGGAGATTCTTTCCAAAAAAATCAGCAGAGTAAAAAGACTTGGAGGTGTGGCTAAAGTGGTAGAGCATCTGCTTTAACCATAAATAACACCAACAATCCTATAATAGATTTTGAGTTTAGAAGAAATGTTTTAGAGGAAAATATTCTTTTGACAGCTATTACACATTACAAGCATAGATACTTAGACAGGTTTAAATCACAAGACCATCATTTACTACCTACATAATATGATTTAATTAACCACTCTGGGCTTTGGTTTTCTCATCTGTAAAGTGAGGTTAGATATCTGCACTGTAAAATTGTTATGGGGATAAAATAATTAATCATAAATAAAGTCCTCTTAAATAGTAAAAGAAAGAAAGACTAGCTACTACTGGGCTCTGGTGACTCACATCTATAATTTATGCCTCTCAGGAATGGGACAAAGTTGGAGGCCAAGAAGAAGCAGAAGCAACAGAAGAGGAAGGGGAAGGGGAAAGGGAAGGAGGAGAAGGAGATGGAGAAGGAGGAGAAGGAGAAAGAGAAGGAGAAGAAGAAGAAGAAGAAGAAGAAGAAGAAGAAGAAGAAGAAGAAGAAGAAGAAGAAGAAGAAGAAGAAGAAGAAGAAGAAGAAGAAGAGGCGGAGGAAGAGGAGGAGGAAGAGGAGGAGGAAGAAGAGGAAAGGGGAGGGGGGAAGAGGAGGGGAGGGGGAAGGGGAAGAGGAGGAGAGAAGACAGAAGGAAGAAGAGGTAGAGGAGGAGGAAAAGAAGGAGGAAGAGGAGCAGGAATGAAGAACTCTCAGGAAGCTATACTAGGAATCATCAGATTTCAGAATGGAGGCTTAAATCCATTTACCAAAATGGTCTTTTTGTTATCTTCCATAACTACAGGATCAGCATGCAGTGATCCAAACTAGCCTGAGCCTATGCTTTATGGGGCAATCTCTTTAAATTGTGAAGCATTTACTTGTAATAGTTGATGGGCAGAATTGACTTGAGAATATTAATCTAAAGTTTGGTTAAGATCAAGATGGGTGCATGTCTTCTCTTCAGCAACTGTCAGTCAGTCCCAGAGGATTAGAATCATGCAGCTACAGAGATGAAGGGCTGGCAGAGACTCGGAGATTAGTTTTATTCAATGCACAGACACAGGAAAATGTCATCTCAGACAATGGAGCTGCTGTGGAGAAAGGCTTGGGGGAATTACTGAACTAAGTTAGGGAACAAGGCAACTTTATAAAGGAGAATTAATTATGCCATGATTCATAGTCACTGGCTGTACTATAAATAATTTTATGGAAGTGTTTTTCTTTTCCTTTTTCCTTCCATTTTTTTTCCAGAAAGCTGTGTGGATGCATCTCGCTTCCAGAAGTCACATAATTGCACCACAAAAAAAAATCATAGGATGTTAGATCTGGAAGAATCTTTAGAGTTTGCACAAGATCTTTCCCCCCCAGTGTTTTGCAGGTGAGAAAACTGGAGCCTAAAGAGATTAAAGAAGCTTCTGGACGTCATTGAATTAGTGCCTGGCAGGCTGTGAACTCAATCTCTGAAACCCAGGGCAGAGAGCATTCCACCACACCTTGTCATTTTCCAGTGTGGGCAAGGGAAGTGCCCTGGACAGAGCTCTGTTTGCTTCAATTAGACCTCAGCCCCAGAGCCCTGTGTAGCTGGAGAACCTGAGGAATTTCTCTTCCCAAAGTTGACTGGTATTTCTGATCCTTAATGAGAAGGTATTCTTAGCTCTTTTCCTCTCTGGAGCATCCTTCCAATTCACGTTCAGCCCTGCCTGATTCAAGTGTACAGGCCAGAATAACTCAGAGTCATTTTTTTTTCTCCAACTTAAGGAAATCATTTCGGTACTCCTGTCATGAATGTCTTCAAAGCATATGTTGCTTCAACTGTGAGTTTTGTAGATCTAGGTATGAATAAAATGAGCTCTCTCTTTCTTAGTAGCTTATAAATCATTGTAGCACAGAGAGTAGGATTTCATTTAAAAATGCTATCAGAGCCATGTGGGAGGTCAAATATCAGGCATTAGCATCAGACCTTATGAAGAATATGACAGACTATGGTTGAAAATGTTGCTGGCCCATTCCGTAGCTATGGGAGAATGAACAATTTATTTAAATGTGTATGACTCCATGCGTTCTTCTCTACAGTGAGGTCAACAGACTGCCTACTAGGGCATAAATGTCATAAATGAGACAATGTATAAAAAACACTTATAATAAGACACCTGAAAAACTACAGTTATTTCTTTTTGTTTCATTAATATTATTATTACTATTCTTTCTCCTCCTCCTCCTCCTCCTCCTCCTTCTTCGTCTTCTTCGTCTTCTTTTTCTTCTTCTCCTCCTTCTTTTTCTTCTTCTTCTTCTCCCACATCACATCTAGAATGTAAACCAGAACCAGAAAAAGTACCAACTGAAACACTGTGGAGTAAAGTAGATGTTGTAGTTGACTGACTTTGAAAAGGGGGTAATTTCTTTCTTTTTTTTGTCAGTCAAAAGGCTTGAACTCAGGGCATGGGCACTGTCCCTGAACATTTTTAAACTCACATCTAATACTCTACCACTTTAAGCCACAACACCACTTCACATTTTCTCACTGAATTTTCTGCACAGGCTGGCTTTCCACAACAATCCTCAGATCTCAGCCTCCTGAATAGCTAGGATGACAAGTATGAGCCACCAGCACCCGGCTGAGAAGAGGTCATCTCAAATGATGGTTATAGGTCTCCAAAAGATAGAATTAGGATAAAAGGTTGAACAGTGGAACTCCAGCACAGAGTCAGTCAGGACTGATATGGATGACTGAGTCTGGGGGGATGACAAGAGTAACAGGAATCAAAAAGGTTGAACATGGAGGCTCGGGCTGGAATCCCTCACTCTAGAAAGTCTTGGGCCATTTTCCATAGTTTTTAATTAGAAGTTTCAGGGGCAAGTGTTGCTCACCCGCTATATACTTATGAAACAAAGATTTTGAAGTAGTCTTTAAACAGTTTCATTTTAATCGAGGAGCATTTCAACATGGAGAAAAACAAACGGAATCATTTGTAACATAGTTCTTTGTAGCAAACTAGGTGAGTACTCCTTTATGCTTTTATTCAACTATTCTGTCTTCCTAAGTGCCTTTAATTACATCTGCTTGTGATGACCCTAGGGAGTTGTTTCAATAACACCTGTCCTCCTCCTGGGTTGTTAACCCATCCTGCCTGTCTACGGCCAGGGGCAGCCAACCAAGGGCTGTGTGATCTGTCTGCCCCTAACTCATCTCCATAGGCCCCTTTTGCTTTCTGCCCTGGAGCTTCTCACCTACCTGTAAATGGGAAAGATAACAAGAACCCTACCAGAGCACAATCAGGAGACTTTAAGGAGTGGCTGTTCGTGGGTGGATGTTTGAACAGGAAGCATTAGAAGCTGATGAATCAAGTCCTTCTTCTTCCCCTCAGAGGGTCTATACTAAATGGCATTCTCCTCAGTTTCTCCAGGAGATCTGAGGGGCTCCTGAGCCCAGTGGAGATCCACTAAACCATGTTCCTATTTATTGGCTTTCCCTCCCCCCTGGTGTCATTTTCTCCAGCTCTCCAATCCTCAGATCTGACATAAGTGATATAACTCCCAAATAAGTTATCCTTAAGCTCTGGTTTTTGAAGTATCTAAGTTACTGGAGATTATTTTTATTGTAAAGGTGACATACAGAATGGTTATAGTTCCACATGCCAGGTAGTGAGTACATTTCTTTTTGAAAAGTGTCACCTTTTCCCAAGTTTTACACTTGAGATTATTAATCAAATATTTTCCTTCTAAGTGATCAATATGAATTATTATGAATTTTCCATAATCTTTCAGCTCTAGGTCCAAGGAAGGATTATTACAAAAGAAATCATTAGCAATAAAAACTAGTTATCTGTGTCTTTCCAAAAGATCCAAGTAATGGCTCTTATAACAGTAAATATTCACAATTAGAAGCACGTATTTGTGTCTTTTTGTGAAAATACTGTACAGAGGGGTTACAATTACATGGGCAAGGTAATGAGTACATTTCTTATCAAGCATTGTTGCCTCCTCCTTTGTTTCCCCTTCCCATCCCTTCCCATCTCCCCCCAGCCACCTGCCACTCCCGTGCCAAAGTTGTAAAATTTGTTTTTCAACATAATGTCTTATTCATCTCATTGTTGCAATGGGTTCACCTGTATCCTATTTAAACAATTTGTTTTTTCCCTTCCCCTCCACAAATTATACCAACATCAAATACAATGAAAATGGGTTATACCGTGGAGGAGGGACATACAAAGCAATAAAGAAATCATCTTATAAATATGTTAGAAACAATAGCAAGAAAGAAAAACTATTTGTGTGTTTCAAAGAAAAAACACACAATGATTAAGAGTGGTTGCTGGAGTAGAGAACTAGAATCCCATGTGAACTATCAAACTTCTTACCACACACACGGGTAAAGATATTTTCCTCTCAGCAGTGCAATGTCTGGTTAGAATGTCCAAGAACATATTCTAATGTGTTGAATTTGACCTGGATATAATTCAAAAGTGTAATGGACGAAGCTAGTTAACATGAAAATGCCCTTATATGATTAATTCTATTAGCTAAGAGTAGATTATCCACAATTAGGGCAGAGCACCCAAAAGGCCTAAGAAAGAATAAGTTAATATAAGGAAATAATGTATGCACATGTGCATGATGTGGCAGGAGTGATTTTTTAAACTATGATTAACTTTGGTAGCTGATTGTTTTGTAGGAAACTACAAAGCTACAAGCTGTCATACTTCATTTGTGTAAATATCCAGAGCTTCCTCCAGCTGCTGTTTCCAAGCCAGCTTCACAGTGAGATTGTACACAGAGAGAAATGACTTTGCCTTCAGAAAACCATAAGCTATCATAGTCTGGCCTTTATCTCCCTTATTATTGTGATAACAGTCCTTACAAATAATGGTGTTATTTTACTTTCATCTGTTTGTTGGTTTTAGTTTGTTTTGACTTAAATAATCACAGTTAAAGGCTGCCAGAGTACTAGACTTAGAATCAAAAAAAGTCTAAGTTTCCTCAACTGCATACTGAAGGCCAAATAATAATAATAACAACAACAACAACAATAACAACAACAACAATAATAATAGGGCTAGTTGTAAAACTAGGTGCATTAACCCCATAGAATGTGTTACTCATTATGCTACAAGCACTGTATGCATTATCTCACTTAACATACTTAAACTGCCCTGTGCATTTGTCATCACTTATGAGTTGATTTGTTAACTAGGACAGAGGATGTAACTTATCCAAAAACATGGCCACCACACTGCTATAAGAGACACGCCATCTCAGTTAGGTCTGGGTCCCCAATTCTTTTTCATTCTGCAGACAGACAGTCATTTGCTTCTGGGCTTTCTTACCCATGGAATGGAGCTGACAAAGACTCTCTTTCAAGCAGGCATCCTAGTGAAGGTATACATTTTATGAAGAGTGGGGAGCAGAGAATTGACACCAAGTCACCACTATACCTTAAAATCTACAATCCAGGCTGCCATTTTGGAATGTCTTTTTTAGCATATAAAAATGCCATTATAAGGGGCTGGGAAGGTGGCTCAGTGGTAGAGCGCTTGCCTTGCATGCATGAGGCCCTGGGTTCGATTCCTCAGCACCATATAAGCAAAAAGAAAAAAAGCCAGAAGTGGCGCTGCTGTGGTTCAAGTGGTAGAGCGCTAGCCTTGAGCTGAAGAGCTGAGGGACAGTGCCCAGGCCCAGAGTTCAGGCCCCACGACCGCACCCCCAAAAAATGCCATTATAAGACATATATGGGAAGTCCGATAGAATGCGTCCAAATGACCTTCCTTTATAGTCTCTGGAGACAAGTAGCTTCTCCAGGTGATTGGAAAAGTCCTTGTCTGTCCCAAATCAATTAGGCAGGAAAAGTCTAGGCTGATTCATAGGTTGGTAAACCCGTGCAAACACAGTGGCTCCTCACATTGTGGGATGGGTCCAGGGATGAGAAGAAGATAATGAGCCCCCACAAATAATTTTGATAAGTACAAAAAAGGGCCTGACATGGAGGTCCACACCTGTAATGTCAGCTATGTATCAAACACATATTCCATGCCTGAGTGCCTTTCCAGAGTGTGCATTATTTTTAAACATTAACAATTATACTTGTAATATTTAATACTCATATTCCTCTGAATTATATTTAAGTAAATGCATGTATCTTTAAAGGAAAGTTATTCAGAATAAGGGGATATATATATATATATATAAACATGTATGCATATATATATACATATATATATATATATATATATATGCATACATGTTTGGGTCGTTGTTGATACCATAAAAAAAAAACAGGAAAAAATCTCTCCTGTGAAAATTATTGTGAAAGGATAGTATATGACAAATATGAAGCAGAAAACCTATTAAATGTATTCTTCAACCTAAAGGAAAACTGGTGTACAGCAGCTAGACTTCCATTCGTACACAGCAGAGCAGAACACACACTCCAGAGATTCAGTAAAGACTGCCTCACTCTGAGTGAATTCTCTCTGCTGTCCTTCATTTCACTCTCCTTCCTTCTCCTTTTGAACTACTAACCCAAGTGTGTAGCCAAACATAATAAGACAGCATCAGATCCCCTGGAAACCCATAAAATTACAAACCAGCAACTAGCAGGATGCTGGCAGAATTTCCGTGGACAACTACTAGCATGGCAGTGTTCTTTTGAAAAATAAAGCTGCACATTGCAATTGTCAATACATTAGCAGGGAAGATACCACCTTCATCTATTCAAATATTGGCCCTCTTCTTTCTTGTTAATCCTTTCTACCTAAAGCTGCCTTCTTTGTTCATTCAATCTGCCTACTTTCATTAAGCAGGGATGGAATATTATGAGACCGTATGAGATATAACAGAAGACAGACAAATAAGGTGTGTGTGTATGTCTGTGTGTGTGCATGTGTGCCTTCAAAAATAGTCTAAAATGTAATGAGAACTTTATGTGAAGATTAGGAAGTAATTTTCTCACTTCAACAAGAGTATTGAATAATTCATATGTTTGGACCCAGTAGATTAAAAGCAAAAATTCCACATTGCAGAAACCAAGAGGCATCAGAGCAACAAGCTAAGGAACTAAGACAACTTAAAAATAATAAATTGTTATTGGAAACGTGATGTACAGAGGGGTTACAGTTACACAAGTCAGGTAATGAGTGCATTTCTTTTTGAACAGTAGCATCTCTTCCCTCATTTTCTCCCAGATTTTCCCTCCTCCTCCACCAAGTTATACAGTTCATTTTCAACATAATGCCTAGTGAGTGTCACTGCTGCACTATTTCTGTACCCCCCACTTACCCATCCCAAAATACATAAACTTACATACAAGACAAAAGATTCCGAAAACAAAACAACAATAAAAGGAGAAAAAAGCTGTGGGTTCCATTTCTTGGAGTTCATTTTGATAAACATTATTTTATATGATCATCTGAACTAGGTCATAGAGAAGACAGCCACATATTTTATTCATGCATAGAGACAGAACAGATCTCATGAAGTGGGCTCGAGATGAAAGATTCAAAGTAAGAACTTTGAATTGGTACAGTTTGATCTTGTCCCTACAAGCTGGGCTATATAAAGCCCATTTAATAGTCCTCAACAACTTGTTCCTCTTCAGAAGGGAAGGAAAAAAAAAACAACTTCTGTTTGACAGAAACATCTCATGTCAGCAACTCATACTGGAGTGGAGCAAAATGCATGTTATTCACATGTTACATGAATCCACAGTAGAAGAAAGCAGTGAGCAAACTTTGGAAGTCTGGAAAGAAACTTCAGAACAGGTAGAAAAGGCAGCTTCAATGAACGTGATTAACCAAACAGCAATCTAAACGTTCACACAGTGAGAACAAAGGAGGATATTCTTAGGAGAGGATCACAAGGGCTCAATAGCTTTGTCCATAAGATCATATAATATGATGCTTATTGAAATGAAATCCAAGAAATGGAAGAGGTTTTTTTTTTTTTTTAAATCATACTCTTTGTGGTTCATCCCTCTCCCCTTTTGTTATTTTCTTCTTTCCTTTTTTTTCCTTTGGTGTATTCCCTTCTGTTACTGTTTTTGATTTCTGTACCCTTTGGCTTGTATATAAGTTTATCTGATTTGGGGAGGGGAAGAGGAAGTACAGAAATGGTGGGACAAAGGGTGAACCAATTCAGCAGTGATACTCACCAGACACTGTGTTGGAAATGAACTATACAACTCTGGGGGAAGGGATGTCGGGAGGAGAAAAACTGGGAGAGAACAAGGGAGGGCGTGACACTGTTCAAAAAGAAATATACTCATAACCTGACTCATGTCATTGTAACCCCGCTATACATCACTTTTACAATAGAATTAAATTTTAAAAAAGAAATCAACTTTTACAAAAGATGTCCTTACAATCAAAAATGAAGGATGCCTGTGTAAAATCTGAAATCATATGAAACTTAGAGCACTGAGTCATGTGTCATCGGCTCATACATGGGATCCTAGCTACTCAGGATCCTGAATTCCAGAAGATAGAGATTTGAAGCCAGCCTGGGAAAATAATTAATAATAATACTAACCAGTAAAAAAATAAAAGAGGATAGAGGCATAGCTCAAGAGAGATAGAGCACCAGTGAAGCAAGTAAAGTTTGAATTACCCAGTTGTCTCTTACTATAAAGTGACCATAATTTAGATAGTAAATAAAAAGGCTTTTCATAAAGATGTACAAAAAGATAAACAGAACAAAGTCCCCCCAAAAGTAAAACCATATACACAAGCCAAAGGCCAGTGGATCACACCTGTAATTCTAAATATTCAGGAGGCTGAGATCTGAGGATCTATACAACAAATTGATTTTCTACAAAGAAGCTGTTGTGACTCACTGGAAGGAAAGATGGAAGAGTATCTTTCTCACATGTTATGCTTGAAACCAGCAATCCATAAAAACAAAACTAACTAACTCCAAGTAGATGTTATGCCTAAGAACCAACACTGTAAAACTTCTAGAACACTGGCTAATGCTCAGTGGCAGGTGCACAGAAATACTTAAAATAAGTCTTTGTTATAAAATTGAAGCATTTCATTGAATAATTTTACCTTGACAAATCCTGATTTTTTCCCCTTGAATTTTGAACCAGTTTTGAATGTGCCTTGATTTCTCTCTTAATAATATATTACCCAGGACTCAGTCTCCTCCTCTTTCTCCTCCTCCTCCAGTTCCTCCTCATTCTTCTTCCCTTTCTTTTGTTTTAAGTCTTATTTTCAAAATGTTTTTTTCTGGAAAAAGAAGAGGAGATTTGATGAAAACAGCCCTATAAAGTCTAGGAATATCACAACAATTTCAGTTTTCGTTAAATCCCTGCTCTGTATTACTTTGAAGTTCATTCCTCCCCATTCACAGCTGCAGGAAACCATGGATCTCTGGTGGTGTAACTTTGCCTTTCCAGACTTTTGTGTAAGTGGAAGCATACAATAAGATACACAGGCAGCCTTTGAGGTCTAGCTTCTTACACGTAGCAAAATACATTGGGGCTTTAGCCTTCTTACTTAGTGAATAAAGTTAATTGTATGGATGTCTGATGGCTTGTTTACCCATTCAAAAATTTAAAAGCGCCTGGATTATTTTCAGGTTTGAGCAAATATGAATAAGGTGAATGTTTGCATTTTTGTTTGTTTGTTTTGGTGTCAGTCCCAGGGCCTGAACTCCCTGGGCCTGGGTGATTTTCCTGACCTTTTTCATTCAAGGCTAGCACTCTACCACTTGAGCCACAGCTCCATTTCTGGTATTTTGGGTAGTTAATTGGAGATGAGTCTCATGGTCTTTCCTGCCTGGGCTGGCTTTGAACCTTGATCCTCAGATCAGCCTCCTGAGTAGCTAGGATTACAAATGTGAACCATTGGTGCCTGGCCTGAACAAGGTTTTCATAGCCATTCCTACATAGGCTTTCATGTGGCCTTAAATTGATAGGTTTTATCGCAAAGGTATGTTTAGGTGTACTAAGAAATGGCCGATTTATTTCCAAAGTGATTTGCTTCTCATTCCCATAAACAGCACATGATATTTACTTGTTCCATATTCTTTCCATTGATTAGCATTCTTGGTGTTTGTGTGCTTCACTAAAAGAATACATGGGTAATATTGCAAGTATTTCTTGAGAACATACCAAAGAAATAGGATTTAGAGATTTCTCAAATGTCTCACACATTCACCCAGTCTTGTTTCCTAATAATGGGCCTCACTGTACCTTAGATTACTTTTCAAGATGTGGACATTTAGAAATACTTCTTCATTTAAGTGCCAAGTTCAACTAATAACCACACCCAAAAATGTGATTCTTTAAAGATCAAGTACCCTCTCTTTATTCTTTGATACATCCCTGAATTCAGCCCATTATTTGCAAATGTAGCCTTTTTGGTGTTAGGGGAAATTAACTCTTAATAGTTCATGAGAAAATCAGTCCTTTGTTTGGAAAAGTCCACTCAGATTTTCCTTTCTGTTACCAATGGTGTGTTGTTAAGATATGAAGAAAATCAACATTGCGAAAGGTACAGACTAAGAAAGCAGAAAACATTTGAAGTACAAACTACAATCACAAGGCATTGAAGGTAGTTAAATGAGCATCTCACACAATTCATTTAATACAAATCTCTATGCACTCCAAGAATTGTCCCTCACTTCTTTTTCTTTCAAGGCTTATCTCATCTAAGTAATTTTTCTACTAGTTTTGAGCTTTTAAGGCAAAGGAGGAAGATAAAAATCTGTGGGTTACTTTTGTAATATGTTATGTTCTCTCTCAATGAATGTTCCATGGCTTCTGTTTAGGAAAATCACAGAATATACCAAAATGAGTTAATGATGGGTTTTATAGTTATATCAAAGGCTGCCGTACCCTAGTGCATGGCTAAGCTAACTCTCCATTGCACAGAAGATCATGTGTCTGTCCAGAATCAGAGTCTGTGAGAAGAAATTGGTTGTCATGAAACAATTTTGATACTCACCAAAATCTAGAGCCATGTGAACTTGGTCTTCTGATGATAGTTTTATCCATTTTATTTCTTTTTACATTTTGATACCTTCTTGCTTTGCTTACTCTGTTGACAGGCTAGACCTGAAAACACATTTTAAAATGTTTTTGAAGGAAAAACATTTTCAGAGGAGGACTCACATGTTTCAAAAAGATGGAAATTTGGAGCTGGGAAGGTGGCTCAGTGGTAGAGTGCTTGCCTTGCATGCATGAGGCCCTGGCTTTGATTCCTCAGCCCCACATAAGCAAAAAAGGTTGGAAGTGGTGTTATGGCTCAAGTGGTAGAGCATTAGCCTTGAGCTTAAGAGCTCAGAGATAGCGCCCAGGCCCAGTGGTTCAAGCCCCACAACCAACAAAAAAAAAAAAAGAAAAGAAAATTTATTTTGAATGCTTTATAGTTAGTCTCACATAGAACCTGATTCAAACAGAGGCCAGTTAAAATGTAACAGGACCTTCTTAAGTCAAAGAAGATGTGTTTGGTACACGCTGGCAGACAAATAATTTAGAACAGATTTCTGCTTTGCTCTCTAGATATTATCAACTGCTACTCCATTTATTATTCCATAGATATGTTAAGATTTATAGAACTATTATTGAAGGAATGATTATTAAGTGAAATTTTTCAGGGTCATGGTTACCATAGAAGGAAAGTAATCATTTTTAACTGTATTGCCTTTAACTGTAAGTTCTCTGAAAATGTAACTAGTATAAGCCACTGGTAAAAATATTTTGAAACATTTCCCTGTGTACCATAGTTTCTTTCTCCCTTATCTGAAATTTCATTTTCTGTGATACCAGTTACCCAAACTCAATCATGCTTCGAAAATATTAGATGTAAAATTCCAAAAATGTACAGCAGGTGAATTCTTCATTATGATTGTCAATTGCACCTGAAGGTCTAGATGTCTTGATGTTGCCACAGTGGCTTGTAAAAGTGAATTCTCCTTCACCTGTCTCACACAGTGCCTCCTGTTGACCTCACTCTTCCAATCCAGGCACTCAGATGTTCCCAGTCTTACCTGCTAGGCTCCTCTCCAAACATGTATGCTAGATGATAGCTTCATTTTGACTGCTGCTATTTTTTACTTTAATATACATATGTATATATATATATATATATATGTATATTGAATTGTTATTGTAGAGGTGAACTACAGATGGGTTACAGTTACCTCAATCAGGTAACGAGTACATTTCTTTTTTGAACCATGTTACCCTTTCCTTCACTCTCTCCCAGTTTTTCCTTCCTGTCCCTACCCACAGGATGTACAGTTCATTTTCCAGAGTGTCTAGTGAGTACTACTGCTGTATTTGTTTACTCTTTGTCCCACCATTTCTATGCCCCCTTACCCTCCCAAAGACAAATAAACTAACAAACAAGATGAAAGATAAAGACAACAAAAACAGTGGCAACAAAAAAAATCTCGTTTCCTTTTCTTGCAGTTCATTTTGTAAAATATTATTTTATATGATCGTATGCATGTAATTAGTGAATCTTTGTGATCTGCTCCTATGAATAGCCTCCTTTGGTCTCACTTTCTGAATGTCTAGAGACCTATATAATTTATTATGTATATTTTTAACCATCCAGTGTGTTCACTTATAGATTTATAAGCACATGCTAGTTATCAGAAATGAGGAAAGCCATGTGACTTGTGTTACTGCTGTTGCAATGTAGTTTAACTTTGATTTCCTGTATTCTAAGCCCTCAGTACCACCAAGTGACATTTCATACGTTAATTCCATCTTTTATATAAATAATTAAGTGAGCTGTAATTACGCAAACCCTGCCATTCCATGCACATCCAGCTATTCTGATGGCTACCAGACTCACTTGCTTAAAATTCTACTTCAGTAGGCTCTTTGCCTATCCACAAACCTCAAATGGATCCCTGTGAATAGTCCAATAAATTCCAAAATTCAAAACTTAACAATTAATGCAGACTGACATATCCTGTTTCAGGGTTTGTAGCTTATTAGTTCCTCATCATATATCCCAAGCACCAGCTAATCATTTTCTTACAAACCCCCAGAGTGACTTGGATGTCGCCATAAAACTTTGTCGATATTCCCTCCACCTACAACTATGTTTCAATTTATTTACCTATTGAAATTGAGTCTCTTCTTTCAGAATTTGCCCTACTAGTTTACTATATGTATAAACCAAAAATGACTGTTAAAAATCAGATTTAAAAAGCCTTAGGAATCTGTGTTTTTAATGAGTGCACTGAATTTCTACAAAGTTGGTTTTGGGACCAAAAACATTTGAAAGATACTATAAAGATAGGAAAATAGAAATATATAATGTCTTCCAAGATGTCATTTATTGAAAGTTATTTCACATTCATTGGAATACATTGAATACTTGCTACCTGAAAAGGGAAGTGTTCTTTGCAGACAACTGCTTAGATTGGCATTGTGAATCTATCACTTCCCAACTCTGTGGTCTTGGGCAAAATGTTTAACATCAGTCACACAGTTTCTTTCTTTCTTTTTGTGCCAGTAATGGGTTGAACTGAGGGCTGCCTGTCACTCTTACTTAGCTTTTTCATTCAAGGCTGGAGCTCTAACACATGAGGCACACCTACACTTCCAACATTTTGCTGGATAAGAGGCTCACAGACTCTCCTGCCCCAGCTGGCTTTGAACTGTGATCCTCAGATCTCAGCTCCCTGAAGAGTTAAGATTACAAGCATGAGCCACCAGAATCCAGCAGTTCTACTCTTATAGGTGGAATGGATAAAGTAATAGCCATTGGAGTAACACTGTTTTGACTGATAATAAGTATGTGTGCTGGTATCTGGCACAAAAAGCTTCTTTCATATGAACTATGTTTGTATTTCTTACTATAACTCATGGACACAAAGTCTTTCTTGGGCTTGGGGTATTTATCCTGGCTTCTTTTTTCATTCTTTCTCAAATATCTGGTTCCTTTGTGAACATGATCTTTGTCATTAACAGTTATAAGCTCCATGAAGCAGTAATCATGTATACAGTTAAGAAATTAACAGCTCAATCATGATATATTTTATTGTTTATATTGTTATACCTCATTATCTGAAGAGTTCAACAAATATTTAGGCTGGATTAATGTGGAAGTTGTGAAAATGTGCTGTTAGGTTCACATGTATAACGGGCAAATTTAAATCATTGCATACATTAGAGAATCTGGAATTATCACAGTGATTTGATGATGTCATGTTAACTTTTTAGAAAACGACAATGCAACTCAGAAAAATAAAACGATCAATTGCCTGTAATCCACAGGAGGTAGCGCTGGGCCTGAAAAGCATGAATTTCTGGAATTGCAAACCCATCACTGCTATGTTGCCACAGGAACTTGTAACTTCCTTCCAGGATTCAAACGTGGAAAAAGAGAATTAGCAGATTTCTCATGACAGCGTTCATTAAAAAGGATGCTATGCCCATCGAAGGCTCTGAGTAACTATACTCTGGGCATTCCTATAAAATGCCTTTGTGTCTGTCAGTTCTGCATTAGTATACTAAAATACCTGAGATGATTTATTTTTTTTTTCAGATAAGTTTATTTGTCTCATTGTTCAGAAGTTTCAGCCCAGTTTCTTTTCCCTGTTGCATTATAGGAACAGGTGGCAGAAGCAGAGCCTTCTGCTCATTAAATGATAACAGGAAGGCATAGAGGGAGTAAGAGGCTAGGATCCCAGTATCCCTCCAAGGGCAGGCCTGTAATGACATCACTTCCTCCCACAAGCTCCACCTCCTAAAGGGCCCACCACCTTCCAACAGCACCCCATGCTACTGACAAAGCATTCAACACATAGGCCTTTGAAGGACACTTACCCAAACACAAGCAGACTTCAAGTCTGTGAGACTCTTATCTCCAATTAACCACCAAATACCGAATACTGGAAGTGGGTGCTGTGCCTTCAAGTGGTAGGGCACTAACTTTGAGCATAAAACCTTCAGGAACAGCTCAGGCTTTGAGTTCAAGCCCCAGGACTGACAAAAATAAATAAATAAAAATAAATAAATAGATAAATAAAAAAGTAAAGATAACCTGAAATTAGTACCTGCCTTGCCTGTGGGGGTGTCAACTTTGAGAGTTGACATTCAGTGTCTTTGACAAAAATTCAGGAAACACAAACTAAAGGAAAGGAATTCTCTCTCAGGTCCATAAGCTTCCAAACAAACAAACTAAGTGAGTCTATGTCTAGAAATGGGGTACATATTCCAAAATCCTTGGATGTCTAGTGATTGCTATGTCAAAAGAAGAAGAGAGAAAGGATATAGAGAAAACCAGCAGTCTGGCAGCTGGTTATTCCCATTTGGAACTTTGATAACTCCTATGTGGTTCAAATAGAAGAAAGAAAGATCCCAGTGATATATCATTGGTTAGACACCAGTGACCAAATATTAATACCAGAACATCATGGGATAGTCCTATAAGCCAGCCATATGTAGGCTTCAAAAGTCCCTCACATAATCCCATATAATTTCTAAATCTTCATCTACACACACTATTAAATAATCCACCCTACATCCTTTTGAGTATGTTTAAAAGTCATGCCCTTTGCCAGGCACTGGTGGCTCACTACTCAAAAGGCTGAGATCTGAGGACTCCAGTTCCAAGCCAGCCCAAGTAAAACAGTCTGCACGACTCTTAACTCCAATTAACCACCAGAAATCTGCAAGTCAGTCTGTGGCTCAAGTGGTAGAGTGCTAGACTTGAACAAATAAAGCCAAGTGACCAATCCCAGGCCCTGAATTCAAGTCCCAGTCCGTGCTAATAAAAAAAATATGTTTTCTTGAGTGTTTTTTTCCGTAATCTCACACATATTTATTTAGATTCTCTTGACCAAAGGTCTGTTTTTAAGAATGTTTGACCTTATGCAGCCTTCAGCCTTTGTGCTTTTATTAAACAGAGTAGTTATACTCCATAGTGTTGCAATCTTTTCTCCTACATTGCCTCCATTCCCAACACAGTTGTGTATTATGACGTTAATAAAGACGACAACACTGAGATCCTCTTTCAAACAAATACACATATCTCGCTTGGTAATTTTATGTCATGCATTCAACCCCTATACTTGTCTTCTGGCTGTGAGAAAGAGAGAAAGCAGAAAAAATGCTTTTATCTACTTTGGAGAAAGCAATATTTTAGTCTCAGGCAGCTCCCCAGAGGTCTAAGGAAACCATCCTTAGATACTTATATACTTGGCAGTTTACTCAGACACTTGGAGCTATCAGGTGGGAAAACGACCACATTGTCTTGCAAAGAATCATTTGCTTCTCACTCGTTCCTTAACTTTTCTTTGTGGTGGTATTGAGGCTTGAACTCAGAGCCTTGAGCTTGCGAGGTAAGTGCCCTATCACTTGAACTACATCTCCAGCCCTTGCTTTTAGGTTACATCTCAGGTAGGGTCTCACTTTTCCTCTGGTACGAGTCTTAGTACTGATAAAGAGTCACTCTTCTTTCCTTTCTCAAGTGTGGCAGTGTAGACGTTCAGGACACAGAGTAAGGTGGAGGATGGAGAGGAGATTCAGAGATCTTCGCGCAGAGAGCTGCAACAGACACGTGCCCTGTCTAACGTCACTGAAACATAAGGAAATTGCATCTTTTGTTTGTTTTTGAGAGAATAATAATAAGGTTAGATACTCAGTTTGGGCTGGTGAAAACAAGATCTGTTTATTTTGCACATTGCAGAAATGTGGCATTTGTATTTCTTATATAATTTTTGCATATGTGTTACTAAGGAATGGAACCCAGGGCCTCATGAATGCTAGGAAAGTACTCAACTTCTAAGACACATTCCCAGCCCTGGATTTGTATTCTTGTATTCCACCTTAGACTCAATAGTTTTTTTTAAAAGAAAGAAACTGAAAAGAAACAGGGAATGATGATGGAAGTCTGTATGCTATGAACTAGAAAAAAAAAAAACTAAACCTACATGCCAATATAAACATAAGACTTCCAGAGTCTGAAAATGTACAATGTGAAGGAGAGATTTGAAGGAAGCCTTAATAATCCCTGCTTCCAGATGTTTGCACATCTGTGGAGTCTGCTGACTGTGAGTGTGGGCTGGACCTATGACCTTCTTCTGATTGATTCAGACTGAAGAAGTGATGGGTGTCACTTCTGGAGCTATGACTTCATGATGATGACACTCCCATGAATACAGATCATACGTAAACCCACAGGATCTTGCTAGAGATGTCCTCTCTAGCTTTTGAAGGGATGAACAACAGTAAAGTTAGATATCTGAAGAAACAAGAGAGAAATAGAGAGAATAAGAGTGAGAACAACTTTGGCAAGGAACTGTGGGCATCCTCTGGATGATGAGACTGGTCCCCAGACAATGAGTATCTAGGAGCCAAGAATTCAGTCTTGTGACCACTAACGCAGTATATTTTGCCACCAACCTAAGTATTTTGGTAGTTTGATCCATCCCTACTAAAGCCTCTATAGAAGTACTTGGCTCTGGCCAACATCATTTTATTGTTCGCATTACAATGCATTATTATTGTTTCAATTTTATTCAAATATAATCTATAAATAAAAGGGTATAGACTTAAGTATACCATGTGATGATTTAGCATACATATTATTGTATGATTGCCACAATCAAGGTATTTAATTAATTCATCGCCTTGTACAGTTATAATTGGTGTGTGTGTTTGTATGGACAGGTGTGCCTAGGAATATTCAAGATCTACGCTCTGAGCAAATTGCAAGTATCTGAACTAGTATTATTATTACCACCACATTATACATTTTATTCACAGACATTACTCATCTTGTATATGAGGCCTTGTACCATCTGATCAACATCTACTTTCTCCCATCCCTCACCTCCTGGAAATGAACATCCTGCTGTTTTCATGACCTTGGCCTTTTAGATTTCATATATAAGAGAGACCATATGGTGTTTGTCTTATTTTACTTAGCATAATGTCCTCAAAGCTCATCCATATTTTTCCAAGTGACAAAATATCCTTAAAAAATATCTTGGCTGGCATCCTGATTATTGATAGTTCCACTAAGCTACACCTGGATGTCTGACTGCAGAATCTGTAGGATAATAAATGCAATGAATATGTATTGTTTTAGGCCATAAGATTTGGCATAATTTGTCAGGCAACAATTGAGAACTAATGCAAATAAGTAACTCATTTTCCTATATTGGGTTATTATTAAATCCTTACAATATTCTCTCATATTCTATACAATGAGGTCTTGTGGCTGAATTATTATTTATTGAATATCTGTGCAAAAGTTTGCCACTTATATATTGTTTTCACAGGTATGATGTCAACTGTTTATTGAGATTCATTAATTTTACTGTTATCAGATAAGGGGTGAGGATACTGAAGCTTTGACGTGTATATCGAGTTAACTAAGGATTAACTAGATAATATACCACAAATCTGGGCTTTGTTCGTTTGACCTATGACTACAAATACAAGATCCTTACCCTGTACCACACTGCCTTGCTCAGTTATCTTAGATAATAACAGCACTGTAATTGAGAATTGAGCACAATTTTCTGCCTTTAAAAAAGCTAAGTAGATTTGTTCCATTGCTAATAATGGCAAAGACCTTTCCTTTTTCCTCAAAAAATAGGTATGCACATAAGAAAAGTCCACAGAAAACTCAAAGACCTTCTGCTAACATGGTTTTCCAACATTTTAAAATCTGAAACTGTTTTTTGTTTGTTTTTTGCCAGTCCTGGGGCTTGAACTCAGGGCTTGGGCACTGTCCCTGAGCCTCTTTCTCTCAAGGCTAGTACTCTCCCACTCGAGCCACAGGATCACTTCTGGCTTTTTCTCTTTATGTGGTACTGAGTTATCAAACTATGGCTTCATGCATGCTAGGCAAGCACTCTACCACGGAGCCACATTCCCAGCCCCTGAAACAGTTTTAATTGCAAAAAAACAAATGCTATTATCATCAGTGGCAAAGACACAGAGACAACAGTAAAAACAATTTTTTTAAAGTGTCTACCTAGGCTTAATTTTTTTATTCTTAACATATCTGAAAATAAAAAGGTTTTGGCAAAACATTTCATAATCGAGGTCCAGACTCTAAACTTTATTAGTAACCAGAGCAGATGGCAATATTAACTAATAGAGTTTCTTTTTAAAAACTGCTCTCAGTTGAAAGAAGTATTTGGAAATGATGTAAAAACTTAGAATTTTACCTCTTTTAAATGACTAGTGGTGGAATTCTGTGAGGTCTGTTGCGGGCTTTTTTTAAATATAAAAGTTATTGAACGGTAAGTGAATGACAATCTCTTGAAATGGAGCAGAGCGCTTTTTTTTTTTTTTTTGCTGATTGAGATCAAAAGCATTAGCACAAGCCATCAAAGTCGGCACCTGTAATAATATAAAAAGTATGATTAGCATGATCCTCTTCTGTGTTCCATTTTTGTTTATTGAATACTTGCCATTAACTTTTACCCCTTGCTTTTGTCTCTTTACGTAAGCCTATTAGTAACATATAAGTCTATGAGAGCTTAAAAATAGCTTTATGACAAGTAAAGGGTTGTACGATTGCCAAATATTTAATAAGCTCCTAGAAAATATTCTGTTTTAGTTCAGCTTAAAATTTGGCCTGAGATGAAAGGAATTTCTTTGATTGTCGATTACTTGTTTTTCCTGAACCTACATTTTAAATGACAACAGGTTTAGGAAAGAGTTTGAGCCTCTGATTCAAGGTTGGAATGCTCTTACTGTGTGTCTGTGTGTCTTTTATCAAGGCCCTTGATTAGAAAGGGAGTGGATTGGGTTTTGTTGTTGTTGCTCCATCTTCCCCTGTTATGAAATTCATCCCAAATGTTTTCCTGTCTTCGCACAAATTACGGCAGAACCTGGAAAAAACAAGTTCTATTACTACTGTGCATCTCACCTGTGTGCTTCCTTCCAAAAAGCTCGTGGCTTGAAATTGAATCCCTTTTTAGAAAGAAAGAAAGCCCTGCTGAGTTTCAAAGCATTAATGCTTAAACTGTGAACAACTTAAGGATATTTTGATTTTTTGTTATTTCTTAATCCTGAGTACACAAGACTGGTTCTATTTTTACCCTTACCGAAACAAATAGACTCATTAGGTTCCAAAATACTTCACCCTTGTTCAGGAGGCTACAGGAGAATAAAACAGATGTTTTGTGCACAGACATAGATTCTAAATGTCCTAGCTCTACAAATTTCAATCTAGTATGTCATCTCTTTTCGTACGCCTGCTAATTCATACAATTTTAGGAAAAGTCATAAAGTCTTATAGCTGTAATAAATGTTGAATAAATAGCATATACGGCCTTTGCATCACATCTGAGTCAGAAGTCATTTTAAACTGTTATTTAATGACAAGACACAGCAGACTTTCCTTTAGTCACATCTATCTATCTATCTATTTATTCATGCCAATACTAAGGCTTGAAATCAGGGACCTCACACTTCTTGGGTAGTTATTTTTGTTTGTTTGTTTTTTTCTCAAGGCTGGAACTTGATCACTTTATCCACATATCCATATCCAGCTTTTTTATGTTTAATTGTAGAAAAGCATCTCACAGATTTGTCTACCTCAGTTGGTTCTGAACCATTATTGTCTAAGCCTCCTGAGTAGTTAGGATTATAGTCAGCACCTACCTTCTTATTGCAAAAAAAAAAATCCAAAAAAAACAAAAGTAAAACAACAACAACAACTAAAACAAAACAAAACACCGAAGCTTTACTGAGCTATAATTCATAATTCCTTCAGTTCTGATTTGGTGAGTCCCAACCATGTGACCATGTTAGTAACCATGTGACCACATCATTTATACAGTCCCAACAGGAGTGTGAGGAGGTAAAATTAGGTCATCTTCCTTGAACAATGGTGTGGTTCAGGACATGCCATAACCAAAGATACAGCACCTTGTCACTTGAGTAAACTACAGAAACATTGATCTCTCTAACTTTCCCTAACAATTTCCTCTAAAGCAGGTCACAAGATTTTCAGAAGGGTTTTTTGACCTTGCTTGGAAGCAGGTCATATAAGCTTTGTCCAATTCTTTCTAGTCGCATCACACCATTTTGGTCTACTTATACTTCTCTATGCCTATCCTCTTCTTTCTCAAACCTGTCATTGAAAATAATCAGTTATTCATTTCTTAGAGATTTAATTTCTTTTTGAAGGCTTCTGTGTTATTTATATTAAGTATATTCCTATGTGTTTCTCTTACTCATCTATCTTTTGTCATGGCATCCTATTATAGTATGGATTTTAAAATGTCTCACCAATATCTAGGTGTGAAACTCAGGTTGGCCTTAATAGAAGTTGTAATGGAAGTTGGTAGAACCTTTAAGAAATGGGGCCTCATGGAATATTTTGAGGTTACTAGAGGTATGGTCTCTTGAAGGATATTGTAGGATCCAGGCCCAGCTTTGCTTTCTTGGCTTGTCTAGTCATGAGTAGTACTTTTCCTCTGCCACAGGCTCTCGCCATGTGTGGCATACCAAAAGCCCCAAAGGAATGGGACTAATAGATCATTGATTATTCTCTAAAACTAAGAGCCAAACAATGTTTTTTCTTTTGATAAGTTGATCGTTGGTTAATAAAAGGTCAGAAAGCTGACTCACAAAAACTCTTCACTATGAATCCAAAATGGACAACTTGCCATTTTAACATTAGAATCATACTGGAAGCCTTTATAAGAGTGGAGGAGACACTTGCCAAATAGAACAACAAAATAAACTTTGTTCTTGTCCTTGAAGAGTGCTTCTAGAAAGCATGTGGTACGTAGGTCATCCATTGCAGGAAGTAAACAATTTTCATGTTGTGCAGAAGATGAGTAACTTTAAATAGTGTGACATTACTTATAACAATGATGATCAATGTACACATTAATCCTTTCATTAAGTCTTTCAGGACTCATCATTCATGTTTCCATTCCCCAGATTTTTTAAAAGAATATTGTTCAAACTCAATTAATTGTCAGTATAAAGACATTTTTATTGAAACTTGAAATTTAAAAAGAACTGACCTCGCTGCAGCATTATTCCTTTGAATGAATAAATGTCTTACATCTTTCCATTAATTTGTGTCTTTGTTTTCTTTCACTAAAATTATAGTTTTTTCTCCTGTACTTTTTCTAATACTTACTCTTGGGAATTATTTATGTATTGCCTACATCTTAAAATTGGTCATTGTGGAGAAGACATTAGGAATTTAGTATTATATAGAAGACATTAGTAATTATCATCCAACTTACGTAACTATCACCCCTTTGTCCATCAGCTTTATAAAAACAATACATTTTTTAAAACCCACCTAAAAGCAAAGACAGTTTTTAAATCTAAGGCTGAGAGTTCAGAGCAAAAGTGATAACATTACTCTCCTATAGCTTCCTAGATCAAAAAGGACAGCTTGAGCAAATTCATCTTTAGCTTCATCCTTTCTAAGTTATTATGCAAGAAGTGTAAGAGCAAGTGGAAATTCCTCTCAAAGTATGCAACTTAAACTGTAGCTGTGAATAGAAGAAACTGCATATGCACAATCTTATACTTGAAGAGGAGTTATATTTCTTACCCTTTCCCCCCACGCTACTTTCTATTGTGAGATGTATGGTTAATACTCCAAGTACCAGAATATAATTAACTTTGTTAATTCTCTTCTTGTTTGTGGCTTCTCTTCATAGCCAAGAGTGTCATTAATGTGTGGAATTAGTTCCAAGTTCAGTGATGGGGCTTCAGTATTGCACGAAGTAAAAATTCATAGGGAAATTGCATTAGCACATTTCAGTCATCGAATGCTATGTATTAACACAGAATACTATCTGTTAACACACTATTTAGGCTGAAATCTAGGAATTGCTTATTTGTCTTACTATCCATAATAAATCAAAACTTATAAGAAGTCACCTACATATGAACTTTTGGTAAAAATGCAAATACTTGCTTGAATATGGATGAGTATAAACTGAAGAAAACCACAGTGGCCTTATCAAGGTGGTTATTTTCAATGTATCAAGCTTTTGGATCATACAATTTAATGTAAGTCTCAAGTTGTAGAAATCTGCAAAGAAATAGAATTCAGAAACATCTGCTTCTCCAAGTAAATTCTCCCAAATTTAAAGAAATGAAACAGTTAATCCATAAGCCAAATTCTATGCTTTTTCTATTTGAAATATAAACTCAACAGAACAGTTGGATGATTAACAAGGATTAGAATTTGGGTCAGAGAAAGCTTCTACATAAAGTCAGCTTTTTTCCTTCAACTGATTCTTGGTCTATATCCTTGAGGAAGAAACATACAGCACAACAACATAGGTCACTGACAATTCGTGAAATCAAAGAAATCTAAAAAAAAGTGTTGGGTCTCTACAGCCAGATGTGTTGGGGGTGAATTTTCTTAACATTTCATCATAATTCAAACCTATGTTCTTATTACCTTAAGTGCCTTTCTCATCAGATTCCCTAGCTTTTTTGTTGTTGTTGTTTTTGTGGGGTTTTTAAAATTTTGTTTTGTCTGTTATGGGGCTTGAACTCTAGGCCTGGGCACTGTCCCTGAGCTCTTCAACTCAAGGCTATCACTCTACCACTTGTGCCACAGCACCACTTCTGGTTTTCTGATGGTTGATTGGAGATAAGAGTCTCATGGACTTTCCTGCCCAGGCTGGCTTCGAACTGTGATCCTCAGATCTCAGCCTCCTCAGCTAGGATTTCAAGGGTGAGACACAGTGCCCACCCCTAGCTTTTTTTCAACAGGCTGCTTTCCTTTATACTGCTCTGAGGACTCGACTCATCCAGGTTGATATACCTATAGCAAGAGAAAGACAGAAAATCCGACCCGATGAGAGACTTGTTGGCAAAGTCTCAGAGACAGCGTCATATGGGATTGCACTACCAGCACATACATCTGAAAATAGATACATAATCACACAGAGGATCTGACCCTACACCGCACTCCATAAAAGATCTGAGGTCCCTGGAGTCAAGTCGACAAAACAAAAAAATGCCAATAGTGGACAAGCAGCTGACACATTCAGTGAAGTTTTCAGTGTACATACACAGGACATGTCGCAAGAGTTGCAAGAAAAACAGAGAAGATAACTAGCATCTTCAAGCATGGAAGTATTATTATAATTATGCAAGATTTACAGCAATGGTTCTCAACTAAGGGTAATCTTCCTCCCAGGGGTCATTTGGCAATGTCTGGAGACATTCTTGGTTGTCCTCATTGAAGTGGAGTTTGTCAGAGGGGGAATTGACTTTCATCTGGGGGACAGAGGTTGAAGATGACACTAAACATCTCACAGTGCGGAAGACACCCCTTCCCCACAAAGAATTCTCTCACTCAATATCAGTAAAGTAAAGGTTGAGAAAATCTGATTGAAAATTGTGTGTTGGGTAAACATACAAAGAACATTTTTTTAAAAAAATCCTTAAATAGGGTCTGGGAAGGTGGCTCAGTGGTTGAGCACTTGCCTTGCATGCATGAGACCCTGGGTTCCATTCCTCAGCACCACATAAGCAGAAAAAGCTGGAAGTGGTACTTTGGTTCAAGTGGTAGAGCGCTAGCCTTGAGCTGAAGAGCTAAGGGACAGTGCCCAGGCCCAGAGTTCAGATCCCACAACCGACAAAAAATCCTTAAATAGTTGTGTGTAGGGGTTTTAGTTCCATATGTCAGTTTGCAAATGCAATGCACCATAAGCAGTCCCCCCCTTCATCTTTCTCCACTGTCTTTCCCAATCCCACCCATCCTTTCAATTTCTCTAACTCCATTTTTGCATATGTATATTTTGGATTATGGATGCAATTGCCTATTCTTACTATCTCTGTTCGTTTACACTCCTCCTCCATGACATCCTGCCTGCCCCAGCCCCAACACATGCTCCAGCTTCTTGTTATTTTTTTTTGGGTAAATGGTTAAGTTTGATGTTCAAAGAACTTACACCATGGACATATATACATATGCATATACCATACTTTAGTTAACATGTCTGTGTATATATGCATATGATCCTGTATATGTTTAGGTCTCTTTCTGAGTTCTTTCAGAGGGAAATACCAGATTTTTGCACCTGAGGAAAGGCTATTCTTACCACTTCACTTCTTCAACAGATCAGAAAATAGATTCCAACATTTCCATTACCCCATGGTGAAAGGCACACTCTTTATTATTTCATTTCCTAGATGGGCAACATTACAAAGTTGCAACCTGGCTCAATCATTTCCATAGGACATCCAAATACAGAACAGTATGCTCTTAGTCTGAGAAAAAATAAACAACAACAACAATTTTCAGAAATTCTTTTCCTTTGTTGGCCAAACTGAAAGTCTTCAAGTGAATTTGATTTCAAACTGATACTTTAAAGGTATTTTATGAGTCTTTGGAATGTCTCTCCAAGTCTTGAAAGAGTGACTGTGGTGAAAAGCTATAATCTTAGTTTCAATAAAATAGACTTTATTTTAAATTACTTCCTCAGCCTTAACACAGATATGTAGAGGAAAAGAAAAGTTTGGAAAAGACATTTCATATTTAATGTTTCCAAACAGCTTTGTATATGGTCATCAGTGTATATTCTAGGTGTTTTTACATTTCAAAAAAAGAAATGGAGGGGGAAATATGTAGGAAGAACAGCTGAAATCAAGCAGATGTCCTTGAAACCTCTAAACAAATAATTTGTATCCACTGTGATAACTCCTTTTCCCTTCATGGTCTATATGGAAGTGGACAACCAAAGATCTAGACTGTAGCCCTGAAGGTCCATGTTACTGATGCTTTCCATAACCAGGACATCTGCACAATAAGGATATCTGAACAATAGTAAGCTCTAGGAGCCCATTAGATTTGATTTACATTTCCAACATTAAAATTTCAATTTTAAAATTAAAAATCAGCACTGAACATGCCAATCCTTATAAATTAGCATAAGAAAGTAAAAAAACAAGGCTTCTGGAAACCAAATAACCAGTAATGATGTTAAACATGTCTGTTCATTAGTTGGGTTAAATATTCCTGCAGATGAAGACATATATAGATAGTGTTTTCACATTTTCTTATAAGGAATATGCATCTGTTAAGGGCAACAGAATGTGACAAAATGTCATCTATCAAAACACTCTAAGCAGTTCAAGGACGTCCAGGCCAAAAGTGAGCTTGACCTCATCTCCACATTAATCAACTGGGCATGGTGACACATGTCTGTGACTGCAGCCACACGGGAGGCTTGTAAGTAGGAGAATACTGTCTGAAGAATGTTACCAGCCAAAACAACAACAACAACAAAATCAACCAATGAACCAAGCAACCAAACAACAAAAGAAAAAAACCCTTTGAGACTATCCCAAAAAGGAAAAAAAAAAAAAGATTCTAGAGAAAAGATGGCAATGCCAATGCTTCTTCGCGCTCATAATTTTACAATGACTTGAGACAAAATTGTAATAAAAGGTTTTCATTCTGATGTCTTCTTTTCTATTACTATTTTTGAAAATGATCTTTAACTGGTTGTACAAGAGAGGTGCCATATAACAAAGCAGGTTATGGATAGAATACATCTGACCAGTGTCGCCTCTTTTCATATTCTCACCCCCACACACTTCAGCCAACGCCTACCTTTACTTTTCTTGGTTTTCTGATATATGCAATGAATTCCTGACTGCATTGTCTCCCCCTTCCCTGTTTTATTTGTCGTCTTCTCTCCCCTTGACCCCACCCCCTTCTTGGAATGTACCCATTTGGTGGTGTTTTGTTGCCCTGTGACCTAATCTTTCTAAAAGATAATACTATTTGAGCTCTCCACAGACTCTCCATAGAATATTTATGATGCTTTATTAAAGTGTAAATGAAGTGTAAAGGAATTGAGCACAGCATCAATCTCGCCTATGCATGTAGCTATAGCTTTAAATTCTAATAAAAGAATTTTCCTCCCATCATATAAGCTAATACTTATCTCATAAATGTTCTTGTTCTCAGTAAGAAATAAATATAAAACTCCTCTAGAAAAAAGTAATTCATCCAACATTATTAGCTCTTCTGAAACATTTTTTAATTTTTTCCATCTGGTCACTTCCAAGAAAAACTATTCAGGATTTCCAAGTAATGAAGAATCAAACTAGGTAAGTTCTACTCACAGAAAAATGACCAGAGGGAATACAATGTACTGTTCAATTTCCAAGACCCACGTTTCTCTCCATGAACGTTGGGACATCTCATGACCTTATAATAAGGCCATACAAGTAGACAGTCCTCCAAAATACATGGTCTCAATGGCTTAACAATATTTCTAGCTTTCTATGACAATGTTAGCTACCGCCAAGCCATGTGGAAAGAAGAAAGTCTCACATTTTTGAATGACTAATTTTTAATCACAGCAAGACTCTAGTAGTTTGACAAGCATAAACTCCCAGGGAGTAAATGTTTGCCCTTCTCATTTATAAAGAAAGATAGTAGTAGTTCAATAAAGAAAAAGTCATCTTCGACCCTCCATTATAAACTCAGACGTTGGGGTTAAATAAACAATAGAAAATGTTTATTATAATCAAGAATTGACTGTTTAGCACAGTGTGTTTAAGAAGCAAGCTTCTCTGCGAAACAAAGACTTCAGCTTGGTATAATCTCCTATTGAGGAGCTGGCCTCAGAACGCAAGTGTTCTCATCAATAGAGCGGGTCCCCATTGCTCAGTCTCTCTTAGCTTTTAACTGGAAAAATAATTGAACAGCATTATGGGAAGATGTCCAGTAAGGCGAAAAGATTTGAGCATCACATCTATTTTCACTTTTATGGAAAGCCTTTTCAGGCTTTCTATAGAGCTATGTAAACAACACTTGGCAACCCTTCTTTTGCCTTAGCTCATGTAATCCTCTTGAATGTAATAGACAATAACAGAAAACATTATTCTTTCCTCTTTCTTTCTGGAGTCTAGAGGTTCTAAATAGCTGCCTCAAGTTTACCCAACTACTAAATCAAAGCTGTGCTAGCAAGTTAGTTGTTGAATTCCTACTCCCAGTATCTGTGTGTGTGTGTGTGTGTGTGTGTGCCCATGCTTGCAAGTAATGGGGATTGAACTTGTAGCCTTGCACACTTAGTTGGCTTTCTGGATCACATCTGTTGCTCTACCACTTGAGTCTCACCTCCATTCTGGAATTTTGCTTCTTAATTGGAGATGGATTCTCTCAGACATTTCTCTTTTGGCGAGCTTTGAACTTCATCCTCTAAGACTCAGCCTCTTGACTAACTAGTATAAAAAGCATGAGCCATCTGTGTCCAGTTCTAGTCCCAATATCTTAATGAGTATGTGCACTCTACATAATTATAAATATATAAAATATATACTATTTTTAGCCAGGTGCTGGTGGCTCACTCCTGTAACCGTAACTATTCAGGAGGCTGAGATCTGAGCATCATGGTTCAAAGCCAGCCTGGGCAGGAAAGTCCGTGAGACTCTTGTCTCCAATCAACCACCAGAAAACCAGAGGTGGTGCTGTGCTGTGGCTCAAAGTGGTAGAGCAGTAGCTTTGAGCAAAAGAGCTCAGGGATAGTGCCCAAGCCTTGAGTTCAAGCCCCATAGCTAAAAAAAAAAAAAAAAAAAAAGTACTGTTTTCTATCAATGTTTTCCCACATTGCATTCCTTAGTGAATATGGTCTCTAATCATTATTTTCACAGCATGGTTTTCTTTGATAACGATGTAGTAGTCCACTCTTGTAATCCCAGGTTCTCAGGAGATAGAGATTAGGAGGACAGAGGTTTGAATGCAAAAAACCTAGTTAACCCCATCCCAATTAACAGGAGATGTTATGTGTTCACATCTATAATCCTAACACAGAATAGAGGAAGATCAAGGTCTGAGGCTAGCCATAGGTAAAACACATAAGACTTCCATGGAATATAACTAAAAAGCAAAGCAAGGGCTATGGCTGTGGCTCAGGTGATAGAATGCTGTGTGGCAGGCATGAAGCCCAGAGTACAAGTCCCAATACCACTCTCAATTTAAAAATTACAAAGATAAACTGGGTACTGGTGGCTCACACCTGTAATCCTAGCTACTCAGGAGGCTGAGTTCTGAGGATTGTAGTTCAAAGCCAGCCTGGGCAAGGGAAGTCCATGAGACTCTTATCTCCAACAAACCACCAGAAAACTGGAAGTGGTGCTATGGCTCAAATGACAGAGTGCTAGCCTTGAGCTGAAGAGCTCATGGACAACACCCAGGCCCAGAGTTCAAGCCCCATGACCAACAAATAAATAAACAAATGAATAAATAAATAAAAAGATATGGCCTTATCTTTTTTTTTGGCCAGTCCTAGGGCATGAACTCAGGGCCTGGGCACTGTCCCTGAGCTTCTTTTGCTCAAGGCTAGTACTCTACCACTTGAGCCACAACACCACTTCCAGCCTTTTCTGTTTATGTGGTACTGAGGAATCAAACCCAGGTCTTCATGCGTGCAAGACAAGCACTCTACCACTAAGCCACCTTCTCAGCCCAATCCTAACTTTTAAAACTATTCCTCCTATCACAGAACACTGTATTATTTCCAAATTGCCATAATAGAATATTATATTTTTCTCATTATTAATACCATTACCCTCTGAATCCAGATAGCTTGTATGTTACCTACTTTGTGAATAATTGTTTCTTTCCTGAAGGCCACAGCCTTGGAAATCATAAACAATATTTTAGATGTGTAACATCTAAGTGGACCTTCTCCTGTTGTCTCAGTTTTTACTTGGATTTCAAAGAGCATACATTACAAAATGTATACATGAAAATGACTTCTGCCTTCCAGAGATAAATGGCCATGGATATGTGGCCTGCAAAACCTCTTGTCCTAAAACAGATTCAGCCTCTCTTTCCTCTTGCTCATTTGCCTACCATTATGTAACAACACTTGAGCACTCACTAGGGAGATTGATTAATCTTTGGTGGTGATGGTGGTTGTTGTTTGGAACAACTGCCAGCATGTTTTTGGCTTTTCTTTTCCTTGAGTTATGCTTTCTTAACCCACCACAAGCCAAGGAAGGGCACATAGTTCCTGATATGTGAGGATAATATTTCGTGAAATGAACTCCAAGAAAAGGAAACAAGATACATTTTTTTAGTTACCATCATTGCTATTTTTGTTTTCTTGTCTTTTCATCTTGTTCGTTTGTTTGTATTTGGGTGAACAAATACAACAGTGGTCCTCACTGGACACTGTCCAGAAAATGAACTGTACATCTTGTGGGTGGGGATGGGTGGGAAAAATGGAGAGAAGGAGGGAAGGGGAGACATGGCTCATAAAAGAAATGTAGTCAGCCAAGCACTGGTGACTCACATCTGTCATCCTAGCTACTGAGGAGGTTAAGATCTGAGCATCCAGGTTCAAATCTAGCCCAGGCAAGAAAGTCTGTGAAACTCTTATTTCCAATTAACTACCAGAAAACCAGAAGTGGCACTATGCCTCAAGTGGTAGCTCACCCACCTTGAGCTGAAGAGCTCAGGGACAGTACGCAGGCCCAGAGTTCAAGCTCCATGACTGACACACACAGAAAAAAAATGTACTCATTGCTCATTACATGATTCATGTAACCGTCACCACTCTGTATATCTACTCTACAATAACCACCAACCAATCAATCAATAAGTCAATAATAAAAATAAAGGTCACTGACATTACAAAAAAAAGTGAAGGGGGAAAGGCAAGAGGTTGACTGGAGAGCATGAGGTTGGGGGTGAAGGCAGAGGAGAAGCAGAGCCTTGAGAACAGGACAGAGTGAAGCCAGGCATCAGCCCACCTGGAGAAGATTTCAGGCTTTCTGCAGGGTCTGAACAGCAAGAGAAAACAGCCTCAAGATGGTTACTCACGAAATGGGGCTGGGATGTAGCTGAGTGGCAAAGCACTTGCCTAGCAAGTGCCAAGTCTTAGGTTCGATCCCCAGTACCAAAAAAGAAAAGACAAAAAAATGTACAGTTAAAAAGAAGCAAGAAAACAGATCGACCTAAGTATTGACCTAAGTCAGTGAATACTAAAGAGAGTAGTCCGCTATCAAAAGAACCCATAAAATCACAGCAGAAAGATCACTGCACAGGCATCTGCCTAGACTCAGATCACAACTAAAAATCAACTGATAGCTATTTTTTAAACCCTAAGTCTCCTGTTCACCTTCCCTCATCAAGGAGAATGAAAGACATGAAACATGTATAAATGGCATGAAGTTGCCTCCTTTTCTACTATACCTTCTTCTTTTAAAAATTTTTTATTGTAAAAATAGTGTACAGAGGGGGTACAGTTACATGAGCAAGGTCATGAGTACATTTCCTATCAAGCATTGTTGCCTCCTCCTTTGTTTTTCCCCTAACATCCCTTCCCTCCCACCTCCACAACTCTCAGGAAGGCAGAAGGCTATTGTGTATCTACTAGTGATCTGAGAGGGAGATTACAGAGAGTTTTTATCTAGAAGATAAGAGAAAGGTATTGAGAAAGCACAATACAATGATTTTACAGCCTTGCCTAGCAGAATACAGCTTCATCAATCACACATGTGCACATGTGTTCAAGTTACATTCTGATACATTTTTTTTTGGTTTGGGTTTTTTTAACTGTATTTTTTTTGTCTTTTCTTTTTTGGTACTGGGGATCGAACCCAGGACGTTGCGCTTGCTAGGCAAGCGCTTTGCCACTGAGCTACATCCCAGCCCTCTGATACATTTTTTTATCAATTTGCAATTTTGACAACAATGGAGACAAATTAATCCTATGGTGCTCTTTCTAGCTTTTGGACCTAGATTTTTTTTTTGTTTTGGTATTTCTTATAATTTAATAGGCAATGCTGGACCCCAAACACAACACTCTGATTGGCAACACAATTGGATATTTTCATTTAGTATATTAACTATTTGTTTGATCACTTAATAAATTGGCTATACCACTGGCCAGTGGATCTACTATTTTTTATACCTACTATTTTCTTATATTTGCATGAAGAAATAAGAAGAGATGAATCTCATTCTCTACTTAACATTTAATGCAACTACTGCTGCAGTCTAGCTTACAGGCATACATACAGATAGATGAGAAACAGACAGACAGACAGGAAGACACATAGATGGAGTCTTACTATGTTGCCCAAGCTGTCTTCAAACTTACGATTCTCCCACCTCAATCTCGCAAGTGCTATGATTGTAATATAAAGCAATTGTTACCTAAGTAATGTTCATGTATATTGAATCTCCATCTGAAAACATTTTCCTTTTAATTTCTAACCCTTGGGGAAAAAAATCTGTCTACTTTTCTTTATGCTTTTGTCACGAATTTTGAGTGCTTCAATGTTTGATTGTTTCTTCCATCTGGAATGTATTTGTATTAGACTCTGAATCTGATAAGCATAAGTTGAATATGACAAAAATCTCTGGGGAAAACTTGTTGTTTCTATGGCTACATGGCTTTTTGTTCATCAATAGCGGTCTTTCAGTTCAAAGAACAATTGTCCTCACTCTCAAATATTGGTTGAGATGATATTAAGATATTAAAATGTCTTTATTCTCCCCTCAACTCAGTGGGTCCCTTCCTTTTAGGCATCTAGCTGCCACTGAACTCAGCTCTCTTCCCTCTGCCATGGCCTCTTAGAATTTACACAGCACCCATTGTCCAGAGATGCAAACAGCTCTATGGTTTGTTAATGTCCAAGAAAGGCCATCACCTCTGAATCATTTTTTCCCCAAACATAAATCCTTAGGCCAACAAAGAAAAGTGGTATTTTTCCATTTCCATAATTCCTGTTATTTTAAGTCTATCCTTTAACCAAAGTGGCTTTGTGTTTCTTTTTCCTTGATAACTCACAGGTTCAAAAGTAAAAATTTATTATTATAAGGAACAATTATGAGGTTCAAAGCACACTGTGTGCATTCCTTGCTCCTAGCTTCTGGTACTGATATACGGAGTGAAATAGTTGTGGTTGTCTACTCGCATGAAATGGATGAATTCCAACCGCTGGTGGTGAAAGGCTTAATGAATGTCTGCCTTCGTCAGACCCAACAGAGATCCAGCATCATGGGAGGTCGCCCAAGTGCCATATTACAGCATCTCAAAAACAAACTTCAACCATTTCTCTTATTCATTCCAGCTACTCTACAACGTCAACAATGGCAACCACCAAAGGGGAATAGCTTTGTTGATTTTCTTACTTTAAACATTGCTTTGAGTTTTGAGATTCCAAGATATCTTTCCCCCAAAACATGGAACTAGACGAATTACTTTTTTTTTTTTTTTTGGTAAATACCTTTGAGTTTTCAGTTTCTCCTAGCACCTTGTTCAGTGTTTTGGTGGCTCCCTACTCATGAAGCATTCTTTCTTTCATAAGAGGTGACATCTGTTTACACAAACCAAAGCTAATTAATTAAATGCCATCATGGCCTTGGAGGGGAGGGATTGGTACTGGGGCTTGAACCAAGGGCCTGTGCTCTAACTTGGATTTTTTTCACACAAGCTGGCTGGGCTTTTTTTTTTTTTTTAACTCTGCCTCTTAAGCCACACTTCCACTTTCAGCTTTTATCTGGCTAATTGGAGACAAGAGACTCATGGACACCCTTGCCCTGGATGGCTTCTAACCTCAGATCTCAGCCTCCCCAGTAGCTAGAATTACAGGCGGGAGTGACTAGTACCATTCTTAATAATGGTTGACTATTTGGTGATTATCCTTGTTATCTTTCTACAAAGTAAGGACATCATGCATAGCTTCCTGTTCAATATTGCCATTTGTTTAGTAGTACAGAATCAAAGAAATTGTATTTTAGTTCTGTGTGTTCTGATTCCTCTCATTTGAAATAGGGAAAGATTTTTGAAGTTAAGGACTTACATGGATCTTCTTTGCCTAGCATCTTACATGCTGTCCAGTACAAAATGGATGTTCAACTATACTCTTTCATTTACCAATGAGCTATGACCAATGTCTTGTACTTTGAATGGCTCAAGATTCTTAAGTCATTTGCACAGGATTGTTGTCTGTTGTAACAACTGACGTGATTCCATCTAGGTTTAAAACCTGTAGTTTGAAATGGGATGCTAAAATCAGTAGAGTAACTGATAAAAATGACTGGAATGATGGAGGTCCAGTCCGTGGTTGTTTTCATCACAAGCAGATGGCCAGGACCAAGAATCTCAATAAACAGAAAGGCAGTCCAGACAGCACGTGGCCACTGAGCTTGTAGTTGTTGAGTGAGCAGTAAACACGACATCAACTTTCTGTTTTGTATTACTGGCCTCCCTTAGCGGATGTACAAGAAAGAGATGAGCATAAATGAAAGCTGAGGACAACACAACCTTGTGTATGTGACCCACAGTTGCTGGCTTTGAAGATTCCAGAGCCTTCCTTTGTCTGATTTGTTCAACAGCAAGGAAAGAAAACTCCCGGGGATCAGATCTCTGGGATAGGTCAGTTGTATCAGAGATAAATGATCTACCTCTACACAAAGAATGGAGGTGACTGATAGACACAGAAAAAGACAAGGAAATGGATTTTCTCCTATTGCTCCCTAGCGGGGAGCTCACTCCTACTATTGCTTCAGAAAAAGGCACTTTAGATTTCTAATCTATAGAACTGTAAGATAATAAATATGTATTATTTAAGTCACTAATGCGGTGGCAATGTTTCTGTTGTTGCCAAAGTAGCAATTGAAATATAACACACAGTAACTATTAGATTGTTAAGCTTAAATTGCATTAACACACACACACACACACACTCATACACACGCATCTCCTTCTGGTTTATTTTGTTGTCATTTTGTTTCTTGTTTAACTCTATCAGAACTTGATATTACGTATTGATGCTAAAAAAGCATAAAACGGATCTATTCCAGAAAGATTTGAAGTGTATAGAAGAACAAGGTATATAATTAATACATAAATCTTTACCAGAAGCGAGTTCATTCTAGTTGAGAGAATGGGAGAATTGTTATTTTGGTGAACCAAATGACCACATATGGTTCTTTTAGTTGATTATCCAATATTCCAGAACCTTCTTTTTACCTGATTTTGAATGATGGGTCATTTGTTTGAAAGCAAGGAAGTTAAGAAGACTGAGGAGTGGATATCTGGGATATCTAAACTTCACCAGAGATGAATGATCTGACTGACTGTGCTGCTTTACGGTGGCTTCTCCTTCCTCCAAAATGACAGAAGTTATAATTAGACCAAACTGTTCAGCTCCTTCATATTCTATGTTGCTATACATCACATGAGTCTGTATTTCTCTAATGGTCATCCTGAAAAATCAGGCTATTCGCAAATACAAATTTTTTATGTTTGAATTTTTCCCATAGCAATTGTCATGATTAATATGCCTCTATTGGAATTGGAGCTGTGGCTCAAGTGGTAGAGCACTCACCTTGAGCTGAAGAGCGGAGGAGCAGTGCCCAGGCCCAGAGTTCAAGCCCCATGACTGACAAAAGAACAAAAAAAAAGATGACACTAAAAATGTGACTATGGTCAGTGATGTTAAATTGTTTCCAACAATTTTCCTGGGCATTAGAGTTCTTTTTTAATTGTTAACTGATTAGGAAAAGTATAGTAGCTTCCTCTTTTGATTCATAGGTAGGGTCAGCGAGATATGAACAGAGCACCTTTACATTTGTAAAGACTCATAAGTAGATGTTGAACTTAAATAGAGTCACACATATGGTGGCAATAGACAAGCATGGATGGATGGAGAGGTCCTGGAAATGATCCTGAAAAGAATGTATAGGACATAGTAATTTCCCCAAGGTTTTCTATTAATGCTATACACAAAGATTCCTCTCACCTCTCTGATAATTCAGATGTGTGTGGTTATGAATACTACATAGGAATTCAACTGAGAAGCAGCTATTTGTTTGTCATGTGTAAAACTAAGACAGCAGGAATTGGCTTGGTAGTATAGAAAAAGAAGGCTAAAAAGGGAGGAAATCCATCTGACAATGGAGCACGACGAAATTGATACTTTTAAACATTACTTTGCTGAGAGCTGGAAAAATGGTTAAAATTGTATCTGGTTAGTGCACTATCTTTAAAAACAAAGTAGTTAAATGATTTTCTGTAGACCTTTATAAGAACCATGTGATGCTAGTCTCTCTCTCTCTCTCTCTCTCTCTGTGTCTCCCTTTCCTCTCCCTCTCTTTCTGACTCTCCCTCCACCTTCTCTCTTCCTTTGCTCTTTTGCCCTCTCTTCCCCTTCTCTCTCAATCTGCGTGTTTCTCTCCTTGTGGCTTTCTCTACAGCTCCAGTCTCTCCTTCAGACATGTGCATCTAACAGCAACATGTAACTGATATCTTTTCCTAAGAATTTTCTTTACAGTAACTATTTTGCACTCTGTAGCAGCCGAACAGAAAACCACAGAGAAACCACTATGTCCTGCAAGTCATGCTTCAGAGAAAGGATTCTCATATACTAGAGAGAGAATTCAGGCTATGTATCATTTTAAATCACACAGATTATTGTTAGTACTGCTATCATTATTGGTAGTCTTTTCAATTCTTGGTTAAAACGGACTGACTGAGCACACAAGGCTGGATGGTTCTGGAGCATTCTGTCGTACCTGTTCTCCATGCTGTCTTGGTTGCAAAAGATTTTGCAAAGGTAACATGAGGACAGGGCCACTTTGCCGAGGCCAGGTTAAGCTGTGGCAAGGTTAGTGCCTAGGCTTGAGTAGAAGTTCTTTAGCTTTGTGGTGACCTGCTTGCTTGCATGCTTGCTTTCTATCAAAGGAAAGTATTTTGATTCTGTCCAAATTCAAAAACCAGATTTAAAATCAAGGAGTTAAAAGAATTTGTCTTGTAAACAGATGGGACAGACATGCTAATACATTGGAAACATGCTATTTAAATACAGACTCGTTAAACAGGATGCCCTTTTGTCATTGACAAAATTGTTAAATTGGTGCCCTGGCAAGAGCCTTTTGTACTGCTCCGAAGATTCCTGGGATCCAAACCTTTGTGGTCTTAAAACAAACATAGTAAATATTTTCCTTGCAGTTTACATCCCAGATCTAAATATTTCTAACCATGTCAAACTCACTTTTCTCCACCATTCCCCTTCAGGGTCTGTGTAGACTTCAGCTGCCAAAGAACCGGGTTGAACTTGCCTGGGGAGGAGCTCTATGGCTGAAGACAGGCACAACTCAGAGCAGACCGCCAGCAGCCGAGTGTCCTGCAGCTGTGCTGCTCTGCTTGGCAGAGCACCTCACACAATAGCAGGTGTGCTGTCTGCTGGCCTCAACACATTGGGGTGGGGAAAGACTTCTTGATGCGTGTGACCTGAATCTCAATACTAGCCATTCCTTCTTACATATGTGTAACTATGTATATACTCTACATACACACACACATATACTCATACTCACACATACATATATATATATATATATATATATATATATATATAATTCCTTCTCCTTGATCTCTCAAGAAATAATTTAGGTAGATGGATAGTTGATTAGCAAATAAACAGATAGATGACAAATTGATAGATGATAGAAAGATAGGCAGATGGATAGATGATAAAAAGGAAGGTAGGCCTGGTGCTGGTGGCTCATGCCTGTCATCCTAGCTACTCAGGAGGCTGAGATCTGAGGATCATGGTTCAAAACCAGCCCATGCAGAAAAGTCTGTGAGACTCTTATCTCCAATAAAACACTAGAAAACTGGAACTGGCGTTGTGGCTCAAGCAGTAGAGCACTCACCTTGAGCTGAAAAGCTGAGGGACAGTGCCCAGGCCCAGAGTTCAAGCCCCACAACCAACAAAAAATAAAATAAAAAGGAAGGTAAAAGATAAGATGATAGATTTATAGATGACAGAAACTGACAAACAGACAGACAGACAGACAGACAGATAGATAGATGTTGGGTCTTCCGTCTTTGGACAGACAGGGGGAGGGGGTCCAAAGAGGGGTAAGTGCGGCTGCTCGGCTTGCCGGCAGATTCCCCAGCCTCCCTTAGCCCAGGAGACAATCAGACGCAGCTGGGAGTCAAGTCAAGCAGGAACTCATTTATTAACAGGGAGCATCCCCTTTTTAAAGCAAAAGACTGCGTGGGAGGAGAGGAAATGGAACCAACCAATCACTGAAAGGCCACACCTTATCATGCACCTAAGCGTCCAAGAGATGTTTACACACTGAACCTAAACAAATCCATCTCTGCCCACTCAACTTCCTCTCAGGGCCATCTTTGCTATCCCCCACAGATAGATAGATAGATAGATAGATAGATAGATAGATAGATAGATAGATAGATAGATAGATAGATAGATAGATAGATAGATAGATAGATAGATAGATAAGATAGACAAACAGGCAGGCAGACAGGCAGGTAAAAGATGAGTGGATAGAGATAGATAGATAGATAGATAGATAGATAGATAGATAGATAGATAGATAGATAGATAGATAGATAGATAGATAGATAGATAGATAAGATAGACAAACAGGCAGGCAGACAGGCAGGTAAAAGATGAGTGGATAGAGAGACAGACAGACAGATAGGCAGATAGACAGGTGTTAGAGAAATGTAACTACTAAGGTTGAACAAGATGCTGAATAAGGAAACTGTAGAATAGCTTGCACCTGCTCAGTGAGCAATTATGTATTTTTCAGCATCATTACAATCCTTGAGCTGAAAACTACAAAGGCTCCTAATTATAGGGGACACTTTTGTGCATCTGCTCATAGTATACTGATTCACTCATCTTAACATGCATTGTTTTCTTTTATCATAACTAACCATAGAACATGAAAACCCAAAATAGGTGATCTCGGCTTATTTTACCACTACAGTACTAATCAAATTTAGTTGACCTGCACGAAAGTCAAGACAATCCACATGAAAGGAAAAGGCAGTCTCCACAGATGCAATTTATATGAAGGCCTCTGACAAAAAGGAATGACATATCGAGCCCGCATGATCAGCTTCTGTGTGTGGGGCCTGCTTCTGTTATGTGTGCTGTCCAGGTTCAGTCTCACTTCAGTCTTAAAGGCTCACGCTGTTCTCCCCCATACTCCAGGAGACAACCTGAATCACAAAGAGGTTAAATAATAATGGGATCATTGTTCTCAGCACGGTGCTTAATTATTTTCACAAAATCATGATGGAAAGATCTATGTGTTTTCATCTTCATTTAGAAAACTTTAGAGGTCACATTGATCAAGACACATTGTGTTCATAGGCTCCTTTGTGGAATGGCAATTCCTTTGCACAACTACTTAAAAATAAAGCTGGGTGCTGGTGGCTCACGCCTGTAATCCTAGCTGCTCAGGAGGCTGAGATTCTGAGGACCAAGGTTCAAAGCCAGCCTGGGCAGGAAAGTCCGTGAGACTCTTATCTCCAATAAACCACCAGAAAACCAAAAGTGGCGCTGTGGGTAGAGCACTTGCTTTGGCTGAAGAGCTGAGGGACAGTGTCTAGGCCCAGAGTTCAAGCCCCATGACCAACAAAATAAATAAATAAAAATGAAATGAAGAGAAGTAAATGAATAGACTCATAAAAGTCAATTCACCTCTCCCATGGTATAACCCATATTTTCACTGTATTTGATGTTGTTATAATTTGTGGAGGGGAAGGGAAAAAACAAATCATTTAAACAGGGATACAGGTAGACCCATTGCAACAATGAGATGTACAAGTGGTTATGTCAAAAACGAACTTTACAACTTTGGTGGGGGGGGAAGACGGGGGGGGGGAGGGAAGATGGGAGGGGATGGGAAGGGGAAACAAAGAAGGAGGCTACAATGCTTGATAAGAAATGTACTCATTATCTTGCCCATGTAATTGTAACCCCTCTGTACAGTATTTTCACAAAAAAACAACAAAGTCAGTTCATTTTTCCCGTGCTAGACGTGTGCATGTTAAGCCAGCCTCTCCCACTGAGCCACATTCCCAGCCTTTGTCCTCACATATTAAAATAAAGAGATAAGGAATATGATTATAAATTTCCCAGGGCTTCACTACAAATGATGCAACTGGAATTCAACCCCAGCAGTCCAGCTCCAAAGTCAATGTACTCAATCGCTCCACTAATTAATTAATTTCACCAAATTTATTTATTTTTTAAATTTTATTTTATTGTAAAGATATTGTACAATGGGGTTACAGTTACATGAGTAAGGTAATGAGTACATTTCTTTTTTTTTTTCTTTTTCTGTTGGTCGTGGGGCCTGAACTCTGGGCCTGGGCGCTGTCCCTCAGCTCTTCAGCTCAAGGCTAGCGCTCTACCACTTGAGCCACAATGCTATTTCCAGCTTTTCTGTTTATGTGGTGCTGAGGAATCAAACCCAGGGCCTCATGCATGCAAGGCAAGCACTCTACCACTGAACCACTCTCCCAGCCCATCAATACATTACTTGTCGAATGTTTACCCCCTCCTCCGTTTTTTTTTTTCTACTATTCCTTCTCTCCTCCATATCCCCACTTCCTCCCCACTCTCCTCCCAAAAGCTGTAAAGATCTTTCCCAACAGAGTGTCTTGTGAGTCTCATTGTTGCAATGGGTCATCCTGTGTCATTGTTTCAGCTTACTATTCCCCTTCCCCTCCCCAAATTAGATAAATGTATATACAAGATGCAAGGTTCTAAAATCAAATTCAGTGACAACAGGGGATATGCCATAGAAGGGAAGAACATACACCTGAATCTCAACTAATGGCAAACAGTTATATCCCACATTAAAGCCCAGTTTCATTCATTTTCACCATGCTCTCTAGGGATTCAAGTCAAAATGTTTCCATCTCAGGCAGGGTTAGTTTTTTCTAGAGACAGATGGGCAATCCAATGCAATCAATATAGATACATGTAACTAGATCTTCCTGTATTTCTGTTTCTTCATTTTTTTTTTCCGGCAAGGTGTTGTTGTGTCTTCTATGCATTGTATTTTCTTTCCTCAGCTTTCCCAGGGCTGGGATTTCAGGAGTCTGCCACCACACTTGGTTTTAATGATATTTTAATATGTATATTGGCTTCTAAAATAAGATTTCCTTAAATGCAGGAACTCCTTAGTAAAGAATTAACTTCTTTCTTAGTTAAATACATATTGAAGAAACAAATAAGTTATAGAGCAAGTAACTGAAAGCCACTTGCAACTACTCTATTAAAATGCCATTGATGTCTACATTTATTCAAATAAGAATTTATTGCTTTGGCTTGAATCCTCTAATACCTTGTAAAGAAAAGATTTTGGTCAAGGCTGCTGTTACAGTTTGAATCAGTAATGTCCCCTGAAGGCTCCTGTAATAATGGCTTAGTTGCCAACTCAAGGGCTTTTGAGTGACTAGATTCTGAGGGCTCTTACAAAAATTAGTGTTTTATCTACTTAGGAAGTGGAGCCTAGTTGGAGGAAATAGCTCATTACAGACCTCTTTGAAGGGTATGTCTTGTCCCTGAACCCTCCTGACTCCTATCATTTCTTTCTTCTTCTTCTCCTCCTCCCTCTCTCTCTTTTCTATCTTCCTCCCTTCTCTCTTCCTTCTTTCCCTCCTTCCTTCCTTCCTGGTGGCCATGAATTAAACATCTCTGCTCATCCATGCTTGGTCTGCTATGACATTGTGCTTCATTCAAGCTCAAAAGCAATGGACCCAGAGGATCGAAACCATGGGCCAAAATAATAACTCCTTCTTTAAATGATTCCCCCCCTCCCCTTCAGGCATTTTTCATAATGACAAAACCTTGTCTGATCCAGTGGCTATGGCAATTTGTATCTATCTTTTATATTTTGACAAGAATATACTCACTAGCTTTGCCCCCATGTACACACCAGGAACAGTTGTCATGGAATGGAATGAATGAAGAAATGAAGAATGAAGAAATTCTTCAGAATGAAGAAGACATGAAACCTTTGAAAAGGTTTATAGAGATCACCGAAGAAGGAAGACTTGAGGTGGATTTGAGAAAACACTTCACTGACTTTAGAGCTCCTGGGAGGAGCTTGGCTTTGATAACACTATCAGATTACATTGAAGAAATATCATCTACAACAAAAATGTTCTTCCTGGGCTGACAGAAGTAGACAGGACACATTGTAAAGGTAAGTTAGATGAAAATCTTCAGACACATAGGAAATGACTATACTACTGGGTTTTAGAAGTGATTGGTCCACAAGGAATCAGAAGGCTTTCTGAATTGTAAAACTCAGGAGGGAGAACCACGATGGGAAGAAAGTCAAATAAGAAAGAAGTCAGGCATCAGTGTTGGAAGAAGCTGTCCAATCAAACAGAGGATAAAATGACAGACCTAAATCCAGCTCTAGCCAAGCATAGACACCAATCACTGTCATTGTTTCAGCCTTGTACAGCCCATATATTGAATTTGGGGTGGGAGGGGAGTTCTCCACAAATCCTCTGTTGTATATTTTTCATTGCACATCAGCCTTTAACTTTACTTGGTGCCTTTTTGCCCTGAGCATTTTTTAAGCGTTTGTAAACAGACACTAGAACAGAATGGTAAAAGTACATCCAAACCTTCAAAAGCTAGCTCTGTGACCTTCCTTTGATTTCCATCCTCGTGTAGGTGCAAATCTGATGTCTTTGGGTACTCATCAAATTTATCCAAAATCAGAAGGGAATTCTTCCTTCCTAAAGTGTCCTGAATTTAGTTTGGGTTTGGCGGATGAAGCATGATCAATCACATCATCGCCCCTGTTTGAGCCCATTGCTTCAATCCATGGCTACGTTCATTTAAATTTCTCACTCCATATTGCCCCTCTTTCCTTGGCCATTCCCTACAAGATTCCAGCCAGTATTTCCTGTAGCACTCAGTAATGCCACAGTAATAGTTTTTCCATTGAAAAATACCACAAGAACAGTGTTTCCACTAAGCATACCACGAGAAGAGGGCTTTTTGTGGTATCTAAATTCTGAGATGAACTCGTAATGTTCATCTTGGATTCATTAGAAGAACTAGGGCCCCTACTTTCTGGAAAGCACTGAAACAAGGGATGGAATTTTTATTTGTAGTTTAAAAAAATTCAATAAAAATAAAAGTTAGATGATGCCAAGACAATTTTGCACTTGCTTTTGTGAGTGAAATATAAATAGATTTAGCAAGTAAGGGAGGAAAAAAAGAGAAAAACTTCATAAAAATGTACAGAGAGGCTTAACAGCTGGAAAAGCAAGAGTGCAGTAGTGTGGGGAAGGAGAGAGAGAGAGAGAGAGGGAGAGAGAGAGAGAGAGGCAACTCAGCAGCTGGGAAAGCAACAACCTGTAAAAACACTTAACATTTACAGCCACTTGGTGGCTGGAAAACCAACTTCTCATAAAATCGATTTAACATTTTGGTCACTGGTGAAGACATTTAATGCATGCATGTTTATGTATCTGTGTTTATACTGTAGCCTTATGGATTTCAGTGGGGTTTTAATCATGGTAAACTAAAAAAGACCATTTGAAACTGTTCTGGGTATAGATGACTTTTGCAATGACTGACAATAACAATGGATATCTATACACAGAGATTTCTTTTTTCAAAGGTAGGCTGGAACCTGTCCTTAAGTCTGAATAATTATAGTCTCTTTATTAACTTTTGTATTTGCACCATGTCACAGAATCTTTAGTGTCCTACTTCTGAAAGTCATTTTTTTCTTAAAATTTCCAGTTGGATGGATTCTTTTATTTTCCAGGAGTTTAAGACTCAAATTCTGATCTGACTGTAGTTTGGCAAACGAAGTTATCTGTCAGGATAAGTCCAATATTTTCCATTTCCCTTGTTATGTCTTAAATCAGTTCAGTTAGAGAGGATAACAATTTGCTAGGGTTTTTTTTCCTTTCAGTTCCTTTTCGTTTCTGATTAGTGGTGGGTAATGAGACTTAATTCAACCTAATCAAAACCACCTCCCCCTTTACTTCAAACATGATGACTTAATAAAAAGACATAAATTGAAAAGATACTTAAAACAAATAAAGTTAGAAATATCAAAGCAACATCAACAAAAATGTCAACAAACAGAGAAGTCATCTCAGAGATGGGAAAATCACATCTTGAAGATTCACATTTGTTTATGTAAAATAGACTGTCTTTTACTTGCTTCTTCAGATATTTTTGGAATGATACAAATGGGTGATAGAGGAAAGTATTCATTGGATGGCCAAGCCCTAGCCTTAAAATATCTATTGCAAACTTTAATGATGCAAACTCAAGCATATTTCAGGTAAAAGGTTCATCACAATTATAATGACATATATGTTTCTGGATTAATCTCAATAGTGGGCTTTTTAAAAAAAAATCTCTTTCGAGGACAAAGATGAGAAAAAATGGAAAAATCAAGAGACAAAGTACCCAGAAGAGCATGAATCAAAGTAATCCTTTCTGCCTGCCTCCTTTTTTTAACCAAAGGCCCACCCCTCATGATGCATTCAAATGGAGAGTTGCCCATCAAATTATCCTTGTTAGAATTACCATTACTAGTAAAATATGTCTCTATTTTTGCAGAGAGGATTCAGTTATTTATTCAAGAACCTTTTCAAAGCCACACTGGGAGAAGTAAAACCCTAGTCTATTCTCAGCATTTCACCACAGCAGAGTTAACTCAATATATATGGTATTTTTCTTTCTCTTCTTCCCCTGCCTCCTTCTCCCTTTTCATCCCATTTCAAAGACAAAATCTATACTGAAAAGTTTGACTACAAACAACTCTTATCCATACATAATTCTCAAGAATTGAAACTCAAAGGACATGATTATACTTAATCTCTGATAAGATTTTTGCCACAGAAAATGAATAGAAAAAACCCGACAAAGAGAGACAGAGTTTAAATTCCTATGTCAACAGTTCCTTATGTTCCTAGGACATTAATTCATCCAGACTAAAAAAAAAAACAAATATCAATATGTAACAGAGCAAAATACCTTGCACCTTTGATTCTAACTGAAATCCATCTTTCCCGTCTATTGATTTTATACCTGAATTGGATTTAAGTGGTGTTATAAATAAAACATGAGAAGGAAAATAAAAATGATATTGTCATTGAGGACACCTTTTTTCATTATAGCTTTAAGCTTGTGACTGAATGGAAATAAACACAAGATTTGAGAAAGGAAGCTTTTTGAACTTATCCCTCACTTAATCAGATAGTCATTTGGATGTTCAAAATAGCATTGGCATTATAACATTGTTACCAAGAAAGGCTCAAACATCCAGATGGTTTAGTAGTGAGGATTTTTTTAAAAAGATTTTTAAGATACGATAATGTATTTTTAACAAAAGTTTAAACTCAAGAGCATAAGCTGACAACACAAAATACCCCAGGTCACTAGGCAGGATTTCCACTGGGCCCAAACCACCATCCTTTTCTCCCTCCCTGAAGATATCCAAATAGTGCAGGTTAACCACAGACCCCAGAGCTGAACTCTCATCCTTCCTGTGCGTAAATGGTGAAGACTTCGATAATAAATGTGACTTCTGAAGTCAAAACTTGTAAACAAACCAAGAGGCACTGTGTCAGACTCAGAAGGAGGACATGGATGAGGAGTTGGACTTTAAGTGGCCCTGATTTTTCCCCAATCTACTCCAACTGAAGCCAAGGACAGCATCTCTAGACACATGAACCCTTGGCGAAAAGGTTTGTTACATTTAGTTAGGCTTTCTTTTACAGCAGGAGGAGAACCTAGTGTAAAATAGAGTGGAAGGGTGCTAGCATCCTCTGATTGATACATCCCATGGGAAACCAGAACTATCGTTTTTGGACAAGGTATAGGCAATCAATATTTGTTAACGAATTATATTTGGTCTCATATCTCAGACATGTGAGATGATTCCAAGAAACAGTGAAGTAGTAAATGAGATTTTACTGAACAGAACAGTGTACTGCCCTGCACTTACAACATTGTTTTACTCCTGGCCAAGAATCTGGAAATCAAAGAGCACAAAGATGAAAGAAGAGACAAGAACATACAAGGATAAGAGACAGTAAGAGGCCCCAGTGAAGATACAGTTGGATCTGGGAGGGGAAAAAATACCCTAAAATAAGAGAAGAAGAGGGCAGAGTAGAAACTTCTGGAAAAAGATACTCTCTTGGCAAGATGAATGGAAAATAGAACTGCAGAATGAAAGACTGTTTAAAGAGCCGTCCCTAATCTTCTGCCAATGCAGGCTAATTTATATTTCTGGAACTTGCAAAAAGGGTGTCAGCTGCAGCTCATGTTAGAGTCACCTTGCAGTGAATGTTCACGAGCATTTGCAGGCAAGAAGGGGCGGGCTGAGTTTCGTTAGGTTTCATGGAGTGAAGAAAGATATCAAGAACTTCAAACATACCATTCTGGAGCTTCAACTTCAAAACATATGCTCTTCCTTGCTCATTGGCTATGGGAAATAAAGCACGCTGGGCCTGCGTTGTCAGTTAAGATCTAAGTTTATCTCAAGGGAAGAGAAATAGCACCCATCCAGGGGTAAATGCTTCTTTCATGAGGTATGAAAGACTAAGTTGAACACCGAGAAAAATATTACAGGGAAGAATTCTAAGAAATGAAGCTTTGCTCCCTCTTTGGTTGATGAGAAAAGCAATCCATTTATGTTGTCCATTTTTTCCATGCTGCATTATATGACTGTTAGATTATAGTAACCCTTCCTTCAGTTTATTCTTCCTTTTCATCTTTCCATACAGCCCTCTCCAACTGTTTCCTGTCCTTCTTGGGTGCCTCCCTCTGTGTGTGTGTGTGTGTGTGTACACACATGTGCATGCATGCATACATGCATGCTTTGCACACCAGTACTGGGGCTTGAACTGTGGGCCTCAATGCTGCTTCCTTAGTGATTGCGCTCAAAGCTTGAGTTCTACCACTTGAACCACAGCTCCACTTCCAACTTTTTGCTGGCTAGAAATAAGAAGCTCACAGACTTTCCACATGGTTCAAACTATGATCCTCAGATCTCAGCCTCCCGAATTAAAAATTGTAGGTTAAACTTTCCCGTATTTGAACTTCATATGACGTAGAGCCTAATCCATTTTGTGTTTGTCTTGATTTTAAGTGTTAAGCCATAACTTAGTAGTTCATTTATATACACTATCTACATAAAACCGCTTTACTTACACACTTGTATGTTGGAAATTATCCATGCATCTCATCAACATATGCATATACATGTTTTGAATATGCACTTAAAGAAATATGTAGTGTCCTCTCTATAAAGTTGTTTTGTCTTTCACATTTCCAAGCAACACTCAGAATCAGGTGACCAGTTTCTAGAAAGCACCTCCAATGATTGCTTCTGATTCACTGATTAATTTGTAATGAATGATAATACATGAACTAGTGAGCATTTTAGATAGGGATATGATAGTTAGAGATGGAATTATGTAGGTATACTTCCCCTCCCTAATGCTTTCCAATTTTGTACAAACAATTAAAAAATATATAATTTTAACTGTGGATTCTTCTAGGTGGTCTCTTCACACAATCATATCAGTGAATAAAGAAGGGAGACAATGTATGAATATGCTTTGTTGATAAAGTGGGACTTGCTCATAAAAGAATAGATTTGATACGTTGTCAGTGATTTTTTTGTGCAATTTACAGTTTACAGGGCAAGATTTCTTTAGCTCCTTTGATTTCCCATAGTTTATAAATCCTGAAATTGGAAACAGAAAATGGAAAATCAAGTCTGTTATAATTATCAAAAGGATAAAATTATGACTTTCATAAAAATATACAATAGATACATGCCAAATTTTAACTCCTAAATTTATGAGAAAAACTAAAAGATATGAAAAAATCAAAGAATGCAAGTACAGACACAAATACAAGCTATCATAAATGCCTGAAATAACTTTCCTTTTTGTTGTGGATCATGGGACTTGAACTCTGGGCCTGGGCACTGTCCCTCAGCTCTTCAGCTCAAGGTGAGCGCTCTACCACTTGCGCCCAGCATCACTTGCGTTTTTCTGGTGGTTTATTTTAGATAAAAGTCTTACGGCCTTTCCCGCCCAGGCTGGCTTTGAACCACGTTCCTCAGATCTCAGCCTCCTGAGTAGCTAGAATTACAGGCATGAGCCACCAGCACCAGGCTGAAATAACTTTCTTAATTGATCTTCAAACATCAAAATCCATCAGGAATGTAATGTAATATCTTGTTTCCCTATTGTTCAAGGTAGAAATTAATTATAAACTCAACAGAAAAATTCACTTGCATCTCAGGATACAAGAGTCATTTGTTTCTCTAAATTTTCTATAACATAGTCATAAAATCACTTAAAGAATACAGTATTTCATTAAACTATATACAGCATTCTATTCAAAGGATACCCAAGAATGAAATGGTAAACTTTAAAATCTTCTATGCTTGTTTCTGATGTCTATAGAACATATTACTTGAGATAAGAATTAACAATTTTGAATCTTAACTTTTCCATCTTTAGAATAACAATTCTCCCTTCATAAAGTACTCTTGGAGTTCATTTGGATGACAGCTATTTATTTTCAGACTATAGAAAGCTATACATCGCTAAGCACTGGTGGCTCATGGCTGTAATACTAGCTACCCAGGAGGCTGAGATCTGATGCTTAAAGTTCAAAGCCAGCCGGGTCAGAAAAGACCATGAGACTCTTATATCCAGTTAACCACCAGAAAGCCAGGAGTAGTGCTGTGGCTCAAGGAGTAGCATGCTAGCCTTGAGATGAAGAGCTCAGAGACAGCACCTAGACCCAGAGTTCAAGACCCATACAGGCAAAAAAAAAAAAAAAACCAAACTCAACTCAACCATACTAGCTACTCTCACAAATTATATTTGTTATAAAGTTAAATCTGTTCTAGTTTCCTTGTAGTGTGCTGTAGATTTCTCATTACAACTCTCCAAATACCATCTTTAATTCTCTATTCACAGGATTTATGTGTGTTTCACTGTTCAAATTCTCTTCAAGATTCCAAGATAGATATAATTTGAAATATATGTCCTCTTCAATCACATACATTTAACTAATAAACTAATGACACTCTGTAAGTAGTAAGACACGACTAAATGAATGTGTATTGAGAAACTAATATGACCCATGTATTATACTAGGAATCCTCCAAATAATAGTTAATGGAATTGTATCCTTGCAAAGATGCAGTGAGATTATATCCTTATTGTAAAGCTAGAGAAACTGAAGATCACAAGATTTAAGTACTTGCTCTGAAATAATAATAGTAAAGTTGAAGGTATACATCAAGACTATTCAATGTCAGTGTTCATTTTATTTCTCTCTGATCTGCAGAAAGCCCCAAACAGCAAGTAACTTGGTAAGCAATAAATATACTTGTACCCTTTTGAGTGAAGTCAATTAAACCAACTTAAATAACTCCAATTTCCATGACCATAGAACAAAGAAACTATATTCCCATTCACTATTAGTAGAAAATGACCTTGAATTTTCAAATGGAATCTAGAGTTAGATCCTGAAGAATCTAACTTACTTTCCTTTTTGTTACTTGGAATGCATATTTGATGTAGAGGCCAAAAACACATGCTGCAAAAAAATACAGCCACTTCAACAAATTGTGCTGGGCTATCTATATGCAGAAGACTGACTCTGGATCCCTATCTCTCACCCAGTAATCAACTCCAAATGGATCAAAGATCTTAATGAGAGAAAACTACTGCAGGAAAACACAGAGAAAACCTTGAAGATAGAGGCTAGAAATGCATCATATTTTCAGCAAGTATGGTTCTGATGTAATTGTTAAATTCAAACAGTATGTTTCCAATTAAGTGTTTCTAACATACTAGTTGCCAACTTATTTTCAGTTTAAAGAGATCTTTTGGTTCTAATACATATTAACCAGAGAAGTCTACAAGCATAGTACTTGAACTCTGGTCAATGTTTTACCAGGGTATTTATATCATAATGCTCTATTATGATGTTTCTTAGTTCAGTTTATGGTGACATTGTAATGAATGATAGAAAATGTATTTATAGATAGATATATTGACATGGGTATAGATATAAGGATAGGTAGATATATATGTGGATGAATGGTAGGCTTATGAATAGCTACACATATCTAAATAGGCATAATAGGTTTTCTTAGAGTTCTCCATAATGCCACCAATTCCTTCAGTCATCAATCATTTTTATTAAGGTTCTGAAAGTCAAGTTAATAATTCTATTTTCACTCTGATTTTACTGAGAAAGAAAAATTCAAATGTGAAGCAGCTCTCCCAACTGACTAAATTACTTTCCAAATGAGACATAGAATACCTAATATACCTTCAGGTCCTTAGGAGAAATCCATCCTGAAGTTTATGATTTGCAAAAATGACTGCATGTGCCTCAAGATCAGACATTAACGCTCTACACCACCACCAACCTGCAAACACAGGTATGCTAATAACCAAACAGTGACCAGGATGGATGTAAGTTGGGAGTTTTGAGAGCATGGCTATGTAAAGCTAGATGTAAGACAATGGCTCTCTTACTGCACTTTACAATTTAGAAACAATATTTCGAAGAACTAGTCAATGAGCGGCACTTTCAGAAATTCCTATTCCATTACTCTGCTTCGTGAATTATTATGATGATTATTTTCAGGTGATTCTAACCATACAGCTACAACTGAGACACCCCTGCTAAATGGTTTTTAGTAATGATTAGAAGGGATGAATGATTTAGAATGACGCTAAAATTTTTGTCCCTCACATTATGTTTCCTGCCACTCCACCCCCACCCCCACCACAGAGCTGCTACTAAAAGGCAGAGGAAAGATCTGCAGTATGGAGGATTATTTCAGAGTTAATGGCAAGTTGATATTTCCAAATGTCCTAAAAACAGAGAACCTAAGGAAGGGATGTTCCTAGATTTCATGGCAGAGAATTTATGTTGAAGTGCACTGATTTGGATCAGTGGGATGGTGTGTGTCGTCATACCAAGAACTGTTTGAGAAAGAGTGTGGACTATAACACACTAAATCATTTTCAAGGTTTGGTGCACAATAAAAATGAGGAACCTAATTACAAAAAAAGTCACTAAAAAATTAAGACATCAACAAATTAAGGGAGAAGTTAAGTCAAGCACAAGCCCTGTCAAAGTGTGGCACCCCATGAAACCAGATAGATCACACACAGCACCACCTGGTCTGGAATAGGAGAAGGGACTATCTTTGCACTTGGATTACAACCTTGAAAAGTCCTGAATGTAAAGAACAAACTCAAGAACCTTTGTCCATCCACAGTCTCTATGTTGTAAGCTATGGCAAAGAGATAGATTTAGGCATTTTTATCAATATTTTTGGCAATTTGTTTATTAACTTGGATACAGTAAAATCCATCATTTGTGGTGCACAACTCAGCTTTTATACTAAACATAGTTGTTAATTTAAGATTTTTGTATATGCCTTTAGTCAGTTTAAGGAAGTTCCTTATTAAACCTAGTTCATTGAGATTTTTTTTCCTAACAAGAAGCAAATATTGGATTTTATTAAACATTTTCTTTTTCTGTTTAGTGTTAGAGTTTACAATATATGTTACCTTCAGGTAATACTCTTAATGCAGCTTAATTAGTATGAAGCCATGTATCCCTAATACATTTCTCTCATCTTTTATTTTAGGCGTGCATTTTACATGCTAAATCCTTAAACACATAAATCCCTTCATTTTCTGTCTTCTTTCCTTCCTTCCTTCCTTCCTTCCTTCCTTCCTTCCTTTTTTTCTTACTTACTTACTTTTTTTTTTTTTTGTCAGTTGTGGGGCTTGAACTATGGGCCTGGATACTACTCCTTAGTTCTTTAGCTAAAGGCTAGTGCTCTACCACTTGAGTTATAGCACCATTTCTGGTTTTCTTGTGGATAACTGGAAGCAAGAGTCTCACAGACTTTCCTGCCTGGGCTGGCTTTGAACCACAATCCTCAGATCTCAGCCTGCTGGGTAGCTAGGATTACAGGCGTGAGCCAACAGCACCCAGCTTTTTTTTTCTTTTTTTTTGGGGGGGTGGGGTCAGTCATGGGGCCTGAACTCTGGGCCTGGGCACTGTCCCTCAGCTCTTCAACTCAAGGCAAGCGCTCTACCACTTGAGCCACGGTACCTTCATTTTCTTAAGAGCAACAACCCTTTTTGTAACCAAGGGACCAAATACTGAGTCTTATATTTACCTTTATTCATTCTTGTTCACTTCATTTCTTTGGGAAATGACCTGTATAATACCATTTTAACATCATCAATTATGCACTAATTATCTGGTAATTAGTTTTCTCAATTTTCTTTTTTTATATTTTTAATTTTTATTTTAAAGATGATATACAGAGGGTTACAGTTAAACAAGTCAGGTAAAGAGTACATTTTCTTTTTGGACAATGTTATTCCTTCCTTCATTTTCTCTGTTTTTCTTTCCCATCCTCACCTCAACTTTCTTCCTAACATTAGGAGACTTTTTTCTGAGTAAAGAATTCTGGGTTGGCAGGTGATTTGTTGTCTATAAATGCTTGAAAGATAGAATTCTGTTGTCTCCTACCTCCATAATTTCTTAGATTCTGAAACATTTACATCAATATTTATGCTTCTTCACTTGTGTTTCATTTTTCTCTGAATGCTTGCCTGATTTCCCCTTAATAATTATGATACTTTCATATCTATGATATATATGTCACATATCTATCTTGGAATGTATGTCTAGGGTGTGTGTGTGTGTGTGTGTGTGTGTGTGTGTGTGTGTGTGTGTGTGTGTGTGTTTCTCTCTTTGAAAATTTATTCTGCTTAGTACTATTCAACCTGCTTTTTTGGATGTGTGTGTAAACTTTTTTGGATGTATTTTGTAAACTCTCAGCCATTACTTATCCCTATGCTAATTTTCCCCATTTCCTCTTTTCCTTTTTGGATTTCAGTGGTGTATATGTTTCTTTCTTCGGCATTGTCACATGACTCTTTCATGCGCTCTGTTCTGTTTTATTTTTATATTTGTCTACTCTTTCCTAAATATATCCTTTTTCTTTGTGTGTATGTTTTGGAAATTGCTGACCTATCGTTAGATTTAATTATTCTTTGACTGTGTAGAATTCACTGCTGAACTACATATATTGAGTGGAAAGGCATGCCCTACACTCAACTTCACATCCTTCCCAGAAACTCAGAGTATGAACTTGTTTGGACCTTGGTTTGTTAGGAGGAAGTAGTCAAGCTGAAATGATTTGAGACTTTGGTCCAGTATGAGTTGTGTACTTGTAAGAATTAAATAGACAATAGACACACAGATCAAGCAAAGACAAATAAGACACACAAAAAGATGACCAGGTAACTACACAACAATATCTACAAGCTAGTAAAACCCAAAAGTTTTAGGCAACCATGTCAGCATACATACGAGAATGCCATATGCAGACAATGGCAGATATTGGGTGATCTGTCTATCACCCAAAGACCCAGGATAATGAATTCACTAGAAGCTAGAAGATAGGCATAGAACAAGTTACTCTCTGAGTCTCCAAGCGTGAACCAACTCTATGGACATCTTAAATTTGAATATCTGACCTGCAGAGAGGATAATAAATTCCTACTTACTTAAAACTATCCAGTTCTGATACTTTGTTATGGCAGCTCTAAGAAATTAGCACCCATGAAAGACATTTCCCATCTCCCATACTTTGTTTGTCAGTGTAATATTTCCTTTTGATTCTGTCTTACAGTTTCCAATATGTTGCTGAAACTTTGGTTTTGTCTTCCCCTCCCCTTTTTTTTCCTAACCACAATTATATCAAGTTCTATTGATTAGTTCCAGCATCTGTGTCATATCTGAGTCTGTTCTGTTCATCATGTTATCTCTTGGCAGTATGTTTGGTTGGTGGTGTTTTGCTGTTCAAAGTATGTTTTATGGCTTGTTTTCTTCAAATCCATGTATTTTGTGTTGTACAGCAGAGACGGAAGTGAACAACATCTTATGCTTGGAAAAAGAAAGGATTGTCCTATTTTCCTGCTGTGCCTTGAATGTAATGTTTGAGTCAGACTAAGGCCTTTGGGAATAAGTTTGTTGTTACTGTGGTTCCATTCAGAACACCACAAGGGTCAGTTTCCCCCAACACCATCTTGACTTTCGAGTGGTGGCTGGTTGGCCAGTCATTGGCTTTGGTTTTCTTGTTAGTGTTCCTCCCACAGAGTTCAGTCTTCTTTTTGCACTGTGGTTCAGAATATATTCTTGCACTCTCCACCACACCTGGAGTCACCTGTATGAACCTCGTTATTGTGGAAGCAGGCTTTTCTTCCTACTTTGAATTAGCTCAGACTTAGGCAGAGATTGTGTTCCTGCGGTCCTAGGTCTCTGGCTTTCTCAGTGTTTCCTGTTTTACCCTCTGTTCATGTCCCCAGTTTATAATTGCTCTGCCTCCTTCCTGTTCTTCCACCAACCACAGAGTTGTGTGTGTGTATGTGTGTGTATGTGTGTGTGTGAACTCTGTTCTATGCCTAGTTCCCTTCCCCCACTCTTATATTGTTATGTTTTCCCCCAGCTTCTTAGAATTGTTTTTATTACAGTGACCTAAATTCTAGCATGCACCTTGTTATTGTTCCTTCTTCTACATAGCTGAAATGGGGCCTCCTGCCCTTCCCAAACTGGCTGGTACTCTTCCCACCCCACCCCCCATGGACCAGCAGAGTTGGGGAGACTTACCTTAGCACACTCATTGATCACCCCCAGAGCCTTCAGTGAAGAACACAATGAAGCGCTGGCCCATGTATGATGCTTCCAATGCCTTTTCTTCTCCAGCCCACACATGGCCTCCCCCAAGGCATAGGCAATTCCAGCTGAACTCTTCTTTCTTGTGTCTGTCTCCTGTAAACAAGTACACGAATCACTTACCTTCCTTCTAGCACCCATCCCTACTGAGATGTTTAGGAAAGATAATTGTTCTGTAACCTTACATCTCTGATAACGTTTATGAAAACTTACGACATCAATTTGCCCAGAAAATTTGGTCCTTGTTGTCACCTAGAAATCATTTCTTCCCAGTTTCTGCCCAAGTAGGAACCAAATAGCTGCTACTATTTTGCCACCTTCCTTATAACTAGGTTGGCAAGTTTTAAATTACCCTAGGTATAATAACTTTATCCTGACACCTAGGCAATGTATTTCAGGCAATTTATATCTACTATATGGAGTCATTAGGTGCCATCCATTTTAATAAGATGATGAATATTAGTCAAATTCAACACCATGTACTTGTCCATGAGAATGGCACAAACAGAAGCACAAGTAACCAATGAAAAACCTATGTCCTTGGAAAGCTTACAATTAAATCACATGAAAATAAAGACATTTACCCTAAACAAGGAGTATGATTGATTATTTTCAAAATAGTAGCACTACTTGTTTTATACTTTTAAAATATTCATCAAGATCTCATTACAATTATGTGTTTTATGTGTGTGTGTGTGTGTGTGTGTGTGTGTGTGTGTGTGTTTACAGAAGTATTCCCCCTTTGAGGACTAGAAACCTTCTATACTCATATACTACTCAGAATAATGCTTAAAACCCCTTATTAATCCATTTCAAGGCAATCTATTATCAGTATGGTATATTTGCTTATCTCTAATTATTAACCAATTGTCCCAGTCCTAACATTACCCAACCAGGTAACTCCATTATAGCCAATAATTTCCCATTGGAGCCAATAATTTCATTTCATAAGACTCTCTCCACCAACAAAACAAAACTTTAGCTGTAGAAAAATGTTACAAATATTTCATGGCCCACCTCCAAGAACTATATAGTTCTCATTGGTTCCCATGTCTGCTCTCCATATTTGAACTTCCCATTGCATTTTACATCCTTATTGTCTTCTATCCACCTACCTGATACACACGTTGATGTTCCTGTTCCCCTGACCCAAGTTTCCTCCTAGATTTCTAATTCAGTCAGCGGAACTAAGCTTTCCTGAACCGGAAACCAAAGAGCCATTGTGAAGCCAGCCGCTCCTTCAACACCCACGTTCAGTGAATCAGAGTCTTGTTTATTCCACCTCCTGAAAACATACCCAATTTTCATCTTACTTTCCATTCTTTCACCCAGATCTTAAGTTGGAAAACCAACACCCAGACAAAGTCACTTGCTTCTGATCTCATCAACCTCAGAACTACCTGTAATCACCGTGTGGTTCTAGGTCAGAACTCTTTCCTACTGCATAAAATCCAAGCTTCTTAATGTCAAACTACTTCACACCAATGTTTCCTGGGTATCCCTTCATTTATATTTCTTTTTCTTCCTCCTTTGAATCTAAATTCTAACTATTAGGCATATTTTAATCTTTCCTACCCCTTATTGTACACACACACACACACACACACACACACACACACACTCATCATATAATGATCTACAAATTTTGGCCTTTGTCACTATTAACTACACAATAGGTTTCTACTTCCTCACTCTCATTCATCCTCTTTCTAGTCTCAGAGGTGTCGTTTTACTTTCTTTCAATAAAACGTTTTGGTTGTTCTAAGTGGTTCTGAGTAGTTTCTGTTGATGGCATCTTGACAGGTATGCTATTGCCTCTCTTTCCAAGTTAAATGTGTTTCTTAAGAACAAAGATATTTCCAATTTACACTTTACAACCGCAGAAACTACTGAGGTCCCAAGAGCAAAAATCCAGCAGATTTTTCGATCAAAATAGCTTCTGTATCTCCATGAACATTTTGGGGGCAGCCATGTAGCTTAACAGCCTGGTCTCTGAAATTCACAGGTTTTTCTCTAACTTCTTGTTTGCTTGGAAGTGCTGGAGTCGAGTAGAAGTGCCCCCTTCCTGAATCCCAACTTAGGATCACATAGCTCGTTTGTACAAATTCCTATACATTCTGTACTTTGTTTCTGACCATTTTCATCACAACCTCAATTGATAGCTGTCACCAGAGTTAATACATTATTGTGGGATGTCTTTCCAGCACTCCGGTACCTTTCATCTTTGCTGAATACCAACCTACTTCATGCCTAACCTTTAACACCTTCAGAACTCTGTATTTAGTTCCATGGTGACCCCATGCTTTTCTTCCCCGAACTTTGGTTCTCTGTTTCTCCTCAGCTGCTGCCTAACTGGCACTGTACCACAGCCCAAAGAGCTAATGCTGGCTATCATGCCTATTCACACAGTCTTCACAGCCAATGTGAATAACCCAACTTTCTGTACCTGTCATCAACCAAACTTTTCCTAATTTAAAATTTGTGATCACTTGCAAGGGCCTATGTCTTTTCTTAACTTCCCACAGAAAACCCTTAGCATTGCCAAACAAATCTGCCTGAACCATACATTACACTTCTTTACATTATCTGCAGAGCTCTGGCTAAGTCAGCACTGGTAGGCGACTTAAAACAGTTGCTTTCACATCTGGATTTGCTCTGGGATTATGAGCAGCTTTTTTTCAATCTGCTTGCTTTCTACCTTTCCAAGTTTCAGTGGTGTAAAATTGTGGTCACTTTTACTGACTAGTTTATGTGGGTGGTAATTAGGCTTCCTGTGGAAGTAGTTTCTCTGGCTTAGAGTGTGGGTGAGGAATGAATGTGTAATATTAATTATTCTCCTGAACTTTCTTAGTATAATCTTATGACTCTCTAAAATTTTATTAACCAATTGCTTATGTGTTAGTCAAATAACAACTTTTCAAACCAGTTTTCTACAACAGAAGCTATTCTTTAAAGATCGATTGAAAATGTATTTATTATCTAATTCTAAAGTACCTGCAAAAATAACTTGAATGCTTAAGCAATAAAGGAATAGATCTTTTCTTTAGTTTGGTATGAGATTGCTTTCTCCTATATCAGGCAATCAAGTGATTGGTTAAACAGGATTTTTTGTTCACTAGATGTGCAATATTTTACCCTACTTGGGGAAAGAACTATCTATTTTAAGTGATGTAAGAATGCATGTCCTCAAGCAGCATACTTTGGGCTGTTCGTCATTCTATATCCACCTGCAACATGTGTTCTTTTGAGTGATTATGGCCCAGATTGCTATTGGTGAAACAGACTCGGCAGAAGTACCACTCATTGTAGAAGCAGGCACCCACAGGTCAAGTGACTTAATAATTCATGGTACCAGACACCATGAGTTCCCGTAGCTATGAGAAACTCTCCAGATCACCTCATAATTCCCCATTCCTCAGATTATCACATTCAGCAACTTGGAATGACTTGCTCAAGAAGTTGGTAACAGGACAAAGATTGTCTTCCTAGCCCCTGGCCTACTTACCATCCTTTTGTGAGTTTTTTCATGCATTTAAAAATGTAAATATTTACTGTATGTTAAGTGAACCATGTTCCGGGGCACAAAATGATGAACAAGAAAAATTGTACTCCTTCACTGTGTAACACCTACATCCTAGCCCAGCTCAGTGTGATCCACTCTGTCGATCAAAATGGAAATTCCCAGCTGCATATACTTTGTGGACTGTATAAGTAGCAAAACCAAGGACCCACCATTAGAACTGTTGCTTCTTCTAGGCATGTGGGCCTCATTCCAAGGATATGGAATCTCTCACAAACATACCTCTCCTACTCTCATTTCTGATTCTAATAGATTGTGACTAGCATATAAAGTGGTGTAATGGTCCTTAAACCCTCACATCTGCTAATGAACTTGTTTAGGACAAGGACTACTGTACCCCAGGTCTAAATGGTCATGTAAAACAGAAAAGAACAATATCTCCAGAGGTGAAAAAGTACTTCCTATTATATAAGGGCTTAATAGGGAGCAAGTATCCATCCTGAGAGACATTTACCAGTGTGTAGGGACATTTCAGGTATCATAGTTACCTGGAAAGATCTAAGATTCTGCTAAATGCCCTACAAATTAAGTTCTCCCCATCAAAAGATGATTCATTCCTAAAAGTCAGTTACACCGAAGTCAAGAAACTGAAGGCTAAAGCCCTAGTAACCACCATAAAGGGAATCTGTAAGTCAAATTATGCAATATTTGTCATCCTCTCACAGGCTTATTTTACTTAGCACAGTATCTTCCAACTTGAGCTATGTAGCCATAACTGATAAGATTTTCTTCATCTAAAATAGTCTTAGTCCAGCACAAAGTAGAATGATGATCACCAGAGTCTGGGGATGGTAAAAATGGGGGTCACTTATGCATAAGGTTCTGTGGACCAGCTATTACAACATTGTCATATAGAAGCAATAGGGTATTAGGTACTTAAAAAGTTGTTGAGGGTAGCTCTTACATTAAGTGTTCTTAATATATACACACAGAAAATAAAGCAACATTTGGAGATCATGAGTAGACTCTGGTGAAACTATGGATATTTGTGGGTGTGAGTATATGTACATACATATATACCATGTGTATATATATACACACATATACATATATTTGTATAGCTATCTATCTATATATGTGAATATCTATCATCCTCTTTTCTATTACCTACATCATTTATCTGACCAAACTCATCAAATTATATATGTGAAACATGCTAGTCTCCACTGTATATCAATTATACCTCAATGAAGCTGGTCACAATCAGGATCTTCTATTCATGAAGTACCATTAATCTTTGGACATGCTCAAACTAGATTTGTATAATTATTTTCAATAGAATTAATGCAGTTTTTAGAGAACAGAGTTGATTGCTCTAGTTTCATGCCTGATGGCTACTAACCAGACTATATTAATCCACTCACATCTATACGAATATGAAATAAAGAATAAATAATCTCCAACTGTTAATAAGGGGTTTTTACAAAATCATTAAATTTCCTCATCATCTTCACAACCTATGACACTAGTATATTTGTTACATGCAATAATAAATAAATAGTAGGGCAAAATGCCTATCCAAATATGACAGACCTTCTCCCCGTAAAGCTGGAAAAAAATCCCATATGAAACCAGGAATGGTTAGAGCATAAATGCTCCCTGCAGAACTACAATATTATCTTTTAAAATTGAGATTGTAAAGTAGTCCAAGAATTTGTGACCAATGTCATTTTAGCTCTTGCACTGCTTAAAGATTTTGTACCCCTGAGCAAAAATACTAACAAAATTGTGATATTGTGATAATATAATAAATAAAAATAATAGTTCTCTTAACACTACCACTAAG
>NW_012267223.1:8435228-8473157 GCF_000151885.1 Dipodomys ordii | reverse complement strand
CGTCCTGAGTAGCTAGGATTACAGGCATGAGCCACCGGTGCCTGGCTTCACTATCCTGTCTTTAGGGTAGTCCACTGCAGGTGAAGCCTTATCTCTAACGAATCCACTCAACTTACCAGGATTCTTCAAGTTATTGATCCATGTACTACACTCTTGAAAGATCTTCAGGCTGAAGGAGAATAAAAGCATCAGAAGTCTCCTGGAGCCACATAGCTAACTGAGTCCAGCCATATCAGCTCTCTTAACCCTGCTTAAACTTACAACCACTTCCTTCAGACTAGGTACCACCACTGTCTCAGGTACACTTATCTGGATATTCCCATGTAGCCAGTGACCTAGGCTTGCCTTTCATCAGCAGCAAATGTGGTTTGTGGCATTGACTGGGGTTTTTTTTAATGCCAAAACAATAAATATGGGGAAGTTTTTTTGTGGAGTTAGACAAACACTGGGAATGATTGCTAGCAACCACGAAGTTCGTGTATTTGATCTTTAATGCTTGACGTCAAAGACAGAACTTCTAAATATCCTCTTATTTGGCTTGCTCTCAGTGTAGCATTTGAGATGTCTATAGATATTGCCGTTAATAATATTGACACACGCGAGGAGAGGAGATCACTTACAAGAAGAAATCATGCCAATTTTAGAAAAAAAAATAACAAACTAGTTTGTAGTGTGGAGCCGTACTTCCCAACACTGACATTCAATAGAACTCTCTTAAGTTGCCAGCAAGAAGATGGGATTTTCTTTTTGAAATGTAAGTAGCTAGGTCACCATTCATGACCATTTAAATGAGCATGGTGAGGGGGTGCCATGGCCTTCCTGTCATTGTTTTAAACTTCTGGAATCAATTGTAAGTCAGCAAGTGTGGAGTACGATGACATGCGTGAAAGCATGAGACAGTTGTAAGTATCTCATTCCCAATATTGCCGGTGACATGGACTTTGATAAACCACCTTCATTATCTTCACCAATAATGTCACATAGGCAGCACACAGCTCAGGAGGATTAAAGCAAGGTGCATCCATCATAAAATCCAAGGGATGAATGTCATTATGGTGACATTCAAACATGCCGTTCATAGTCTCTGAAGCCTAACACGGGTGAAGAGCGCTCTAACCTGTTGATTTCTGTTTATTTTCCTTTAATGGTTACCTCTGCTTACAATGGACTTAAGGTCGATTTGATTGTTGTTGAAGATTCTGGTTCTAGTGATATGATAGAAGCTGGACCTTCAAGCATCCCACGCGATCCTCTATATTCAGTTTTGCTGAGGTCCTGAACAAGACAAGCTCTCACTTACCACATGGAATCTGTCTGGAGTGGATAATGCCTGCCCCCAATTTTCTACCACAAAGGGAATGGCCAGGTGTGCCAGAAGGAACACAGACACTATGATATTACCTAGGGAGCTTGAGTCCCTCCTTTTCTCCATCTGATCAAGAATTATGAGACAGGAAAAGGAGGGAGCAAGGGCAAATTTATTGAAAATTGAAAGTATGTTACCAGAGAAGTTGAAGAAAGCCTCCTGGCAGGATGATATAAACCCCCCACCTAGGACACATGGCTGCCATTTGTGATAGGAAGTCTCATTTTCCTGCTGGCCAGGCATGAAGAAGGAGGAGAGTACAGATTTCTCAGGGCAATAGAGCTAAAAGGAAAGTAACTATCAATTGGTAGTTCATTGTAGCCCTGTGGGATCCCTTCCTTTTTTAGTCTCAGCTGTTCAGACAACACATTGGTAAATTCCACCTCACCCCAAGGGGAGGGTTGTCTCTCCTCTCCACAGGTCATCAGAGCCATTGCTTCCACCCACAATGCTATTTCTGTTATCCAGGGCCTTTGGGGAAGAGGAAGGAGCATTATCTCCCCTGGACTGCTGTCTTTCCTTCTCTTCCTATTTTTTTTCTGTTCCGCCTCACCTTCAACTACAAATATTGTTTCATTTATTCATTTATTGCTTTATCCTAGGTCATAAGTATGATCTTCACACAAGCAACAAAGGTCTCTTGAATAGTGATTGGCATTTCTTGTAACTGAAGTCACATTCATTTGAGTCAAAGCCTTTCTCTTAACCAATCTATTGCTCAAGGAAAGAAGGAAGGGAAGAAGCAAGGAAGGAAGGAAGGAAGGAAAAAGGAAGGAAGAAAAGAAGGAAGGAAACACAACCCAAGAAGGATGGAGATACTCATCAAGAGAATCTCTTGCCTTCTAGGCTTACTGTTTTCTGGACAAGCTAACATACACCTATCTTTATGACGCTATAGAGAAAGCAGTAATGAAGACTAGGCAAAACAGCCTCCTAAAATGTATATAAATATGGAGGCTTCTAGGCTCTTTCTGTTAGAGATTCATAAACCTTGGGTCTGAGTCAAGTTCTGCATCTATTTATTTTCAGTCTCTGTGTCTCTAGTATACATTATTTCCATTTTATGTTGTCACAAAATATATTTTCATAGGAAATTTTGTGATTTGATGTTATTGGTTTAAACTCCTTGTCCTAAAATTGGATGCCTTATGCTAAAACTCTTTGTATAAAGTTGTATTAGCACACAGATACACCAGTCATTCACAACTTCTGTGCCTGCTTTTTTTTTAACTGTATTTTTTTTGTCTTTTCTTTTTTGGTACTGGGGATCGGACCCAGGACGTTGCACTTGCTAGGCAAGCGCTTTGCCACTGAGCTACATCCCAGCCCCTGTGCCTGCTTTTATGATGGCGGACTTGAGGATTCACTGTAGAGGATATATGGCCAACAAGAGCAGGAGTATTTTCTATCTGGCCCTTGACAAGTAAAAACATGCCAATTCCTGTCCTAAAATGACTCTTCAGCTAAATTTTGGCCAAAGGAAGATGGACTGCTGGTTAATTTGGAAATATTTTTCTTTAAATAACATCATTTGATTTGCCCAACTTTTCAGATACAGTAGGTGAATTGAAAATGTGCTGTCTTCATGACAGACATATCATTCATTATTTCTTGGGACATGTCTATCAGTCAAATGCTCAGATCAACTATATTATCTCCTATTTTATACCCTAATGAGCCACAAATTCAAAGTCAAGAGAAACAGAATTTTCTCTAACACAAGACCAAGAAAAGCAGGTGTTTCTCCATCAAATCTGGAAGACACATGTGGAGGGAAAAAAAAAACCTAAGAAATGTAGTCACGATCTCTCTTAATTTACTCTTAAAAAGTAAAGGCAAAAGCAGGGTGCTGGAAGTACTAGTTACTGAAATACTAGTTACTCAGGAGGCTGAGATTTGAGGATTGTGGTTTGAAACCAGCCTGAACAGCCAGAACTGTGGCTTAAGTAGTAGATCCCTAGCCTTGAGCAAAAAAGAAAAATCTGAAGGATAGTGCCTAGGCCCTGTGTTCAAGCCCCAGGACAGCACATGCGTGCACACACACACACACACACACACACACACACACACAGAGTAAAGGCACTGACGACAGACAGACAGACAGACAGACAGACAGACAGACAGACAGACAGACAGACAGATAGATAGATAGATAGATAGATAGATAGATAGATAGATAGATAGATAGATAGATAGATAGATAGATAGATAAACAGACAGATAGATTGACTGATTGAATTTTTTCAATCCAAATTGAGGAGAAAAGCCAATTGACACTGGTGAATGTAGTTCTCTCCAATTGCTGACTATTAGAAAAGTCAACTTACCTCTTCCTTCCAAACCCATCATTATATAAAGGAAATAGTTACCACATTATGTCAAGTTCCTTTGGACCAAAGACAGATAAAAGGACACATCATCAAACCAGAGGAAAGAAAAGGAGACAGGAGAGACTGAGTCCAGTGACCAGAACAATGTAGTTTAGAGGCTTAGAATAAGACACTGGCAAAGAGGACAAAGATTATAAACAAAGATTATAAAGATTATAAACAAGCACCTTTGATACGGGCATGCAAATGATGCCCGACACTTGTTGAATGAATGCACTTAGAGAAAAATATGGTTGAACTGAGGGTTTCCAAAAAAGAAAAGCAATGCACGGGGTTTAAAGAAGGAAAACAAAAACATTATTTTTACACATAATCATCCAGTATCATATGAATGATCTCTAAGTATTTTCCCACTAGGGAAAATAAAAGCCCAAATTCCTCACTTCAAGCTCAGTTTCCTGGAAGAGCTGAAGGCTTGACCAGGTCTAGACTACATTTTATGTGCAGACCTATGCCAGCTCCTCTGGCATAAGTGGCTGGATTCCAGCCGCTGCTATTTGCTCTCTCCAGGTTGGCTTGATGTTCTGCAGATTTCTCCATCTGGTTCCACAGGAAGTATGTACTACTTGTGGGATGCTAGTGAGCTATTTTTAAGAGCTGTGCCGCATACAGGTATTTATGACTCTAGATCCGATTTGGGGAAACAAAATATTTGCCAATGCAAGTACAGTGAACATTTTCAACAGCCAACCATATGGCCTCAGAAAGGAAATGGTCAGAATGAACAACTGGGACCAGACTCTTTACCTCCATTCTGCAAAAGCCATTGTTTCCTTTTGCCAGGCTAGGGTGTCAAAGTCTGAGACAAGGTCATCAGCTGGCAGGAGTGGAACGAGTAGCACTCTTACATAGATTAGAAAAATGGTGACGATTCTAAAATGCTATTTTTCACACCAGTGGAATAGCAGAGATCTTATTTTTTTTCCTATGCATGTTAACTAGGAACCCTAAGGTATGTATTAGATTTCTCCAGAAGGATAAAGCGATACACACACACATATATACATCGATTTTGATATGCATAAATAAATGTATTCTTCCAAAGAATTATACAATATTGGCTCACATGATTAGAGACTTTGGCAAGTCCAGAACCTGCAGACCAAGGTCATAATACAAGTCCAAGAAGGGCTTTGAGGTATCAATTCAAATACCACCAGACAGGAGAACTATCTCTTTCTGGGAGTACAGTAATCTGCTTTATTCAGACTTTCAATGGATTGCATGAATCTCCACCCCCCACCCCACACCATTAGTAAGGACAATCAACTTCACTCAGTCTACCAATTTAAGCATTAATTTTGTCCAGAAATGCTGTTACAGAAACAAATGTTTGTCATATGGTTGGCTGTTGATTCAGGCAAGTGTGCAAATAAAATTAATTATCACAGGGTGAATAGCAGTTGAAAGTGACTTATCAGTTAGCTATCTGGGAGTCAGTGGTATGCTTAGTGTTATTTAGTAGATCAACCTTGAGAGAAACTGATTTTGTTCACTGTAGTCAAACCATACATATAAAGCCAACAAACCCATTCGTATTTTATGTTTTGAAAGCAATTTACCACTTTTAACATTAGGCAGCACAGAACATACAAATAGAATATATAAATACCTTTGGGTTTGTTTTATATTGGTTCCTTGCTTCATCTTTGATAAAACTAAGCTTGCAAAATTGTGCCCCATACACTGTAGACTATCCTACTTATGGATTTTTTTTTGTTCATAGACCTCTCATTGCTTAAAACAATTTATCCTACCATCTCTAGATAGATTATTCATTTATTTGCTCATTTGAGCCTTTATTTCAAAATTACACTTCTCTATTAAGATATCTCTTAAATCTCTACTTCCTCAAAAGATCTCTCACTCCTGTGAAAGACTTAATATTGTATTTCTAATTTTTGAGTCCTTCCTTCCTCTCTTCTTCCTTCCTTCCCTCCGTTCTGCCTTTTTTTTCCTTCCTTCCTTCTTTCTTCCTTTTCTTCCTTCCTTCCTTCCTGCCTGCCTTTCTTAAAAGTCTTTTATTGTTTTTGGTTAAGGTAAGGGCTTGAGCATTTAGATTCTTTTTAAAGGTGAGCTAGGCGCCATGAGCTTTATGAGAATTAATTTATCTATGGTCAACCCAACTCCCAACCTGCACCTTACCTATGGCCTATTTATGGAGGGGCGTGGTATCTATTTTCCCCTTTAGAACTTTAAAATCCCATCACTAAAGGAATGCATATGACTCTACTATCTCTCATTGTCCTTCAGTCTACCCTCCAAATTGCAGCTGGTATGGCAGGTATGATTAATTCAAATGATTTGCTTTTGCATTTGAATCTCTTCAAGATTCCCATTTTTTATACCTTCTCACTGGTGAGTAAGGCTCTGAGCTGAGTCCTGCTTGGTCCTGCAAAGTCCTTATTGTATATAGTCATCCAGCTTCTGGGTGTTGATGCGCGAGTCAGAAATCTTCCCCATTTTGTTTCTCATCGGCATATTTATTTTCAACATAAGTATAAAGAGCTTTCATACATTTTTTCTGAACATCTGTGTTCTTTAAGGTGCCAATAAACTAGCTTAGATGGTAAAAAGTAAATTAAGGAAGGAAGGCAGACATGAAAGACAAAAGAAGTACCATGCAATTTTAAAGCAAAGGGCTGGGAAGGTAGCTCAGTGGTAGAGTGCTTGCCTTGCACGCATGAAGCCCTGGGTTCAATTCCTCAGCACCACATAAACAGAAAAGGCTGGAAGTGGCGCTGTGGCTCAAGTGGCAGAGTGCTAGCCTTGAGCTGAAGAGCTGAGGGACAGTACCCAGACCCAGAGTTCAGGCTCCACGCCTGGCAAATAAAATAAAATAAACCAAAGAAGCATACCTAACTATCTAATAGAGGAGATAAATCTGAAGACAAGAAATTCAAGAATAATTAAAATGTAGGACCCTCATTCATTCATTTCTAACTGTAACTAAGGAGGCGGGGGACATTTCATGTACCTAAATGTATGCTCAGATTATCACAAGGTTGATTATTTAACAATTCCAATGTAGGAAAGCATTCTAAATCATGTGAGCTTTCTGAGGTACAAAAAAATATTATGCTAATTTCCATTTATGAATTTCAAGTTCTAAAAGATGCTTCAGACATGGAGCATTTTACTCTATGTATTAGGAAACAGAAGTGATTTACAGGTCAGTAACTGTCAAGAGTGATTAATGGTATTTCTCAATGAAATACATTTCATCAAGGTCTTACCTTCTTCCCATTTGGTACCATGAGGGAGGAAAGCAAGGATTTGATTATTTCTCCTTGGTTTGCTCTTTGCAAATACATCAGTATCTTATTCCTAGAAGATGGATAAAATATATCTAGCTCTCGGCATCTTTTTTCTACATAAATTGAATTGTGGCTTATTTGATTTACAAAGTTTTTAAAGGGGAACCAAGCACACACACACACACACACACACACACACACACACACACACACACCAGTTTTTAAAGGATTGGAGTCACATAGCCTCTGTGTAACCCTGAATGTTCCTTTGATGATGCATTCCTAGGGAAAACTTTTTTTAAAAAATAAATAATTGTATATGTATTTGGTTAGTGCAAAAGCTGATTGTCTTTTCAGACATCCTTCTTGATGTGGTTGGAAATTGGAACAAGTTTGGAAAGCAATTTGACATTTTATAGCTTAGATATTTCTTCCTTTGCTTTCTACTTTCAGAAATGGAAACACTTTATGACCAAGAGAGAAGCCTGGGGCATGAAATTCTACCATGAACAAGTATGATAAACTACAGGTACTTTGCACACTCCTGAACGATTTTATGTATTACCTCCTTTGCCATTTTATCCTATTTCCTCTCACATATAGAAATATGTGTAAAGAAATATTTCACAATATTTCCAAATATTACCAAAGTGATAATGATATCTTTTATAGTATATTCACTATTGTATTTTGAGTTTTGGTGTTTTTCTTTTTGGTTGAACCTGGAAAATTACATTGGGTTGGGTGGTTTTTCTGTTTTGTTTTGGTACTGAATTAGTCTTTCCAGACGGGGCAGGAGGAGATGAAAGAAAATGATCTTCTATTAACACATTACTACTTTCAATAATCATTGGAAGAAATGTCTAAAGTGCTTGTGGAGAAGTGGAAATTGCACCCTGCGCTGCAGAGGTCCTTAGATGCCAGACAGTTTAACTTACTACCCCATTCAAGCATCAACCAAGAAGCCATGGAAAATGTTCAGCTCCCACAAGAAAGCGCTTGAACAGGCCAGAGACTTGTCCATTTTTGTGACTGCAACCAAAATGCACTGCAGATGTGTCTTTTTATGTCAGGAAAGACTTTCTTTCTAGTACTTAAGGAGATTTAACTGAACCATGAAGTCCTTTCAAGGATTTCTCAGTCTGGTCTTTGGGTCACTTCATGTAACACCAAAATTATTCCATGGTTCTCATGGAATAATACAGCCCGTGTTTTTCCATCCAAAGACCAACAAAAGCTACGTCTTCCTGTCTTCTCACACCTTCCCTCACTTAGGGTGGCTAGGTAGCAAATGGAGGTTATCATTGATAAAGTAAACCTGAATATTTGCCATGATGAAATGATCGTTTTGAACTTGGTCATCATTACAATGCATTCTAAAACTACTTGAGGCCAAACACTGGTGGTTCACTTTTGTTATCCTAGCTACTCAGGAGGCTGAGATCTGAGGATCAAAAGTGCAAAGCCAGGCTGGCCAGAAAAGTCCATGAGATCCCTCCTCTTCTTATCTCCAAATAATCGCCAAAAAGTGAGAAGTAGAACTCAAGTGGCTGAATTGGTAAAGCATTAACCTTGAGCAAAAAGAGTTCAGGGACAGTAGCTAGATACTGAGTTCAAGCCCCTAGACCATCGGACAGAAGGAAGGAAGGAAGGCAGGCAGGCAGGCAGGCAGGAAGGAAGGAAGGAAGGGAGGGAGGGAAGAAGGGAGGGAGGGAAAGAGGGAGGGAGGGAGGAAGAGAGGAAGGGAGGAAGGAAGGGAGGGAAGAAATGAATGAAGGAAAAGAAATGGAATTAATTCTACATCAATTTATTCTGACTCTCCAATACACCTCATTTTACAGATGTTTAAATGGAGAGGTTACAGACTTTGTCCCACTCTGTTCCTAAGTAGCAAATGCTCACTGTACCCTCTAGTTGATAGATTCCCCAAGTCTATGCTTTTAAACTGAGTTTTAGACTTTCTAGTCACCTTCATATATTCTTGGTCTCTTTAGAAACTAACAGCTTGTTTAGATTAGGAATAAAGTATCAGATGTCACAAGATAGAATTTCTGTTTTATCCATGAAAAATCAAAGGATTTTTAGGTTATGGAGTTTCCTGCCTTAATTGCATCTGATTCTGATTGCTCCTTTAGTCTATCTCTACTTTGTGTAAATATCCTCATTCCATGTCTAAATGAACAAGCCATCTTGTTCATTTAGACCCATTACATTTGGAATTTGTGATAATTTGACTGGGTCTGAATGAGTTTAAATTAACTTTTATATTATCTATAAAGAAAGAATTGTTGAAGAAAGCTAGCACCATTAAAACAATTTCTATGAGTTTAATCTCCCTGAGAAAATACCACATTTATTAAGAACCTGGTAGCTACCGTTTGCATATAAATGATTAGATTTCAAATATCTCATAGAATGTTTTCAAAGATGGGCTAGAAAACTTCTCAGCATTCAAAGGTCATTTCAAAGTAAAAAATAAACAGCTCACTTATAAAAATATAAACTGCCTTTTTTTCCAGTTATTCTCAACAGGTTAAATGGTTTTTGCCATTTATCTCTTTTTAGATGCTGCCTGTATCACGAATCCTTTTGTGTGTATATTTTGGTATTTGTGTGTATAACCATTCAAGGCAGGAATTAGGCATCCATAACTGATTTTACTTGATTTTGTTTACTTTAACCTGAATGCTCCAATCTGAGACAGATATTCTGGTCTGAGTTCTGACTTCCATACTGTTGGGCTTTAGGCAAGTTATTTTGTCTCTGAACTTGTTTCCAGTAGAAACAGATAAAATACACCAATCAACATGTGGTGGTTAAAACCAAAGCTTAAAGCAACTTGAAGCATCTCACATTGGACCTGGTGTGTAATAAAAGCATAATAAGTGGAAGTTCCTTCTCTTTAATCTCTTCCTTGTATTCCTTGCACAACCTCCCATCCCTGTGTAGTAAAAAGCGACTTAGAAAGCAAAGACCCAAGAGTGCAAATGACCATGTTCACTGATTCCTCTCCCAACCAATGCCCTTATCTTGTCCTTCTTTATCCAGACACTCGCTCTGGAAATGTATCCTGAAGACCAGAAAGATTTCAGAGTTTTAGATACAGAGCATATTGTTGATTCTAAGACTAAACTCTAATCAAGAAAATAGTCATTAAAATAATACCAATAAAAATAGTATCATGGTGACAACTACCACAGCTACTGTTTTAAAGTTCAGGCTTCAGGAACTATAGAAGAATGAGGAAGGATAAAAATAAAACTCAGCCACTTGAGGAAAACATCATTTCCGTGCTGTGGGCCCAGAGCTGGGATGGAAACAGCAGCTGCCATCTCTGAAGCAGGGGAAGAGGCTGACAAACTCTCAGACACTCATAGCCCACCAAGCCTGGCAATGAGAACCAATCAGCCACCAAGCCTGGCAATGAGAACCAATCAGCCACCAAGCCTGGCAACGAGAACCAATCAGCAAAATTCTAAAACAGACCCTTCCAGAATGTAAGCCATTATCATCATAATACATTTTATATTCCTCCCGAATATAACGAGCAAGTTCATGGATAAAGAGGTAATCTGGCAATTCACTTTATGCTTTGAATCCTGGGATAAATGAGTCACAGCATACATTAGCATGAGACCGAAGAACTTACGTTCCCATTGAATTGAATGATTAGAGAGTGCCCCACTGGAGTTAAATTTCCCAAGGCCCTAATGGACCAGCAGGAAGTGGGGCAGAAGATGACACGCTACCAATGATGCACCTGTAGGTGACTCACACTGAACCTGACTAATGGCATCAAGCTGGGAGAAATCGGAATTTTCATCCTGACCTTTCTCCCCATCTTGATCATCTTTGACCTCTTCCATCTACAGAGGGTGTGGTAGATTTAAGATACTAAATTGATTTACTCGGATTCCCAAAAGCCACAAGCTCACATTCCAATGCCTGACGTTGTAGAGACACCCTTAATGTACGAAAGACCTACTTGCCTATCTATGAAGATATTAGATCCTTTCTTGCGATCTTAATCAACCCCGAAAAGTTAACAGGATTGAGCAAGGCAATAAAGAATTGTGTTTGGTACAAGATTTCCAAAGGAACATCCTCTGCATGGATGCTATTCCTCGCTGATGCGATTCTAGTCTTCACTGGCATTCTTCTTTGCTGATGCTATTCCTCATTATCTCTTCTTGTCCAGCTAAGTGGAATTGTGAAGGAAATGAGGACTGACAACACATGACCAGTTCTGGAACCTTGGAGGACCTTCTTCCTCTTTAAAGCACTCAAGGAAAGAAAGACAAGAGACTGTAAACAGCTCTGGTTTTCCTGGTCTCTTGCTGCACTTCTGAACTTCACCATTCAAAGAAAGGCCCGAATCTGTGCAGCCTGACAAGGCTCTCTGATCTCTGATCCAGCATAAACAGAGAAACCAAAGTATATTTCCAACCAATCCATCCAGGTCTTCTGAAAAGGGAAAGCATTTTCCTAGACTAATGAATGAACTCAAAAAGAGAATGCTTCACATTCACAGGTGGGCCAAAGGAATGTACCAACCACAAAACAAGGGCAAAAGTACCTACCCTCGAAATAACCCTGATTCTGTTCTCAAAAGAGGAAAAAAAAATACAGTACAACACTTTCAAAGAGAAATCTGAAAGCACCTTTCATAAGGCACTGCATACCTACAGAAACTTTTAAATAGAAACATCAAGATCTCAAGAAACACAATTTATCCTTCCCATTTTATCTATAAAAAGGCTCTCTTGGAGGACTTCCATTAAATCAACATATTCACACCACTTGGGATCTATTACTCTCGATAAAATGCCAGCAATACAGAATGATTTAGGGCAAACATTTGGAAGCAAATATATCTCCAGATTAATGTAAGGGGTTTGGGGGGAGGTAGGGTAAAGGAAGATCCTGTTGGAATCTTTCTAAGCTCAAATCTGGCACTTGGACAGTTTTCCAACTTGGCCACCTACTGAGGAATGAAATCAGTTGGGCCATTAATACCAAAGGACTTGCTGATTAACTCTTTTTTAAAAAAATAATGTAAAACCAAAATGTTACAAATTCTTTTCAGTAAAATCAGGATGTAAAAATATTTTTTTAAAAGAAAGCAAAAAAAACCCACCTCTAATCTGTAGGTCCACCAATCGAGAATTGACAGTCTTATTAGTTGAAATGTAGATCCTCCCATTCAAGTTTATATGTACAAATATATGGATTTCTCTTGTCTACTGCAGTCAGTCACTGTATTTATCTTATACATGCCACTAAGACATTGAAAATGTAAATAAACACAAAAGGAAAAGTTTTCAGTCATCTAATTCTCTAGGATTTGGTATCTGTCTTCAGAATTTATACTCCTTTTTTAAAAAATACTGAATGGAAGTATTCTAATATATGTCTTTATTCTCTAGAAGATATTCTGTTAACCTGAAGTCTTTATTTTCCCTGGGCAATCTTTCATGTCAAAAATATAGATTTTAAGCCAGGCGCTGGTGGCTCACTCCTGTAATCCTAGCAACTCAAGAGGCTGAGATCTGAGGATCTCAGTTCAAAGCCAGCCTGGGCAGTAAAGTCTGTGAGACTCTTATCTCCAATAAACTACCAGAAAATTGGAAGGGGTGTTGTGGCTCAAGTGGTAGAGTGTTTGCCTTGAGCTGAAGAGCTGAGGGACAGCGCCTAAGCCCAGAGTTCAAGCCCCACAATGGACAACTATATATACATATGTATGTATATATGTATGTATATATATATATATAGAGAGAGAGAGAGAGAGAGAGAGATTTGGGATCATCTTTTTGATAGGCTTATCCTTGAGTCACCTTTGCATTGATAGATAAGAAGTTTCTGGGACAGCAGGTTATTTAGAACACTCTCTTCAAAAGCACTATAGGATCATAATCATTTCAAATAAACATTGCCAGCACTGGACTCTATTATTTCTTTTTACCATGGTCAGTTGTAGAGGAGAAAAATACTGTTTTAAAATATTTACTGAGTAAATCAAAATTCACTTTAGAGATGGCCCATGTTCCTAAGTTGAACAAGTGTATTTATAGACTTTTCCCTGGAGCTGCTGGGAGTACTTAGCAGACATTGGTGAATTTAATTCTCTGAACAATGCTAGGAGATCCATGTCACCATCACCTCCTCCATTTCAAAGACAGGAAGACTGAGACATGAAGAGGACAAGTAACAAGGCTGGGACGTTACAGCTAGGATGTAACAATGCTACAATTCAGACCAGGCTTTGCCTGGGCTTTGACTTTCATTTCTACACTTGTACGTGGGCTCCCTCTCCCACATCCATCATTGGAACAACTTGTCTTATCTACTGACCTGTCTTATTTCTTTAGTGCCAGCAATGTATCTTGCAGGTACTCCTTAGGAGATTTGCTTTCCATCGATGACAATGTTGCATAGCTACAGGGTAAGCCTGAAATGAGAAAAATGTCAAAAGGATTAGGATGGGGATGATGATTCCATCCTTAGGACTTGGATTTATAACCATCTGGAGCAAAATTGATGGTCTCTGTTTACATACAACATACGGTGGTAGTGGCAGATGCAGAGTGACCAATTAAAAGTGGCTGTCGGGCTGGGAAGGTGGCTCAGTGGTAGAGTGCTTGCCTTGCATGCCTGAGGCCCTGGGTTCGATTCCTCAGCACCACATAAGCAAAAAGAAAAAAGCCGGAAGTGGCGCTGTGGCTCAAATGGTAGAGCGCTAGCCTTGAGCTGAAGAGCTGAGGGACAGCGCCCAGGCCCAGAGTTCAGGCCCCACGACTGGACCCAAAAAAAATAAAAAATAAATAAAAATAAAAGTTTTAAAAAAAAGTGGCTGTCCCCAGGGCATCAGTACTCTCTCCACTGCTGTCAAAAGTCAGCATGTGCAGGTGCATATTTATGCTTACCTAGGCTGTGGTCACAGCCAAAGAAGATATTGGTGACCAACAGAAACTGAAGTTTCTTGTCAAGGAAATGCAACCAACCTATCACCATAAGCCAGCTCTGTCCTGCATGCAAATGAACGCTTCTCTAGCTCACAGAGAGTTGAGGGAATGCAGAGGAGGAAGTGAATCAGAGGAGTCTACAGAAGAGCCCGAATAACACCCAGGCCGGGAACCACACACGGAACACTGCAGGCAGTCTGAGTGGTCATGGTAGGCTGAAAATACAGCTAGCAACCAGAATCTAAATTCACAGCCCGCAGAGAACAACACAGAGAACCTTAATTTGGCTGACCATAGAGGAAAAAGACGTGACTAAAGGTCCAATAACTCAGCTGGCCACAGGGAGAATCCAAATGTCGAAGGCACAGGTCAATATCCTGGATCTTTATCAAACCAGATGAAAGCGAAGGGAAGAGAATTCAGAGCAAGAATCCAATCTCAAATCCAAGAACAGATAACCTTCACCTAGGAGGAGAGACCAAAGATTTTGTGCTTACTGCTCTCCCCGCTCCACATACCAAGAAATCATGAAGAGCTAGTCAATATGAGCAACTTCCCTGAGCAAGTCAGGAGGCTGTAGATGGGCAAAGGGGCTTTCTTCACTCTTACTCAGTACCCTTCACCCCCACCCCCAAAACATCCTGGGGACTTTGTGGGTTGTGAAGCTGGGTGACTGATCATGATGACTCAACATTTTCAAAGCTGGGAGCTAGAAATTATTCCAGTGCTTTTTTCATTTGCACTTGCCTGCATTCACCTATTTTTTTTTAATGCAAGTCACAATTTGCTGCTCAGAAGCTTCCAAAGAATTTTCTTCATCTTTAACCAGGAAAGATTTAGAGTCAAACAGAGGAAAAGAGTGAGACTCCTTCTTCTCAGATCATTAAAACTATGTTGTAAAGAAGTAATGAATTGGGCAAGATTCTCCCTGACTCCGGGAGAAATCAAGATCTAAAAGAAAATCACACATGCACACACACACACACACACACACACACACACACACACACACACCACCGATGCCCATGCATGTGCATACTCTATGCTTGCTAATACAAGCCAGCAGGAAAGCTTTGCTTTTGGGTCATCTTCCCTCTTCCATACATTACTTCTAACCTTTCAAGAATCAGAATATGTTTCTTATTGGAAAGCAAAAAGTAAAAAATAAATCCATAGAAAACGTCCCCCGTGATTGGAAACAGAAGCTGGCCATTAAGACATTGGGGGAGGGGGTAGGGTGAGAGGGGGGAAAGGAAAAGAGAAAGAAAAAAAAATCCTAATGGAAAGTCAAATGAAATGGAACACCACCAATACATTTTATCAAGGACATGTTGAGAAACCACACCCAACACATTTAATCAAAAGAATGACAGACACGTGGGACTGTTAATTAGCTACAGGTTTTGCTTCTACATTTAAATCCCTCCTGGGACAGAAGCTGAAGGAGGAATATGCCGGCCATAGAGAGAGGAAGTGGAGTAGTGACTGAAAACCCCAGCAGCCTCCAGTGTGGAGAGTTCAGCTGAGCCCGAAATCAGGAGAAGGGGCTGGTACTGCTCTGCAAGGCTGTTTCCTCCCATCAAAACAGAGCTATCAATCCTGAACATGGTCCTCTGTGTTGTTTGAGGTCCACCTTTTCACTCAGGACAGGGGAAAAAAATGGAAATTATGAAAATCCTGGATAAGCTCCAGAGAGCCACCTTGATTATTACTTTATAATCCAACTTGGAGTATCATTTTTTTGTCTCTACTCTTCAAATGTGAATCCCTGATCCAGAGCCTCTTAAAGGAGGTGATCCATGCATGTGTTCGCTCTTTCCCTCTCTTTCTATACCCTCCTCTAGTTCTCTTGTCTTGCTTCTTCCTCTCCTTTCTGCCTCTCCATGCTACCCTCTTCCTTGAATGCCCAGATGCCCTAAGATAAGCAACATGAAAACTCACAGTAAAATGGTAATGACATTTAGACTTCATTGATGATAATTCTATGGGGATATTTCTTATGGAGTATAAACCACCATGATCTTTGCCAACCGGAGTTGGCTGTGAATGTGAAAGTGTGGCTGAAAGGGTGACAAAAAAAAAAAGTGTGTGTGTATGTATGTGTGTGTGTGTGTGTGTGGTTCAGGGAGAGAGTGGTGTAGAAATTCCTTGTCCATTGGGGATCTGTCCTCAGAAGTCAGTTTAATCACAGACGAAGACTGGTGTAAGGGAGACTGGAGCTGTGTTCTGTGATTATCCACAGTGGCTCCCCTTCCCATTGGTACTATCATTCCAAGTCTTTCTTGCTGGTTCCTGGAACACAATGTGAGAAATTCTTTGTGAATATCTAACAATGGCAATCATAAGCAAGTGTGAAATATAGATTTTTTTTTCCTTTTTACACAAAACCACAGCACGCTTTCACGTTTTTTCCTTTGTTCTGGAAGAAAAGGAGAAACGACCCATCTCCCTCTCAGTGGTGTCTCAATACCAAGGTGGTGATGAAGTTTGTTGGTTGGTGGGTCTTTTCTCCTACTTAACTATCTCTCAGCTTCTGTCTAGTTATCCATCTTTTCCCTTCTCAAAACATCTCTCAACTTTTGACTGCACTTCCCCCTCTTGGAAAGGGAGATTTCCCAGGCTACCCTCAGCCCAGCCCAGCTCAGTCCCAGACAGACAGTTTATCAGGTGGGCCTCTTTCTTGGAGCAGATCTAGCTTCTCCCAGTGGGAGTGGGGACAGGTCTCTTGTAGAATAGAAGCAGGAAAAGAGAAGCCAAAAACAACAACAGGACTTTGTGTCAACACTGTCTTGTGCTGATGTGAATGAAATATAAATATTGCACAATGAGCCATTTAAAAAAAAAAAGGAAAGGAAGAAAGCTTCTTCAAAATATTATGCTCTTGTGCTAGGGACCAGGGCAGGGGGAGGGGTAAGTCAAGGCAAAGACCTTCTGTTTCATCCTAGCAGAATTTAATAGCAACCCAGAAGCTGGAAAACCAACTTCAGAAACACTTAATGTTTAGATCTACTTAGTGGTTGGAAAAAACAACTTCTTTTTTTTTTTTTAATGTTTAAGAGCTGCTCCAGCAAGTGGAAACAGCAATTCCTTGTAAACAAACCTTTAACATGAAGATATTTCTCAGTGGCGGAAAACCTAGTTTCATAAAATCAGATGTCTGAGTTGTATTTTTTTTCAACTCCACTGAGACTAGAACGGTAACCACATTCTGTCAGTTGATGCATCAAATAAACAAAGGCAAATGAGAGATTTTTTCCGTATCACATATCAACCAAGTATGTGTCTGATAAAATGCATGTGAACCTCAGATGCTAACCGTGGAGAAAGTCATTATGCTAAGCCAACACGGAATGATCTTGTCCAAAAGAGACATGTACATATTACCTGAATCATGAAATGGTAACCCCACTGTACAACTCCTTAATAACAACAATAAGACTTTGTTTTTAAAAGAAAAGCAAACATGTTTGTCGTTCGATTACCTACTTCATGAGGCCTGTTCCTGAGTGTTTTACAACCAAAAAAACAATTGAGGGCTCTTTCTAGCTGCTGTCAGAGTTAGAATTAATAATGTCAGTTCTGAATCATATGTAGAAGATTCTCCGCTTCATCCATACCATAACTTGGAGTTGGGGCAAGCCAGCATGCCAGTAGGAAATCAGTCTCTAACCTCAGGGTTGGACTGGTGTCTTGGTGGAGTAGAAAACCATCCAGACACATACAATTGAATGGTACTAAGAAAGAGCTATCTGTCCAAGTTCTCATTGCAAATCTGTAATTAAAAATGTGCACCATTCTACTGTACTGAAGGACTACATTTTAAAGGTAAATATCCTTAGACATATTCTCTGCCTGATATAGCAAAAAAAAAATTCTTAGATCTATACTGCCCCTTTCTCCCCCCACCCCCCCCAGCTTTGCTGCTCCCCTACAGGTAAACTAGAGCTGATTATTTAGCCCTTCTGTGCCTTGTTTTGTTTTAGCTCCCAAATGGTAGAATGGTACTCACTTCATAGCCTAAATACTTCACAGAGAAAGATATAAGCAAGATGATGCATGCACACAGTGTTTGGTATAGAACTTACTATGTGGTAAGGACTCAATACAAAAAGTCTGATATTCCTGTGAATTTCCTTCCGCTGTTTTTAAAGGTAACTAGGGCCATTTCTGGAAGACAGTAAGTAATTTGTGAGAAATGGGTTTGTGTTTCAGAGAGAGGGAAGGAGAGAGGGTGGGAGGGTTTGAGACAAACCTTGAATTCTCCCAGTTAGTGCTATCCAATGTGTTGGACTCAGGTTAGACCCTCTGCATTATTGTGCCAGAATTTACATTTCCATTTTGTGCCTGAGAATGCTTTCTAGAGTATGATATGTATATACCATTTACATATTGGGCACGTTTTTCTTCTTTCTGATGGGAACAAAATGTTTGGTGATATGACATCCAGACAACAAGCACAGGTTCTTGGTATCTCAGAAGGTAAAGCAAAGGAAGGAGGGTGCCCTGCAATGTAAGCGTTGATAGACGGCTTTAAAATAGAGTTACCAAATTGTCCTGTAGAGAAGGACGTTCAAGATTCTTTTGCTCTATGTCCTTCAGAGCTTACAGAACTCAAGTTTAAGGTCAGATCATAAATGTGCCAGAATCATCCAAGGACAGAGGTGAACATGGAGAAAGGCATCCTGAATTTCACCCCACAGCTATTTTTTTACTCACTATCTGTAGAGGATTCTTTGAACACCCAAATCCAAGGATGCTAAAGTGCCTTCTATAAAATTGTATAGTACTTGCTTAAAGCCTTTGTATAATCTACCAGGCCCTTAACATTTTCTCAGATGCATACATATTATATAAATGGTTGTTGTATTATTTAGGGAATAATGATAAGAAAAAGTATCTAGATTGTTAGTAAAGGTGCAATATTTGTTTTCTGAATAGTTTTGCTCGGAAGTTAGCTAAATCCCATGATGTAGAATCCAGGAATTAGAAGGCCAGCTCTCCCACTCTGCACAAGCCTTCTTTGGCCTAGAACTGTTTTATAAACCAATTGAGACAAGGCAATGACTGTTAAAGTTGAACTAGTAACAGAAGCAGTTGGTGGGCTCATTAGCACATTGCTGGGTCCAGAATTATTGAATGATGGTGAATTTTTGAATGTTATTTCAGATTCAACTCAGTGGGTCTAATGTACAGTTCAAGAACTTAAATTTCTATGACACCCCTGGATAAGCTATGATACCAGTCTAGGAGCACTGTAGCCATAATCACTAGTACAGAACTGGCTTCCTATCCATGGCCACAGAAACTCTGGGCCTGGGTGCTGTCCTTCAGCTCTTCAGCTCAAGACTGGCGCTCTACCACTTGAGCCACAGTGCCACTTCCGGCTTTTTCAGCTTATGTGGTGCTGAAGAATGGAACCCAGAGCTTCATGCATGAAAGACAAGCACTCTACTACCGAGCCACCTTCCTAGCCCCCCACAGATCCTTTTGAAGTTAACGCTCATTCAGTTATATCAAATTAAATAAGATGGTGGTATTTTATTCCATCCAGCAAAATGATACAATGTCATTTGCAGAGAAATAGAAAATTTAAGTGAAATGAGTCAGGCCCAGAGAAACAAAAATATGTATGTTTTCTCTCCTATGTGGAACTTAGATCTAAATTATAAATAAATACAGATATATGTAAACATAGCAGAGTCTTATGCATATATAAATAAACATGCTAACTACAGTACAGTATATGCATGAAAGGATTCCAATGGTGTAAGTACTTTGAATAACTAACTTAAAGTTTAACAAAACAAATATCTTGTTAGGAGGGAGTTGTACAACTACTTAAGAATAACAATTACAAAGATAGCAGCTGTAAAAAAAATTCTGGAGGGAAAGAGATAGGAATGAGCAAAAGGAACCATTGAATATTGGATATGTCCTGTGGGTGTGTACTTTATGAGGTATTGAATCTGTGGAAGTAAACCAGTATTTGTATTTGTGGAAGAGACAATAAACAGTAAAATAAATAAATAAATAAATAAATAAAATATGAGGTTCTAAGGAGCTCTAATCTGGAAGATAAAAAGGAGGAATAGAACGTGAGTGTAGTGTGCCATTTTGTAGCTAGCTACCTAGTGACTGGAAAGATGCAGCAAGGCCTAAGGGAAGGAAGAGGCTGTCCTGGGGCTAGCAGAGTGGTTTATACAAGGCAGAGAAGGCAGAGGCCAAATCTGTAAGGCAAAAGCTTGCCTCGGATGCTCAGGGGAGATGCAGAAGGGCACCATCACTGGAAAACACGAGCAGGCCAGAGCATCCAGAGAATGAGGCTTGAAAGATAGGAGAGAAAGAGTTGTGGCTGGTGAGCTAGGAGATCTTTGGAACCCTGTAGGGCACTGTACAAAAATTAATGTATAATCTGAAGAGAAAAACCCATCAGGAATGTTACAGTCTCACTGAAATGAGGTCTTTGGAACTGCTGGATTGAGAGCAGACTCAGAGGCTAGGGCTAGAAAGGTAAAGAAACTGCTTCAGGGGTCAGTGGTGATGGAGACTTAGGCCTAGGTGCTTGGCATTGGCTCTGGATAAACCAAGAATAGACTGGAAATACACAGAGCCAGCAGGTTATGTGGATTGATTGGCCATAGGGTATCATAGAAAGAAGGAATCCAATGACCACTCTGGTATTTTTTTTTGTTTTCCCCAGCCATATGAATGCATAATTTAGGGCACACTTTGGGCCGAGTGAAGTGAAATAAGTAAATTTCTTTCATAAAGAAGCTTACAGAGGTGATCATCTTGCTCGAGATTGCAGCAAGGCTAGACGGCAGAGTTAGGAGGAAGAAACAGGCATGTGTGGGCTTGTGAGTCTCCAAGGAGTCACCAATGGTATTTCCAAAGAAGTAAACCAGAGTAGGAGCGGGATAGCTAGGCTCTCAGGTTACCAGTCTGAGCATTTTGTTCCTCTTGCTCAACCCAATCAGGCTGTATCCAAGGGTCACAAACCAGTGACCTGTTAGCCTAATAAAGCCTACTGACATGTTTTCTTTGGCTCTGGGAGTTAAAAAAAAAAACACACTTCATATTTGAATGCCTTTAGACTGAGTTTGTTCTTTCAGTTCAGCCATCGTATGCACCACTCCCGCTGGCTTAGAGCAGTGCTTTCTGGGCTTTATCTATCTGGATCCAGAAGACATTTGATTTTTTTTCTTCTTTTAACCAGGGATTGAAACTAACCAGGAAAGGAATTTAGCTCTGAGGTAACGCAGTGAACGAGACCATGGAATCAGACTCACTCTCAGACCCATCATGGACTATCTGTGTACCCTTGCACAAGCTCAACTTCTCTTTTCCCCTCTTTCGGTAGGGAGAATAGCGTTCTTGTTGAACTAGTGTTAGGAGATTGGCTGGCAGAAGACACACAACATATAATGCAACTGGTGCAGCAAGCACTATTTGCATATTCACAATGGCAGAGCGGCGATTGGTACATTTTTCTACCCCTGTGAAAGGCCAGGTATTTTAGCATTTGTTAGCCAGATGATCACCATTTCAGCCCTACAACATGAAAGCAGTCCTAGGAAATATAGAACCAAGTCAGCACAGTGAACAGTGTCCGATGAACATAGCATTTACAAACTTAAGTAGAGGTTCATAGTCAGCCCCAGAGTTATAGTCTACTCATTCTTGTTAGAAAGTGCTGAGGTGGGAGAATTCAGTCATAAGGTTGAAGATACAAGTGTGAAAATGGAGCCAAACAAATGGAAGGGATGTTGGGAGACACGGGGAGAGACCGAGGGAAGGAGGGACACTGCTCAAGATGCATTGTATTCCCTTTGTACTTAAAGATAATTAAAACCAGATAAATGCCAAGAGGAAAGTTGGAATGTACATACCCTCTATAAATTCAAATGTTGAACACCCTCTCCCTCCCGCTGCTAAGGTGAAGGCATTGGGAGCTGAAGGCCCTTGGGAAGTGATTTTTAGGTCATGGCGGTACAGCCCATTCCATGAATGAAATTAGTGTCTGTATAAAAACATACCTCAGGAAGATCCTAGATGCTTCTGAAAACATGGGGACCTGGTGAGAAAAGGACCTTTTGTTGGGGAAGGAAGCCCTCCCTCCAGACACTGAATCTATAATAAGGGCTTTCTGTTGTTCACAAAAGAGAAATAAATCGTTTGTCTATCTGGGCTACTCTTCAATGAACATGGTCATTATCAAGGAAACAAATGAGAACAGATTCTGTTGAGGATGTGGCCAAAAGAGAATCATAATACGCTGGTTGTTTGAAGAGGTGTTTTGCTGTTGTTGTTGTTGTTTTGTTACCGCAGCTCAAATGTACTAAGACATTAAGCATTGGCTATGATGTTTCCAAATCCTACTCCTCCTGATTCTTACAATGCCAGCTCCCACTAAACTCTCCAGTTATAGAACAATGACTATTTTATATTGTTCTACTACAAGTGTAAAGTAACACCACAGAGACTCTGGTTTCCCTTTTCAAGTGTCCCTTTCAGACTGAGGAAGATGAAAAGGTCTCCCATAGCCTTGTTTAATATAGGCCCGGTCTACTGAAGATGATTTTCTGGCTCAAGCAAGATAGAACCAAAGAATGTCACCATCGCTGAACTTCTGGGATCTCGAAGAGTCAAAGGCTCCCAGAGCGAAGCTGCTCCTCCTCGTGCAAGCACTCAAAGAGATGCATTTTCTTTTGCTCAGCATCTTGTCCTAGCCCCCAATCTCTGAGGGAACAGGAAGGTCTCTGCCCTCGGCACTGGAGGGCTGTTGGGCAGCTCTGAAGCTGAATTTCCCATCCTCTGACTTAATCATGAGGCAGAGACTACGGGGTTGTTCCCACTGAGCTATTTTTAGGCCCTGGCATCAGAATGGAAGAGAGAGTTAGTGATTGGTACCACAGGCGGTACAAAGCCATGCCCTGCGTAAACTCCACAGTAAACTTAGGTCATTTCCTTTACAAATCTTCAGAGTTAGGCAGACCAGAAACTCTGGATGAGGCAGATACAGAGGAAGCTGACGTCTTCATCTTCCTCAAGAAATGCTTTTTTTTTTTTCCTAATTTTTTTTCTACTCATGTCTTTAGTTATTGAAATGAAATTGCCAAACAACTTGTAGGCTTTGAAGGAGAAAAGAACAGAGCCTGAATAAATAAAATAAAGGACAAAACATGGGAGGGAGCAACGCTTCTAAAAGAATCACAGAGCTTTATTGCCACTTTAATCTTTGGTTTCTTTACCTAGCTATTCACAGAGTTTGGCCTAACCTCAGCAACCGTCATTCTCTCTCCCTCCTTGAAAGACCACAACCTAATACTGTGGTCCTGGTAAAGAAGGTTAAAAGAACTGATCAGAAGTAGTTCTCAAACTTTCCTCAAAACAGTCACAGAGGGAAAAGCAAACTCTATCCTCATCTGCCTTCATAGAGCCCTGTGTTGGCCAGCTTTTCGTGGCTGGGACAAAATACCTGAATGAATGTACAAATGATGTTTTCCCCACTGATGCTTCTAGCTCAAAAGGAAGCCTAGCCAATGGTTTGACTGCAGTCTGCAGAGATGCTGAGTGGAGCCGTGAGAATTATGAGACGATAAACTAATTTTTTGTTTCTTTGTTTTTGTCTTGCCAGTCCCCCGGCTTGAACTCAGGGTCTTGGTGCTATCCCTGAGCCTCTTTGTGCTCAAGGCCGGTGCTGTACCACCTGAGTCATAGCACCATTTCTGGCTTTTTCTGAGTAGATAAGAGTCTCATGGAATTTCTTCCCTAAGGCTTTGAATCATGATCCTCAGATCTCAGCCTCTTGAGTAAGTTAGGATTATAGGCATGAGCCACCAGTGCCTAGCTAAACTAATGTTTCTGTGGGGATTTTTTACTTTTTAAAATGACTAAATGCATGTTAACTTCATTAGACAACAGTGGGAAACTAGTACAACAACTTAATGAAAATTTCAAAAGCACTATGCAAGTCAAACAACTCTGAGGAGGAAGGTGCTTCGATAAAACTATTTCTGGAGGTAATCATTGCAAGATAAAAATGACAAAAGTAATGGATGAGAAATAAGAGTCAGAATTCAACACATGGTGATAATCACAGTAATGGAAAGATGAACTGCTGGAGAGGTTCATATATACATAGTATATATGTATATATGATGTATATGTATATACTCATATATACATATGTAGATATGTAGATGTAGATGTAGATACATATAAATATACATATATGTGTTTATATATGTATATAATCAATATATGTATTATATAATCAATATACACATATATTTAATTAATAGGTATACTCATAAAAGCAGGATCCCCATTTTGTCAATCTGCCTATTTGGGGGAATAGGTCCTTCATCTCTATTCTCTATTGTTTCGGGTGGTTCGATCTGTATTTAGCTGTAGAATCGTATCAGTGATTCCCAACTTTGTTAAAAGTAGATAAAAGTGTTGCTTTTGAGCCCAGATGACAAGATAACCATGCTGATATTTCAAAATGCCCTCTCTACATACCTACTGAAATTTGTGGTCAATCATCTCATTTTAGAAACCCCGATCAAAAGAAGAGGTGAAATCTGAACAAGTAGTGTGATCTGAAATTGTCCTCCCAATTCATAGTTTGGAAACTCCATCGCCAGCCGCATTGTTGGGGTAGCACCGTCTCTTGAAGCTCTTATGTCATAGGATTCTGTGTTCTTGAATAAATTCGTGCCATCAAGGAGATGCAAGACTGAGCTCCTGCTTTCCTTCTGCCTTGGAGAACACAGAGTTTGCCCTGTTTAGGCATTTATGTTTCTGCCAGGCAAAGACACAGCAACAAAATGCTCACTAGATCGGCTGCTAGAGCCTTTATCTAGGGCTACCCAGCTTCCCTGGTATGAGACCTCACTGATCAGAGCACAGACACCTCAGGAAACCTGGAACCAAACAAGTGCGTTGTGACATAGACCCAGTCACAAATTCTTTCTGAGCTCCCAGACACCTAGTGACCTCTCACCTAATGTCAAAAACAGAAATAAAGCAAAACAGAAGCCTAACCAACACGTGTCTCTGTTCGTATTACTTCAAATACCTGCTGAACTCATCAGTCAAAAGGATATTCTCAAAACACATATCAGATCATAACTGTCCAGTGATTTACTATCTTTGTGGATTAGGATTACAATCCCTATGCTACTGTCTTCTCCTAATACTTTCCTCCATCGCTAGGGTTTTGTATGTGGGTGGGGGTGGGTGGGTAGGTGTATGGGTGTGGTTGTGTGTGGGTGTGTGGATAGGTGTTTTTTTTTTTCTGTTCCTTTGGCATAACACATTCCTGGCTACCTTGAGGAGTTCCTATCTAACCTTCCCTCTTCCTGTGATGTCTCTTTATGATCTTCCATGATCTGTTCCTGTAATATATTCAAGTCTCTGACCAAAAGTCTTCTCTGACCCTGAATCCAGTAACCAACTTGATCCCCTTCCCTCTCCTTTTCTTTATTCCACTTGGCATTTTTTGTACCATTATCTGCAATCATATTATGCATTAGTTTCTTTTCTTGTTACTTGTCTATCTCCTCTGCTAGACTAAAGGCAGGTATTTTTAAATACTTACATCTAGGTAATATTTTGAACTATCTGACCCTACAACATAATAAATAGTCATAGAATTAATTAACTTCTGAGATAAAGGGATTACATCAGTTAGTCATCAGAGCTTCTTCATAGTTTAAAATGTAATCTTTCTATTATACCATCTCAGGTTCAAGTATCAACCCTGATAATAAACCAGGATCCACTGATGGTACTTGACAATGATGGTAATATCTGACTAGGTATGTGGCTCAGTGGTAAAACACCCATTTATCAAGTTTGAGGAGCTGGGCTCCATTCCCAGCACCAAAACCAAAAATAATTGTAATACCTGAATATACTATATCAGATAATAAATTAGATCCTTGCCTGATTGCCCTTGAAACTTTCTGTCCTCTAAAATTCCATGATCTCACCATCATGATCCCTGAATTAACTGGTTAGCTTCTGGTAAAAACAGAGGTCACCTAGATTTGTGCACAAGACCTATGAATAGTTTTCATTTGAATTGGTAGGTATCTGAGAAACACTGGTGGTTAACTATCTGAGCTATGACCACTGATGGTACATATTCTATTCTGTCAAAGATAGCATGTCTAGTTACCAATCAAAAAGAAAAGATTAGAAAAAAGGATTTAAAAAAAAGGCTTTCAGAAGCCAAGGGCAGATAGCCAAGAGCTGTCTTTCAACATGATGGAATGGAGTTTGTCTCCATCTTTCCACTTGGGGAACAATAAAGGGAAAATCTGGAAAATAAATACAAAGCACACACTTGCTCTTTACACGACTAAGACCACATGAAGAGCAGAGTAATTATGTATTCGAATATCATTGCTGGGAAAAACTCAGTGTGACCCAAAGTTCAATACTCAAACACATTGGTTCCAGGCAAGATTGCCTTTCATGGTGGTATACCCTTTCGTCTCTATTGCCTTGCTTCCAAAGGAAACTAGATACTGCTCCTATTTACCAGAATGGGATTTAATAAGGGCCTCTTCTTGATTACAGAGCTACGCAGATCAGCACTTTCTCTGTTGCTCATAAGAAACCACATAAAACGAAACAACAGAAACCTGCAAGTATGTCCCCAGCTAATCACCCTGCTATATGCATGAGGAGAAGCAAGCTTCTAAAAGGAGAGTGACAAGAGTGAAACAGATGATTGTCGGCGCCATCTTTATTTTCCTTCCTGTTGTGTTACTAGGTCTGGATGGATTCAGATGTTGGTCAAGCCTCTGTAATTGCTTTACTGACTTCGCCAGAACATCCTTCTTTCTCCAGGGAGACAAATGAGAGTATACAACACAAGTATTCTCATACCCAGAATCTGATGGCCCAGTTACTAAGACTCCTACATTGTGTTCCTAATCTGAACTCTCTCTTCTGTAGCACCTTTATGAATCGAACATATATCTAGTCTTTTAATGGGATAAATTGGATCTCTTTGTAAGTTCTTACCTCCCTCCAGTTCACCACATCCTTACTTAAATTCCAGGTCATGGTATTAAGCTTTTGCTCCAAGTCAAAGCTAAGCAAATCAACACTTCCATTTGTCCTCATAAACAAAGACCCCTTTCTAACCTCTAGATCTTACAACTATGGCCCTGTGGTGTGATGGATGCATCCGTGTCTTTAAATGAGATAGATTCTACCACATGCCACACACCTAGACTTCCCACAGCTTTCACTGTCATTCATGGTAGACATTTTGGGTCTGACTTCCTAGCTCATAATTTGACTGCTTTGAAGCTGGGATCCTCCCCTGACCCATAACCATCACTACAATCTCTCTGCAACAATCCCTTAGCCTGTCTCCTCTGCCGTTTCTTAGTGACTAGGTCCTAAGCCATTATCAGCCTCCTGTCTACATCTACGCTGTACAATTCCAGCCTGAATTGTCCTGTAGTCACTTCCTCAGGCATTCACTCGACTTGAGCTGCTGAACTAGAATTGGGGATTGTTACCAATTGGGAGAGCCCTCGCTTATTTATGATACATATTCCTTACTCCATCCCTGAAAAGTGGAAGGTGGGCCTTTCCTACTAGGTACCATTTTGCAGCCCCATGTACAAGCTGTTTACTTCTGGTGGCTCAGACCTAAGTTTCCATTTGTTCCATTTTGTTACAATAAAATGTAGTGTGAGCCTTTTTTTGCCTTTAAATATATTTTTTTGCTTCATTATGTAAAGTAAAGCAGAAAGGACCAGTGTGGAAGGAAATGTAACATAAGTCCATCATGTTCTAAGCTTTTCCAATTATATCTATTTGATGCTGACTTTCTGCCCAGATGCAAATGGAAAGTATTTTTTTTCCATTTAAAAAGAAAATATCTTTCATTGAAAATAGCACAAACTAAAAGTGTACTGGTTTTCTTTTCCTTTTTGTCTAACCATACTTTGCTGTCTTTCTCTTCTAATGGTCTTTCCTCTCAATGTATTTTTTTTCTGTTTCCCTTTAGTACCCAGTACCTAAAAATAAAGTGGCTAGTGGATCTTTGAATGTGAGGATAATATTTTTATTTCATGAGTATATACAATCAGGAAACATATTTCTACTCTTAAAATCAGTGGAGAGTTGTAGATGAAGCCACGAGCTGTCAGCACATTCTTTTTCCCAAAATTTGGAAAATGTAACAAAATCCAAAGCAGCTGTAGGAAGGGAGCCTACACACCATTTGTACTCAGCAGGCGCACTAACAGGAGGTAACAGGATAGTTTCCACATGAAAAACTTAGGAAGAACTTAACCTGTAATGAAAACTCTGATAATCTCCAGGAATGAAAGATGTCTGGATGATGGGTTTGGGAGGGAGGTTGCTTGAGTTCAAAGGATCTGAATTCCCTATAAAGGCTACTCCAGAATCAGAGACACCCATGTGGTCATTGTTATGTCTGATAACCAGCAAAAGTTCAGCCCTCATCTTAAAGTCATTAAACGGTGTCTGTGTGTGCATTCTAAGACTATGGATTAGGCTGCCCATACCTAGGATGCTTCAAAATATCAAAAGCAGCGTCTCATTAGCTTATTTATTGCCACCTGCTTCAAGGTAGGTGCTCCCCACCTGTAAGTGTTGGTTTGAATTTCACTTCCTTTCAGATTCAATGTGTGAAGATCCTATCCATCTAGATATACTTGGATTTCCATAGGAAGAAGTTCTTCACCATGCTAAATACAGATTGGGTCTCTATGGGTCAGTGATGGCTTGGACCAAAGGCTCCATTTCTGCCTAGCTCTTAGGTGGTTTACTGCTGCTAGTCCATCATGGCCAACCATGACAGGACAATAGTGCAGATTTGTGTCTAGGGCACCACATTTTCCTCTGTAGTGGGAAGCCTACAATGTTTTTTTTTTCTCACTGGTTCTCTCTTCATGGTATTGAGACTCATGCGTAATCCCCTCCTCTTGAGTATAAGCAGGACCTAGTTGTATTGAGTTCTAGTGGATGGAACATGGCAAAAATAGCCCCACATCTTAGTGTACTAAGAAGACTAGCTTCTGTCTGGATATTATTTGCTTTGAAAGCTAGTCACCCTCTGCACACTGAACTTCCTCTTGGAGAGGACCATGTTGCAAGGAACTCGTGTCTCAGACCATTAGCACATGAGGACCCAGGCTTACTGACAGTGACATGAATGAGTCTAGAAGTGGATCATCTTTCTATCCCTCATCAAATCTTGGAATGGCTGAAATGATTAACATTCCCACAGAGATCTGCTTTTCAGCTCAAGAGAAATCCTAGATCAGAGGCATTTAAGAAAGCCAGCCTCATATTTCTGATAAGTACACAGAAATCAAGAGATAATAAATACTTGCTCACTAGTTTAAGCATCTAAATTTTGTGATAGTTTCTTAGGGAGCCATATATAACATTCAGCATCATTCATGAAATTCCAACTTCATCAGTTATGTTATTTAAAAATGATGACAAGTGCTGGAAATGTGGATTGGTGGTAGAATGCTTGCCTAGCATGCATGAAGCTCTGGGTTCGATTCCTTAGTACCACATAAACAGAAAAGGCCAGAAGTGGCTCTGTGGCTCAAGTGGTAGAATGCCAGCCTTGAGCAAAAGAAGCTCAGGGACAGTGTCCAGGCCCTGAGTTCAAGCCCCAGGACTGGCAAAAATAATAGTGTCAAGTAGATAAATCAGTCTTTTACTAAGAGCCAAACATCGTAGATACTCAAATTCTCTCTTTCTCTCTTAGATATTCTGGATCTCTCAACTCTAGAAGACATTGTTCAATGTAAGTCCTGAAAATATACTACTAACTACAGTTAGTAACTAACTAGAAGAAAATGGGAAGGTATATTAAATTTCAATGAAGGAATAGACAACTTTGAAAGCTATATACATAAGAAGATGCCCACCAAGGAAACAGATTATTACTTTCTTGCAAAACCATACTCCTAATCACAACACATGACCACATGTGCATATATGTACACAGATGTCTGATTTTAATATGTGTGACATTGGTTAGAAAACATTTGTGCCTGGTAAAGGAATGTGTGTGTGTGTGTGTGTGTGTGTGTGTGTGTGTGTGTGTGTGTATGCACATATACATTCATTTTGACTTCTCAACACTGGAGAAAGAAGGTATGTGCTCATTCAACAGGAAAGACTGCTCAACTCATTTATTTGTGCATGCAACCAATTATGACATGCTGTGTCCTTAAAAAGAAAAAAAGACTACCTGTCTCAGGGAAAAGAAATAAAAAACAAAAATGTAATCACTGGGAAGAAAGTGCATATGAGGGAGGCCATCCAAATCCCAGAAACCAAGGACCAAATGAAGAAAGAAATCTGTTGTCCCTTGGTTAACTTAAGGGCAACTAGGAGAGAGTAAGACACAAAGTCTGCCCTTGAAGTGATCGGACTCTAAAAATCCTTATTTCCAGACAGATTTCTGGTGTTGTTGGTCTTCTCCAATTGCATGAGAATTGTGTGAATTTTAGGCTATTTTTTGTTGTTTATTTAAGAGCAATTTTGGTATGCTCAAGGTCCTCATTCTAAATCTCTCAAGTCCTTAAAGAACATGCAAGTGGAAAACCAGACTTAAAAGACAGCAAGTTATTTTTTTGGCATCATCAAGCTCTTGTAATTATTTTCGTCACCTTCTGAAGACTTTATCCAGCCAACCAAAACTTTCATGGAGAAAACGTGGTCTACACAAGAGATATAAGATGGCTTGGCAGGAACCGTAGCGTTGATTCCTGAAAAGCTAGGGAAGAAAAAGAAAGGCTGCAAGGACCCCAGAGTCTCTCTGAATCAAGATGAAATAGTACAGCGAGCCAGACTAGAGGGAAGCAGCGGAGAGAAAATGGCAGTAAGGAACTCTTTGTTGTTTTGGAACAAGTGCTCCTTCAGAGCTCACTCACAATCTACTGCTCAGTGCCACGGTGCTGTTTCCTATCAAGATTGCAAAAACCATTACAAGCTGCCTAGGTATTGGAGGCGCAACCAGATGTGATGAAGTTTCCATTGTTTTACTTACTACATGGAAAATATTACTAATGGCTGGTGTCAGGGCAGACTCAACTGACCCCAATTGGCCAAACTCATCTGGGTTCATTTCTTTAAATCAGACTCTTTAAATACTCTCTCCTGTTATTTCACAACCCCCTCCCCTCCTTTATGAGATGTTTGACTCCATAAATCTCATTTCAGGCAAAGGGGAAATTCCATGACTGCATCAACAGGTGGGCTGGGGATCTGGGAGAGGGGTGCGATATCTTTCTTTGTGACTGAATTTTATTTACAGTGAGTTCTTTCTTGCCTTCAGATATACAAGACCAAATGGAGCATGGGGGAAATACCGGAGTCTGAAAAATCCCCATTCGTCTCTGTCTCCACCATTGGACCCCCAAGTGTGACCAAAGGTTGCAATGTTTGCAGTTTGTTTTGTTTTGGTCAGTCAGGAGGCCTGAACTCTGGGCCTGGGCACTATCCCTCAGTGCTCTACCACTTGAGTCATAGCTCCACTTCTGGCTTTTTCTGTTTATGTGGTGCTGTGGAATCGAACCCAGGGCCTCATGCATCCAAGGCAAGCACTCTACCACTGAGCAACCTTCCCAGCCCCTGTTTGGAGTTTTAATTAGTAAAATCTCATCTCTCATTGTTACTCCTTTTCCTCTCCTCAATTAAGGAAGTGATTGGTCAGAAGACTGGGAAAAGGCATTGAGAAGACTTGAACTCACACTGAACTAGTGCGGATGTTCAACTTTTGTATGAATATATGATTTATGCCTTTGACTTGTTCAGTATGTTAATAATCATGCCTATCAGTGCATATGTTTGACAGCCACTTTTGTAATACTACAGCCACCAAGACAATGTTGATCTTGCTGTCGGCACAGATCTGTTGCTTAAATTTAATGAATGTGTCAGATGTTGCTTCGTGTTCTTCTCCTAAAAGTTTCATTTATTGGAAACTTTTTGTATACTTGACATTGTCTCTTAAAGTGAGTTCTTCAGGACATGGAACCAAGTCCTAGTTCAGAGGAAAAAAGTAATAAATGCTTTTCTAAACGTTCAATACTGTATCTGGACCTCTTTGTCATTATCTGAAACGTCTTTGTTGGCAAGACTGGGGTTCAGATGTTGAGCATAACTTGCCTAGCAAGACAATTTCTTGCACTTAAAACCCAGCCTTGGAATTATAAGTTAAAAAAGAAAAAAACTGAAAACATCTATGAATTCATGAATCAGTACTACTTCAGTGATTTCTCTATAGTCAACATTTTAAAATGCACTACTCATTAAACAGGAATTTAATGAAATGACACTCCATTTTGAAAACTTCAATATACAATGGTCATTATTTTAAAACAAAATTTAAAGTCAAGGCCAAGAATGGTGCTAGGTGCCTGTAATCCCAGGGACTTTGGAGGTAGAGATAAGAGGATGGCAATTCCTGACCAACCTGAGACATTTTTGGCTTAAAAACAAGCCGGGGGGTGGTGGGGGGTGGAAGGTGGCTCAGTGGTAGAGCACTTGCCTCGCATGCATGAGGCTCTGGCTTTGATTCCTCAGCACCACATAAGCAGAAAAAAGCCAGAAGTAGTGCTGTGGCTCAAGTGGTAGAGTGCTAGCCTTGAGCTAAAGAGCTGAGGGACAGCCCCCACAACTGACAAAAAGAAAAAGAAAAAAAATGCCAGGCATGGTAGTGCATGCCTATAAGTCATAGTTACACAGAAAGAAAAATGTCAAAGGGTCAGACAGAGGCCAACCTAACAAGAAGTAAAAGTTCTGAATGAAACCCTAAAATCAAAAGGTCTGAAGGTATGAGTTACATTGCAAAGCAAGTTCAAGTCCCTAAATAGAATCCTCAGTACTGTGAAAAGAAAAAAGAAGAAGAAAGAAAAAAAGAAACAGTCAAAATTGAATCCTACCTAGTTCCTGGGTGCCGGTTTTAAAATATGAGAGTATCATGAAAGCTAAACAAATGCCTTAGGATTTTATAAAATTGTTTTACACCTCTGTATCAAATGGCATCTCAATTAAAGCTGGTCATTGTACACACAAAAACTCCCCCCTCTACCCCCCGCCCTGCTTTGGCTGGGTAGCTGATATATTTTCATTGGCATCTTAGTGGTTTCTGTTAATCATGTGGGTCCTGGACAAATGATTGCATGCCACCAAATTAAGTAGTCAATTGAAGGTCTGTCTCAATATTATGACAACTGTCCAGACTGGAAAAGAGGGAAGAAAAGAGTCACTGCTCAAAGAGACCCAGCAGCAAGCTGAATACATGGAAAGGCATCATGAGTGGCTTGTCTGAATGCCATTGGATTCTCCAAGGCTCATTTTGAAATGATGCTGAAAACCCAATATCTCCAAGGCAGATCCTGGAATAAATTTAAAACTGAAGGGAACAATTGCATGAATGAAAGAGAATGAAAGAGAAAGCCTTCCTCTCCAAGGACCATGAGCAATTCCCAGGGTATGCTCACTGCAAAAATATGACAGAATGCCAAATTTGCTTTAATTAGACAGAAGTAAACAGCCCTCTCATCATGTTTATATAGGAGTACAACCAGCCAGCTTTCTCCTGGCATGACCCTGGAACTACTGGATTAAATTCCAGCGAATAACTGTTTTGTTTTGTTTTGTTTTTATGAATGAAATGCCATTAGTGTGAATCCTGAGAATAATTCTTTCTTTTAATCTGATTCTTTGGCTGTGACTAGAGAAGGACCAATGACCAAACACTACTTCCCAATTTTAAATTAACTGATGACAATTTCCAGGGCTAGAATACTCAGAACTCTTCTTCTTAAAGAGCTGGCCTTCTTCATTTTAAAACTGTCCTCTAGCCAGGTGCCAGTGGCTCACGCCTATAATCCTAGCTACTCAGGAGGCTCAGATCTGAGAATCACAGTTCAAAGCCAGTCTGGACAGGAAAGTCCATAAGATTCTTATCCCCAATTAACCACGAGAAAACCAGAAGTGGTGCTGTGGCTCAAGTGGTAGAGTGTTGGTCTTGAGCTAAAGAGCTGAGGGACAGCACCCAGGCCCAGAGTTCAAGTCCCATGATCGACTAAAAGAACAAGCATACTTTCTTCCTAGGGTATAATACTAGCTCCCTGTCAACTTACAAGGTAAAACCCTAATTAAGGGTTATCTTAAGAATTCTCAAATTTTTAATTTTTAATTTTTTAGGATTTTTTAAATTTTTATATTTTAATACTTGTAGATAAGGTATTTTATCCTTTGGGTTTTTTATTATTATTGTTAAGTAATTGTACAAAGGAGTTGCCATTTAACAAAGCAGGTTACCAATACAATATATCTGATGTCACCTTTTCAACATTCTCACGCATACATACCTTATCCACCCTTCCCTCACTCTTTGTCATTCTGTAGGCCATTCATTGGATTCTTGTCTGCACGGTCCCCCTCTTCTCCTCTTCATTTGTTTCCCTCTTTCCCCTTGACCCCATCCCCTCTATTTGAGTGAGTAACTGCTTTCTGGTGTTTTGTTTTGCTGAACTTTGATTTTTGCCTTTCTAAAGCATTAGATACTCCTTGAGTTCTCCCTTGAACCTACCATATTTCCATTAATACATTTGTAATGTATGTTTTTAAAATTAATTATTTTATTTTACATCTTTGAACATCTTGCCTGGGACAAGTTCCTAAGACATTTTGTGTATTCTCCAGAAGTAGACTCTATTTCTAATTTTGAGCAGTTGGGATAGCTTGGGAAAGCAGTGAGCATTTAGTATAACTAGAAGTGTTACTGTGACAGAGATAAGCTGGCTGTGACCAGTTCCCTGAGATGCACACTGTCATCATAGGCAGCTTACCTCTCATATGTCACTCAACCACAGTCTGAATCTGTGTTATTCCCCAAATGCCTCTGTGTTAAAGCTTCCCACAATGGAAAGTGACAGAAACTTTTTAGAGTGAAGTTAGATCATTGTGAATATGCTTTTGAAGAAGGATGAGAGCCCCAAGCTTTTCCTCTATCTTGCTTTGCATCCCAGTCACCATGAGCTTTATATCATCACCAGCACATATTCTCTTCCATGACTCACTACGTAATTTATTTCCATGATTTACTACGACACAGCCAATTTGGCCATAGACTGAACCTCCAATGTCTGTGAACTAAAACAAATCACATCTCTGTATGAGCTGATTACCTCAGATGAATTCTGGTCACAGAATGGAAAACTTTCATGCTCCGTATGTAAATCCTGATACTTGTATAAGTCTATATACCAACCCTTCCTGGGTATTAATGTTCAGTTCATATCTTCCACTTCATTTCTGCCCAGCCTGCACCATCATCATTTTTCTAAGATATCAGCACTCTCATCTGTCTAATTCAAATTGGGGGGTAGTTATTGTTATTGTAAAGATGCTGTACAGAGGGGTTATAGTGAGATAATGAGTATATTTCTTTTTGGACAATATCACCCCTTCCCCTGCTCTCTCCCAGTTTTTCCCCTCCTTTTCCCACAAATTGTACAGTTCATTTTCAACATAGTATCTAGTGAGTATCACTCCTGCATTTGTTCACCTTTTTTTCCCTCCATTTCTGTGCCTCCCTCCTACCTTCTCAAAGACAGATAAAGAAACAAACAAGACAAAAGGAAATGAAAACAAAAGCAGCGACAAAAAAAGCCTCTTGTTTTCATTTCCTGAAGTTCATTTTGATAGTTGTATATGATCAGAGGCATATCAAATCAATACTGCACCTTTGTGATCCCCTCCTAAGTACCCTCACTCTATGTGAATGCCCAGCAACCTGTATAATTTATCATGTCCTATTGTATTATTTTTGCCACTCAGTATGTTTACTGGTAGATTTATAGGAGCATTCTAGCTACCACAAATAAAGGAAACCATACAACGTATGTTTCTTTGGGTCTGGCTTACTTCACTTATTATTATTTTTCCAGTCTTTCCATTTCTGTACAAATGGTACATCATCATTCTTACTGATAGATGAGTAGAAGTAGAAATGGCCAATAGACACATGAAATGCTCAACATCTCTGGCCATAAAAGAAATGCAAATCAAAACAATACTGAGCTTATATATCGCTCCAGGTAGAATGGTCACTATCAAGAAAACTAATAATAACAAATGCTGATGTGGCCAGAAGGGACTGCTACTATACTATAGATGGAAACGTAAACTTGTTCAACCACCATGGAGATTCCTCAAAAGACTAGACATAGAGCTTCCCTATGACCCAGCAATTCTACTCCTAGACATTTATCCATAGAACACAAAGAAGCCCACACTAAAGCAACCAGCACAACCATGTTCATTATAGCATTGTTTACCATAGGTAAAATATGGATCATGAAAATGTAGTGTAGTGTTTATATATATATATATATATATATATATATATAGAGAGAGAGAGAGAGAGAGAGAGAGAGAGAGAGATTTTTAAACCAGATTATCTGGTAGATCCTTTAGTGTCTGTTTGGTCCTCTTCATATTCAATTGATTATCTTTATTTCTGTTTGCTTTCCTAGTTATCATGTTTGCCTAATTTCATCATTGGCTTATCATGTTTTAAACTGCTATCATTTTCTCCCCTAACTTATCTGCATGTACTGGACTAGTACTTGTTTGTCCACAGAGAGTTTTTAATCTATAGCCCTGATAGAATCAGCAATTGTACCCCTTTTCATTCTCTAAACTTTCCAAGTGTTCAGAATAAATTACATAATTGCTATGCATCAGAACAGAGTTCCATTGTTAATTTCTTGTTAATTGTTTGCTTATCCCACAGAATCTCAATTCTCAATGATTGGACACTGTCCAACTGCTCATTATTACACTCCCTGAGTACAGTGCATATTACTCACTCATATATGTGGTCATAACAGGAAAGAATACTTAACTTTCAAATGTTCACTGGCAGTTAAGTAAGAAATGACAGCTTAAGGAATCTGACTAGGTTTTGTCAAAATTAGTGACAAAGATTGTTGCTTATAGGAAAACTAAAATTATAAAATTTGCAAACATAAACAAGCTTTAACAGGAAGGGAAAATGGAAGTCATCATTACTAATTTTCACTTTTCTTATTCAATAGTCTAATAATTATCATTACATCACCAGTAGAGATTAAGTACATTCCTTAATACTTCCTATAAGGAACACCCACAAATATACTAATACCCAGATTTCTAGCATTACAAGACTTGACTTCATGCTGCACAAACATAACTATGAGAAAACACAATTAATAAAGAGAATCTACTACTTAAGTACTATATTTTTGAATGCTTTTCTTTTGTGCATGTCTTTGCTGGTACTGGAGATGAACTTAGGGCCTCATATGCTCACAGCTTTCTTGCTCATGACTGATGCTCTGGATGTGATTAAATCCATTTTTCTGTTGTGTTGCTGCCTATACTTCTGAGTGTCACAGCTATGAAAAAAAAAATCACCTAATCTAAGGTCAACAACACTTATACCTTTGTATTTTTCTAAGAGTTTGATTGTTTAAGTGCTCATTATTAGTTCTTTGATCTATTTTGAGTTAATTCTGTACATGGCATAAGTCAGAGTTCAACTTTTTCTCTTCTACATGGGTATCCAGTTGATAACCAAGCACTGTATTTTGAAAAGACTATTCTTCCTTCAATGCATTGTCTCTAACTTTGCCAGAAATCAGCTGACTAACTCAGCACTCAAGCTTGTAATCCTAGTTACTCAGGAGGCTGAGATCTGAGGATGACGGTTTGAAGCCAGCTGGGCCTTGTTTCCAATTAACCACCTGAAAACTGGAAGTGGTGCTGTGGCTCAAGTGATAGAGAGCTAGCCTTGAGAAAAAAAAAAGCCCAGAGACAGCACTGAGGCCCTGAGTTCAAATCCCATGATATACATAACACACACACACACA
>NW_012267223.1:8425529-8431548 GCF_000151885.1 Dipodomys ordii | reverse complement strand
TAAATGCCCAAAAGTGGGATTGCTGGGTCATAGGGGAGTTCTATGTGAAGTCTTTTGAGGAACCTCCATAGTGCCAGAAAGCTAGTTTTTAAAGCAGGAAGATAAAGCCACTTTAGGAGCAGAGAATCCAAAGGCATAATCTTAGACAAAATTCCTCCCAGGCAGAAGGAAAGAGAATTGCAAAGGCTCAGAATTAGATTTGTTTTCCTATGTCTGGCCAATATGAAGTTCCTTCCTTAAACTGAAGGATAGGAGATAATCCTTGAATTTCACTGTTTTATGTTTTCTGCCCATGAAAAACAAGTTCTAAGTTAACGGAACATTAAGACATGAAAATAGCTTGGTCCCTGGACAATTCTCTTAACTTTCCTGGAAGTAACTTTCCTGGGGAAAGCATATACATGAGATCCACTTTGGGACCATAAAGATTTTACAAAAACAACTTAGCAATGGAAGCATATTACTGATCTTCTGAGATTTCTTTGGTTGAGTTTTGCCTTCTTTTATTTTAGGAACTATCTCTTACTGGATTAGAAATGCTTACTCATATTCATTAGTTTATGCTCTTGTAAAAAAAAATCTATATTTTGACTCTTTCACCCCAAAGTACCAGAGAATTTGATGCTAGGAAATGTAAAGTTGTTTCTCTGAAATAGACTTCCAACCCTAACCATTCAGATTTCTGTCCCCACATCTTGTCTGGTGTGTTAAGTGTAAAAGAATCAGAAATATATGGATTACATTTCCATTAAAGCACATATACTCTTAATAGAGAAGAAGAAAGAAATAAAACAGCTGACCCACAGCTAGGTGCTAGAGGTTCATGTCTATAATCCTAGCTACTCAGGAGGATGACATCTGAGGATCATGGTTCAAAGCTAGCCCCAGCAGAAAAGACATCATGAAACTCTTATTTCTAATTAACTACTCAAAAAACCAGAAGTGGAGCTGTGGTTCAAAGTGGTAGAGTGCTAGCCTTGAGCAAAACAGCTCAGAGACAGCACACAGGCCCCAAGTTCAAGCCCCACAACTAACAACAACAACAACAAAAATAGCTGACGCACTGTGGTTCAGTGTTTGAGAATCTACAGGTTTTGGAGAAGAGTGGATGAACCCCAAAGACAGCCCCATCTACCTATCCCAAAGGAGGAGGAACATGCTAGTTTTCATTTCACTATAAAAGACTGTTTACTGGATCACTGGCAAGTCTTTTTGTCACCCAAAAAGTCCCAGCTAAGGATTAAGAAAGAAAACGTTCATGAGCGGGCTTAGACTTGCCTGAAATACACAGAACATTTTGAATCTACTTGTTTCCAAGTTCATGACTGTCAGTCATTCACAGCAGTCTAAAACAATCATTTTCAATCACTATGGAAAGGGCTTTCCTCCCCTTCCCTCCCACTGACCACAACTACCAGAGCAACCCTCCCCTCAAAGAAAAAAAGAAGAGAAAAAGAAACTAACATTTTCAACATTTTTAGCACTGTCGGATCCATAATTGTTATAATTTGATCTTGTTTAGGAAAGGAGGAGGCTGAGTAAGTTGCGTTCCCAGACTTAAAATTACAATGTCATTCCTGGTGACACAATGAGCCCTTTCAACTACCATTGTGTCCTAGGAAATGACAATTCCATAGAGCCTGGGCCCTGTGGCTACGGGCTATTGCTGAGCATTAGTCAGAGGTCCAGACTTTGAGTCAGCACTTCCGGTTGCTACAGGAAGTAATCTTCACCGCTATTCCCAGGGCACCATAATGCCCCTCAGATATGAGAGCTTCCATATATTGCATAACTGTAGTATTCAGTCCCAAATACCTACTGGTCCGTGTTGCCACTTCAGCAGGAGGCCCCTGCCTCTCTGATTCTTAGGCAGAACAGAACCCCTTTTTGATTTAGAGCCAGTGTCCCACAAGGAATATACTGGCTTCTTCCACTTCAAAAAAGCCTTCCTTTTAAGGACATCATCTACTTTCCATTTCCTTGACCAAGACTGCAACTCCAAAATCTCGATTCCTACTCATCACAAAGAGGTATGTTTTTCATAACTGTAAAGCTCCAAGCCAAAAACCATATTGCCTTCCAATAACTACTGCTCTCAGATACTCATGATGATGACCTGCCTCAGAAAATGGCCCAGTTAGGGTCAAAATAGAGAACAGACCTTTGCATTTTCAGTTACAGAAGACAATCAGAAACAATCGAGGCAAATAGATGTGTACATGCTGCTATGTCTAGACCTGAGGTTAGTCAGACCTGGTCATTGTTGCCAGACCTCTACAGGACTCTTGGAGTTTAGAGTCGAAGCTGTCAAATCCACTTCTCTTTTTATTCATATGTTGCTTTTACTTTGAAGTTCAAGTTTCTAATGTTGAGGGTTTTGTGTTGTTGTTGTTGTTGGCAACCATGGGTAATAGAAGGCTTCTTGAACTGTTATTTTTTTCATAGTATTGAAAATCTTACAGTTTACTAAATTCACTTGAACTTCCCAGATCAGTTCTCAGGACGGGAGGCTTTCTAGATCCCTGGCCATCTGTGCTCTAGTTGTCCCCATTCTGATCTCTGATTTCTCTCCTTAGGGACGGCTACCGCTGATTCTGGCCCCCACGTCATACACGCGGCTCCATGTGCTACTCCCTCTGCCTGTCATGCTCTTCTGAGTGCTGCGTGCAGTGTGGCTCACTCCATTCCCCATCTGTAAAAAAAAAAGCAGTTAGAAAAGCCAGGTTCGTCTCTTTCCCTCATCTCCTGTCCCTGCCTGTCCCACGTTAGAAGTTTCTTTACAACTTATTGCCATATGGTATATGACTGACAGATCAACTCTCTCTTATCCTAGATTCACAAATGCAAACATCATTTTAACAAAAGCAGGGCTGGGAAGGTGGCTCAGTGGTAGAGCGCTTGCCTGGCATGCATGAGGCCCTGGGTTCCATTCCTCAGCACCACATAAGCAAAAAGAAAAATGCCGGAGTGGTGCTGTAGCTCAAGTGGTAGAGCGTTAGCCTTGAGCTGAAGAGATGAGGGACAGCACCCAGGCCCAGAGTTCAGGCCCCACGACTGGACCCCCCCCAAAAAAAGCATTCACTTTTTGTTCACTCTGATAGTAAAGAGATTCCTATTTAGTGTCTTTCCTATTGTGTCCACTTGATGGACAGAACCTCAGAGCTTCTATGCAGCCTCAAAGAGAAAGCTAACAGGTGCCTGCCTCTAAGATGTAGCAGGGGAGATTAAAAGGCAGGTTATACCTCAGCATGCTCCCTACACACACACACACACACACACACATACACACACATATACACACACATACACACACATATATACACACACACATATACACACATATACACACACATATACACACACATACACACACATATACACACACACATACACATATACACACATACACACACACACACACACACACACACACACGGACATCCAGTAAATAACAATTTAGTGTAGTGGCATGCCCTTTATGTAAAAGCTCATCTTGGGCTTTATGAATTCCTTATGATTATAAATAAGGCTAATATAGTAGGAAGAGAATGATACTCTCTTCCCTCTCAAGATTAGATCCAAGTAATAATAATCATAATAATTGTAAACATTAGATAGTAGTTATGGTGTGCTAGGGATCCAATAGAACAGGAACGAGCAAGATTGCAATAGAAGTGAGACAAAACAAGGAAGGAAGGGAAGGAGGGAGTGAGGGAGGAAGGAAGGAAGGAAGGAAGGAAGGAAGGAAGGAAGGCAACATCCTGGGCTTGATCCACAATACCAAAAAGGAAAAGAAAGAGAAAGAAAGAAGAAAAGAAAGAAAGGAAAGGAAGGAAGGAAGGAGAAAGAAGGAAAGAAAGAAAAGAGAAGGAAAGAAAGAGAAAGAAAGAAAGAGAAAGAGAGGAGAGAGAGGAAGAGAGAGAAAAAGAAAGAGGGAAAGAAAGAGAGAGAGAAAAAGAGGGAGAAAGAGAGGGAGGGAGGGAGGGAAGGAGAAGGAAGGGAAGAAAAGAAAGAGAAAGAGGAAGGAAGGGAGGAGGTGAGAAAAATGAAGGGAGGGGAGAAGATATGCAATGTATATCAGCATATAATGTACATTTGTATATATGGATATACATACACACACACTCCAAAAATGCACATAAGTACATGCTGCATTTTATAGATGAGGATTCTAGGACAAAAAGAGACTAACATACTGGGCTATTGTCATGTAGCTAGAATAGCTATATGGTTCTGGGATTTAGAACTAAGTTTCCTGCTTTCAGAGCTCCTATTACATGATGCATTTCTTCTTCTAGAAGTATTTATAGTCCTTTCACAACTACAGTGATAAAATCTCCACAAGAATTTTTTCAGTGTCTAGAAAAAATTAATGACAAACTAGCCATATCCCTTCAATCTCAGTTACACATATAGGAAGATCATTGTCCGACATAAACCGTAGGGAAGAAATGAGACCCTACTGAAAAATAACTAAAGTAGAAAGGTCTGGAGATATGGGTCAAGTTAAACCCCAGTTCTGCAATGAATGTGTGTGTGTGTGTGTGTGTGTGTGTGTGTGTGTGTAAAATAGGACAACCATTTTAACTTAATTGATGTATATAGCACAGTACATGGAACAACTATATAATTACAAGGTTTTTTCCCAAGCCCTTGTGAAATATTTAATGAGATAGATGAAATTCCAAGGAGGGAAGCCAACCTCAACAATTTCAAGTAATCAAAATCCAAAGGGACAACAGTGAAAATAAAATAAGTGCTAACAAAATTGTATTGCAAGCCTTCAAATATTTTGAAATTAAACCAGAATATGATAATAAACCAATGAATTAAAAATGTAGCAATGAAAATTGGTAAGTATTACAAAATAATAATAATAATTAGGAGTATAAAAAGCAATACTAAGAGAGAAATTAGTAACGCTACCAAATATAGTCACTAAACATAGTAGACAAGAAAAATAAGATTAATCAAATATAAGACTCTCCTGGATGTGAATTGGGAGTCATCTTCAAGTCTGTGGGCCTGGTTAACATTACCCAGAGAAACTTATAGGACTTGCCTACAAGTCCTAACACAACCCTGGGACCCAACTCAGCACCAACACTGGTCTGTGGGACCTGACAGATGTGCTCCAAAATTATGACAGGCCTGCAAGGGAGACAACCTGCCTTGGATCCCACAGTTTCCAAGTTGCAAGCCTGCAAGTGTGGGTTGGGAACCTGCCACTTCCTAGAGGATGCCGAAGTGGGTAGGACATTTTCCTGGCACAGCCATAGGCTTCATTGTCAGATGACATGGTGTGACTCCCAGTCTCTAAGCCTCAGTTTCCCAGGCTATAAAAATAAACATAAAAAGCATTGGGTTTCCACGTTGTACATGTGTGTCACATGTGCACTATGTGCTGGGCACTGTGCTCCATGATCGGGACAGATAGCAGACAGATTTCCCCACATCCAGCCTAAGGGAGGGATAGGGTATTGTGAGCAGGCAAGCACAATACAGTGTGACAAGCACTCTGACTGTGGAAAGGCCTCTTTCCTCTTCATATAGTAACTCATAACAACCTCCACATGCTTTAAAGAAACACCAGGAAGTGTACTTGAAAGGGATGGGGTGGGGTCAAGGGGAAAGCTGTAAAGGAATGAAGAGGAGAAGAGGGGGAGAATTTAAAAATTTAATGTATATTCTACAAACTTAAGAAGAGGGAAGGGGGGATAGGGGAGGAATGAGTGAGAATGTTAAAAGGGGTGACATTGATCGAGATACGTTGTATTGCTTTATTAAATGGCAACTCCTTTGTACAACTACTTAAAGTCAATAAATATTTTTAAACAAAAAATAAGATTCTCCTGAAGCAAGAAAAAAATAGCTTAACACAGAAGAAAGTAAAGGGAATAACAGAAAGAAAGAAAAATGTTACACGCCAGGCGCTGGTGGCTCACGCCTGTAATCCTACCTACTCAGGAGGCTGAGATCTGAGGATCACGGTTCAAAGCCAGCCCAGGCAGGAAAGACC
>NW_012267223.1:8422902-8423602 GCF_000151885.1 Dipodomys ordii | reverse complement strand
AAACAAAGGAGGAGGCTGCAATGCTTGATAAGAAATGTACTCATTATCTTGCCCATGTAATTGTAACCCCTCTGTACCGTATGTTCACAAAAAATTAAAATTAAAAAAAAAGATTTACATGCTGATCTGCAAATAAAGATAACGTATTTTTCCTTTCCAAATCGATGTCTGTCATTTCTTTTCCTTATTTCTAATCATATCCTTTAGTAGTATTTTAAGTAGCAGCAGCAAAGTAGAAATCTTGTCTTGATCCTGATCTTCAATATTATAAATGCAGTCAACACCAATGCAATGATTGCCAAATGCCACTCAGTGGTACAATAATGAAAGCCAGATATGCTTAGTTTCCCAGTGATAAAAGAAAATATTAAGTGACTGTATGACATAAATAAGTAAGGCAATCAGCACTAATGCATATACATATAATATATATTATATTAGTCTATATATATATATATATATATATAACATATATAGTATACTAGTCTGTCCAACTATAGACCTGAAATAATTAGCTAGATGATATATATATATATAACTATATTCATTATATATAATATTATATGCGTAACAGAAAGCTAGTTTTTTTTATTTCATTTTTTTTAAATTTTATTTTATTTTATTTGTGAACATACTTTACAGAGGGGTTACAATTGCATGGGCAGGATAATGCGTACATTTCTTACCAAGCATTGCAGCC
>NW_012267223.1:8387169-8417852 GCF_000151885.1 Dipodomys ordii | reverse complement strand
AACCGGAAGTGGCGCTGTAGCTCAAGTGGTAGAGCGCTCGCCTTGAGCTGAAGAGCTGAGGGACAGTGCCCAGGCCCAGAGTTCAAGCCCCACGACCAACAAAAAAAAAAAAAAAAAAGAAAAATGTTACAAATAAAAAGAAATCAAAATACAAAAAAACCTCACAAAAACCTTTCTCCTATGAAAAGATTTAAAAATGTAAGACTGATCAATAGGAAATGATATAAAATATAAGCTACCAATATCAGAGATGAAGAGATTGATACCTTATATTTTGTATCACTTTATATTATCATTACAACTTCTACAGATATAAATGAACGAATTAATTGTGGACAAGTTTTTGCCAGGGCATTCTACAATAAAATATTTTTTTAATTTTATTGCTAGGGTGATATACAGAGGGGTTACAGTTACATAAGTAATGTAGTGATTACATTTCTTGTCTAATTTTGTTACCCCTTCCCTCATTTTTCTCCCTCTTTCCCTTCCCCTAACATCCTGCCCCCAAGTTATACAGATCATTCCCAACATAATGGCTTGTGACTATCACTGTTGCGTTGGTTCCCCCTTTGCCCTTTGTATCACCATTTTGTTGTTCTTCCTTTTCCTAGTTCAGATAAATTTATATACAATACCCAAGGTAATTCAAACTCTGAAAGACAGCAATTGCCAAACAGGTGTACCCAGCAAAACTAATATCCACAATTGATAGCAAAACTAAAATCTTTCATGATAAAAACTAAAGGAATTCATGAACAGTAAACCAGAACTACAAAGGATACTAAAAGGAAGCCTACCATCTGAAGAAAACTTTACAACTTGGGGTAGCAAGGGAGTAGGCAGGGTCAAACGGGCAAAAATGAGGGAGGAAATAACCCTGTTCAAAAAGAAATGTATTCATGACCTTACCTATGTAACTACATCCCTCTGTACATCAACTTTACAATAATTTTTTTAAAATCAAAGACAAGGAAACACAGCACTGAATAAAAATCACTAACCCAAGAAGAGGAAAAAAGCACAGCACCAAATGCCAGGAAATATGACATCTTTCCCCATAGTAGTGCTAAACATTAGTGAGCTCAACTCACAAACCAAAAGACATAGAGCAGCAGATTGAATCAAAAAATAAAATCTGACCATTGCTTTCTCCAATAACCTCAGCTCACAGTCAAAGACAAACATAAACTCTGAGTGAAAGGATGGAAAAAGATCTTTCATGCAAATGCACCCTGCAAGAAGACTGAAGTAGCCATTCTGTTAGCTGATAAAATCGACTTCCCATTAAAATCAGTATGGAGAGACAAGAAAGGCCTTTACATATTAGTAAGGGGAATGATCTATGAAGAGGAAATCACAGTGGTTAATAGTTACACACCAAACAATGGAGTACCCAAGTACATTAAACAAAAAATCTTCGACTTACAGAATGTGATAGACCACAATGCAGTAATAGTGGGAGACTTGCACACTCTACTCTGACCAAAGGAGGACAAGTCAACCGAAACAAAAGATCAGCAAAGAAGCTTCTGAATTAAATGACCCAATAACCTAAACACCCAACAACCACCTAATTCACAATCTTCTCATCTGCCCAGGGAACATTTTCCAAAATTGACTGTATCTTAGGACACACAGCAGGCCTGAACAAATACAAGAGGATTGAAATAACTCCTTATATCCTATCTGATCACAATGGAATTAAACTAGTTCTCAACAACAAAACATGCCACACAAAACACACAAATACATGGAGACTGAAAAACACACTGCTGAACAACACATGTATCACTGAAGAAATAAAGGAGGAAATCAGAAATGCCTTACAATTCAATGAAAAACATATCATAGGGGAAACTTTGGGAAATTGTGAAAGCAACGTTGAGAGGAAAATTCTTAGCTCTAAATGAGACATAAAGAAAACAGAAATGAGCAAGTAAATAGCCTCATGATACAACTAAAGCTGCTAGAAGAACAGGAACACACCAACCCCAAAATGAGTAGGCAGAGAGAAACAGTAAAGAATAGGGCAGAAATCAATGAGATAGAGACTCCCAAAACTATATATAAAATAAACCAAGCCAGGCGCCGGTGGCTCACACCTGTAATTCTAGCTACTCAGAAGGCTGAGATCTGAAGATCAAGGTTCCAAACCAGCCAGGGCAAAAAGTCCGTGAGACTCTTATCTCTAATAAACAACTACAAAACTGAAGGTGGCATTGTGGAGTGGTAGAGCGCTAGCCTTGAGCTGAATAGCTGAGGGACAGCACCCAGACTCAGAGTTCAAGCCCCAGGACCATAAAAAAAAAAAAAATCAACCAAAACAAAAAGCTGATTCTTTAAAGACTCATAAGAAAATTAGGAATAGCAGAAAGTCTTATGAAGTGCCTGATTAACATATCAACTAAAAGATAAACCTCTTATTTAGTGATAATACAGAAAAATGTCACTTGTCAACTGTTCAACATTGAAATGTAGATCCCAGCCTCTTCGGGTAAACTGTGAAAGCAAAGAAAGTAAAGACCCATTAGGCCCAATTATGAGGCTATATTAATTTAAACAATGTAGTATTGACCCAAAGATAGGATAAAATGACTATGCATAGACCCACACACTCATACTACACTTCACTTATGAGTTGTCGGTGGGAGCGGGGAAGATGGCCATGTTAACCAACAGTACGCTGGCTTGGTTGGAGAGGCAGAAGAACAAAATGAGTCATCCTCAGAATACTGGAAAGTTTGGAGCTGTTGTGGCCTGCCTTGTTTACGTTACACCAGCCTAGTCTATTGCAAGGTCTCCGCCACTCACTGGCTTCTGCTTACCTGATCCAATGTTGCTAAAACTCGTTTGTTTAGTTGTTTATTTCTCCTTTGTATTAAGATGTCCGTCCATATGGTAAGCCATCTTTCCCAACACTCTTAAACCTCCTACACCAAACGTGACCTCTAGATGTAAGCAGGTCGGCCACAGAATCCTGTTCAGAATTATTTCCCAAGCTGCCTGAGGTACCTGCAGTGTTCGATGATGAATTTGGAGTGAAAGAACCAAGGGGAGGGAAATGGCATTAAACCCAGATACACATGAAGTGAGTAATGCTCGTCTAGCCAACATAGACTTCACAGTGAAGCAAAGAGAGAGGAGAGCGAGCGAGCGAGAGAGAGAGAGAGAGAGAGAGAGAGAGTAATTTGTCAAAGTTCCATGAGTTTGGATTCAATCTGAACCATATGTAGCTCCAGATTAGATCATATTCTTATGATAAAATTACTAATTTTGTCTTCAATTCTGTCTGTTACTCAGTATTTCCATGATCTCCTAGTAGCTGATCTCATGCATTATTTATTTGGTCTGTATCTCTCTGAAGATAAGGGACTTTGACTGCGGTCCTGAATTTTCAATATTCAGTTAGGAAGGTATCCGTAGAAATACAGGAGAGTCAAGCACACACTGACCCTGGAACCTGAAGAGCAAGCATCCTCAGTTGCTAGCAGTATGACCATCCCTTCCCTGGGTGTCTAGGCCTTCTTCTCTGTGAAATGAGATTCACAGAAGTATCTCTCTGGTTGATTTGTTTTGTGAAGTAAGACATAAGGAGTCAGGTCCTTAATACCTGGTGCCTGGTACTTAGTGACAAAGGGAAATAATTAATATTTTTGATAGTTATAACCATGCAGAAAAGTCTTGCTTCCTAAACACTGGCTTTTGCAAGTTGCATTATCAGCCTGGGGTTTTCATTCCTTGTGGTATTTTACAACAAATTACTATTTTTCTGAGCTTTTACGGCTCAGTTTTTATCACAAGAGAGGGCAAAGGGTGACTTGCTTTTCTAAGCAGAAAGCAGAACAGGAAGTAAAACAGAGTGGTAAAAATAGAGCTTGTGTTTCAGAGCCATGGCATTGGTTTCCAACCCCTTGTTGCTGTCACTCAACTGGGCAAGCTTGTAAGGAGTGACTGGATTCCTCTCCACCATCAACCTCATAAGAGGATTGCTAGGGTTAACTAAGAGAATTCACTGAAATCATTTGCCATGTGTTTTATGTACCTGCTAAGTCATTGGCCACTGTGTTATTAGTGTAGGGTTACTTCAATTCACTGGTAAATTGCACTTTCATAAATCAAAATACTTTACTGTCTTTTAATTTCCAGTAGCAGAAACTTTATGTCTCTTAACACAACACTGGTCATACCAATGAGACATTTGAAAACTTACCCTGGCAAATTGCTCATTGGAGAATGAGAGCTCCTCTGTATATCAATAATATACAAGCTTCAGGCATTCACATATTAAAGTTCAGCTATGATGCAGAAAATAGGTGTATATATCTGAGGATCCCAGTTCAAAGCCAGCCTGGGCAGGAAAGTCTGCAAGACTCTTATCTCCAATTAACCACTGGAAAACCGGAAGTGGTACTGTGGCTCAGTGGTAGAGTGTCTGCCTTGAGCTGAAGAGCTCAGGGACAGCGCCCAGGCCCAGAGTTCAGGCCCTATGACCGATAAAAATTTTTAAAAAGCAGGCAGTGAAATCCAGTTGTTGTTAATAACATACAAAGAGCCCAAAGCAAAGCAATAAGGGAAATAAATTATAAGGCAGTGGGTATATTGGCTCAGACCCAGTAACATAAGACATTCATTATACCAAGACACTGTAAATCTGTAACACTCTTTAAATCTCTCAGCTGGTTAATGTAAGATGAGAGAAAGTGTGTAAGTCAATAAAATTATCAGCTACATCTATATCCAAAGAATACAAAAGGCTCAGCAGTGGAAATATAGAGAGGTTAATAGCAATCATTTTTAATAAACACTTTGGCCTATACTATTCTAGGCAAGAACCTCACATAAGCAGAAAATACTGAGCCTCTAAATGAGCCACTCAGTGAACCAGGTTTTTGAGTTGCCAGGACAGCTTACTGGCAGTCAGGTCACAGGGTACAAGGTTTTTCATGGGTTCAAATGTCAGGACAGTCCTTGGGGAAAGGGTATTTGAAGGATGAGTGTTGTATCACTACAGGCTGAGGTTCAAAAGCCAATTCCAGTTAAGGCTGATAACAGTTTCTGACATTTAGAGACATTTTATCCTTCAAAACTCTTGGATGGCTCAATTGCTTGCCTGGATTTTCTGTTTCTATGGAAACTGGAGATTTGAAAGTGTTCATATTAGTGGACTACTTTCATTTCTTTCTGTTTTTGTTTTTTTGAAACTTGACTCTTCCCTCAGAACCTTCTCTCCGGGGTTCAAAGGTGATTGTGCTGTCCAAATCAGTATTGGCAACAGTCTCCCAAATGAGCTACCTGCTCGTGAGTATCCTAGACAATTGCACTGTGGGTATGGAAAGAACTTCTATTTGCATGTACTACATTCTGAAAGTAAGAAGAAAATTAAGTTTTAGCAATACTCCATGTGTAGTGTGGACATCAGTCCGCATAATGATGCCATGGATTAGAAAGAGGTGAACTCAGCCGCGAACTGGAGTGTCCTTCCAGGAGGCACAGTGGTCTGCAGGCCTACAGAAAGGGAGTCATGGCACCTGGGTCCCCTTTTTCTCTCTCATCTTGATGTAACATCACAGTTTACTTGCTCCCAATTTATGAGAATTATGATTTCTGCTATCCAGTTTCAACTAACCACCCTGTAATGGACAAGTAGCTTATGCAATCCATGCATGGCAAAGCAGCCAAGATTTGCAAATATATATATATATATATATATATGAATATATATATATCTCAGAGTTGAAACAGGATAGCAGTCATAAGCATGCAGCTCTAAAGCTAGACTCCCCAGGCTCAAATTCCTATAACAATGATGTACTTACGAAGTGAATGTGGGCAAATCACTTAATCTCACTGTGTATCCATCCCTCCTTGTCACTTAGGAATGTAACAAGACACTCTCATCCCAACAACAATGGCTGTGAGGCCAATAAAATGAGTAAAACATTAAAAAGTAGCTTTTAGAGCTAGGTGTGGTGACACATGTCTGTAATCTCAGCACTCCGGAGACTGAAGAAAGAGGATTATGAATTAAAACCTAAGCAGGCCACATAGTGATTTCCAGGCCAAGCTGAAATTTAGTCTCAAAATATTGACTACTAGCAACAAGGAAAACAGCACTTTTCCTCAGCATCCTTGGAATAAGCTACAGAAAATAGATCTGATCATCTAAAATTGTCAAAAAAGAGCAGTTGTGATGTGTGTTCCTATCTTCTCTATAGCTAAAGTTATTTGGGTCATGGGATATAGCAATAAGTAATTGTGGTGTGTGGGTGCATGTATGTGTATGTGTGTGCTGTGTGCTGTGTATTTGCGTGTGTTCTGTATATGGCTGTATGTGTATGTGTGCATATGTAAGAGAAACAAGTAGAACATTATATTTACAGAACAGGAAAGATTCTAGCAATTATCTTTGCATTTCTAAAGTCATTCAATACACAATGTAAACGGAATCCCATTTGAACCTTCTTATGTAATAACAGAGAATAAAATAGCTTGTGTACTCTATTAGAATGCAAAGCTTGTTCCTTATAAAGTAAAAATAGCTAAGATAATTCATGGAAAGATTTTTTTTGTCAGAAAATTCTTCTGACAAACAAGGAAACTCAACTAATGATTTAAAGAAATAGCCAACAGTTGTTTATGTGTATGTATCTGTTGGCCATTCTTACTTCTTCTGAGAGTCTCTCTTTAAGTCTTTAGCCCATTTTATTGATTGAGTTGTTGAGTTTGGGACTGTTTATTTGCGTGTGGGGGGGTGGTAATTTTTTACCTTGAAGTATGTTTTAGACATGAGGCCCTTTTCTGCCTAGCTAGTAAATACCTCCCTTTCTGTGGGCTTTCTATTCATCTTGCTAGCTATGTCCTTTGCCATGCAGAAGCATTTCAGTTTGATTCAATCTCATTTATTCAGTCTTTCTTTGATTTGTTGTGATTCTGAATCTTTATTTAAGAATGGCCATTAGAAACATAAAGAAGTGTTCAACATCTCTGGCCATAAAATAAATGGAAATCAAAATAACATTGAGATTCTACCTCACTCCAGTTAGAATGGTCATCATCAAGAAAACTAACAATAACAAATGCTGGCAAAGATGTGGCCCAAAGGGAACTCTGCTACACTGTTGATAGGAATGTAAATTTATTCAACCATTCTAGAAAGCAGTATGGAAATTCCTTAAAAGACTAAACATAGAGCTTCCCTATGACCCAGTAATCCCACTCCTGGACATTATCCAAATGACCACAAATCAGGTCACACTAAAGCCACCACTACAACCATGTTCATTACAGTATTCTTTACCATAGGCAACATAGGGAACCAACCCACATGCCCCTCAGTGGACAAATGGATCAATAAAATGTGGCATATATACAGAATGGAATTCTACTCATCCATCAGAAAGCATGATATTGAACATTCATAAGGAAATGGTAGGACTTGGAAAAAAATTATACTAAGCAAAGTAAACCAGACCCAAAGAAATATAGACTGCATAGTTTCCCTTATTTGTGGTTACTGGAATGTGCCTAGAAATCTACAAGTAAACACTTGTGTGTGTGTGTGTGTGTGTGCATGTGTGAAATATATATACATATATATTTATATTGAAATGAACTCCAAGAAAAGGAAACAAGAGACACTTTTTAGTTGCCATTGTTTCTTTTCCTTTTGTCTCCTTTGTTACTTGGTTGTATTTGGGAGAGTAAAGGGGGGGCACAGAAATGGTGGAACAAAGGTGAACAAATACAACAGATGCTTGATACTATGTGGGAAATGAACTGTATGTCTTATGGATCAGGACAGAAGGGAAAAACTGAGAGAAGGGGAAACATGATTCAAAAAGAATTGTACTCATTATCTGATTCATGTAACTGTAACCCTTCTGTATATAACTCTACAATAGCAATAAATAAAAATTAAATTAAAAAAGAAGTAGCCAACAGTTTAGTAACAATGAGCTTTTCTATAGGTTGAATGGAAAAAACACCCACTTTTTACATTATCTTGGTTGAGCAGCTACTTTAGAGATTATCTTTCAATAACAAAACATACGTCAAACCAATACAAAGCACAACATAACAAAGTATATTCTTAATGATAAATGCCTATACAGTTCCCAAGAAACATTGATGAGATTGTTCAATAAAGACTAACACTGAGGCCGGGCGCTGGTGGCTCACGCCTGTAATCCTAGCTACTCAGGAGGCTGAGATCTGAGGATCGCGGTTCAAAGCCAGCCCGGGCAGGAGAGACCTTGAGACTCCTATCTCCAATAAACCACCAGAAAACCAGAAGTGGCGCTGTAGCTCAAGTGGTAGAGCGCTCGCCTTGAGCTGAAGAGCTGAGGGACAGCGCCCAGGCCCAGAGTTCAAGCCCCACAACTGACCAAAAAAAAAAAAAAGACTAACACTGAGGAAGATGTATTTAATGGAATAATGGAATAAAAGACCCCAATGTTAGTTGGCAGAGCTGGCATAGCATAGATCACATTAATTCAGTGGGAGGAAGCCAGAGTTGAATATGTCCAATAATTGCCAGATGCAATCACTGTGCTTGTTTTTATAGCTATAGTATTACAAAATAAAGTAATTCTAAACTATGAATTACTTTATACCATGAAGTTTTTCTCATTCTTTTCCTGGCAGATTTGAATTAATGGCACATTAATCTATTTCATTTAAGTTGGGGGACATTTGTTTCTTTTGAACAATGATCCAGTCTTTATTGTCATGTCCAATGTTCAGCACAATTGTACTTCCCACCGTAGGTACAAACATTCAAACACATGCTCAGTCAACATTGTGATAGAACATTGCCTAAACCACAATGCAAATTCTAATTCTAATACATTTTAAAGTTGCTTAGTCGTTTCCAAGGAAAGGGTCTGTGTTGAAGTATTTAACATTTTCTAGATGAAAGATATTTTTCATGCCAAGGTTAAATGTCTCAAGCTACATTTCAAACCTACTTTTTTCAGTATAATGTTTCTTAAAGTTATACACTGCTCCTGTGAAAGAATGCATATACCTAAGTAGGCAGTCTCCTTTGAGATGCTCTGGACTTTATTAAAATATGTATGAAAACAAAAAGCAAATGTGAGATGGGGCAGGAGGATAGAAGACACATTGTACTCAGAAACCTACCTGTTGAATTGAAACCCCTTTGTACAACTACTTAAAGATAATAAAAAGTAAAAATAAGCCAGGGACCCATGCCTCACATCTGTAATCCTAGCTACTAGGGAGGCAGTGATCTGAGGATCATAGTTCAAACCCATCCAGGGCAGGAAAGTCTGTGAGCCTCTAATCTCCAACTAACTACCAACAAGCTGGAAGTGGAACTGGTGCTAGCCATGAGGAAAAATATCTCAGGGACACTGCCCAATCCTAAGTTCAAGCCCCAGGACCAACATACACCCCCCTCCAAAATGATTAAATACTAATAATAAATAAATAAATGCAAAAGAAAAGCAAATGTGCAAGTATGAGTACTAACAGGTACCTTTGAGGAGGTAAAGAACTAGGCTCCTTTAATGGGGTTGCTTGTGTGGTGGCATGCTAGCTTGGTAGAGGCACGTGGACTGGCAGCTGTGGTGAACTGAAAATTTGTAGGAGCATTCCAGCTGCCAGCTCATGGGCTTTCACAGGTGTCAGAGTGTAGCAAGAACAGAGACTGTGGGAGTTCTGCTTGTTGTATTCCACAAACTCAGAAGAACCTTGAGACTAGGTGGGTTTGGAGTTATAGGTTTATTAGGGGGGAGAAACTGTGGTTTGAATTGCCAGATTTTGAAAAAAGAACTCAAAGGAAGCATTCAAGATTGCCAAAGGGACATGAAAAGACACATACCAAAATCACCAGCAGAAATCACCAATTTCACACACATTCGGATAAGGTGGCTACTGTTGTGTTAAGGAGAAATTGGAAGCCTCACTAATGTGAGACTTTCTTAACAATTCCTTTTCAATCCAGTCTTGTGATCATTTGCCTAATTCACTCATGGCAATTTTTGTTGTTGTTGTTGTTAGGGGAAAAAAATCACACGCAGTGAATTTTTGTCAGGAAAACAAAACGATATGATATGTCCATTTTAAAAAGCAAACAATCTGGCAGTTTCTTTAAAATGAAAACTGGAATCACCATAGGATTGCTAACATATGACCCAGTAATTGTGCTTCAGAGTACATGTCTATACAAACTGTCTATGAGGAAAGGGACTCAGGGGGGAATTATACAAATAATCAAATGCTAGCAAGGACCCAGATCCATAGGTAGAAAACATGGTCTACACATATAAAAGAATATTATTCAGACCTCTTTCTGGTTCATAAATGTGATGATTGGGTTCTCATGTGCTTGTATGATATATGCCTCCCTCAAACCTCATTACCACATGAACACAATACCTGTCTGGTGTGAAGGAAAAAAAGGATATCACGTTGAGTGAGGTTGACTTCAAAGGGAGTAAATGTTGACATACACTGCGGCATAGATCAATCTTGACAACATCCTAAGTGAAATGTGGCAGCCACAGAATAACAAGCACTATATGATCCCATCCTTATGAACTACTTATAGCAGTCAGATTCATCCCAACAGAAAATAGGTTTCCAGGACTTGGAAAGTGATAAGAAATGATTATTCAATTTCTATAGAATTTCAGTTTTGGGAGAGGGAAAAGAATCCACATGTTACTGATGGAGAAGTTCATAGATGATATCTCTTAGTCCTTAAAAACAGATTCAGCAGTCAATGTTGTATTATTTTTATTTTGTAAATGTATGTTATTTGTATTTTAGCCATAATTTAAATGCACATATATGCTATATATTATGCATTATATAGTTGATGTTTATAAAATATATTTATTTTATACACAATATATGTAACATATTGTAAAGGAGTTCTAGCTGGCAGAGTTTTCCTTTAGCAAGTTCTACAGATATCTTGGGACCCACAGTAAAAAATATTTGCAAATTCATTCATTTGTTCCATTGGTTCATTGATTGGAAAGTATACACTTGTGGAACCTTTTATTAAGGATTAAGCGCAGAGTAGAAATGTGATTAATACAAAGTCCCAAGTGACTGAAGAAAGGGGACAGGAAACGAAGTTCCTAATACTTACAGAATCACACTCACTGCTTGCATTTTATAATGAAGTATTACTGAGAGGCAGATATTTTTATACCTGCTGTGTCATGAAACTCAAGGTGGGAAAAGTCAGGCAATCTTCCTTCAAACATCAAGCAACCAGTATGAAACAGAGCATAAATTCAAATTTGGTCCTAGAATTGATTCCATTTAACTAAGTGGTGGGTCCAATTTAGCAAAATAGTTGTCTTCCTTAAGGAGAATATCTTACTTAACGGATAATTAGGAGGTTATTGAAAATGTCGCAAGCTGCATGGTAAATATCTAGCTTCCCATACAAGCAAGATGCACTCTTGCTGATACATATATTAAAGGCCTCTATTATATGTATTTAATTAACACATGTTATTACTAATCATACTCCTCAGAATGTACTAATAGTTTATTCATAAGACTAGCTTATCTCATTTCTACTCTCCAAGCACTCTTATTCAGAATCTTCTTTATTCATGTATTCTGTTTGTATCAAGATACTAGTGAAAATATTTTTAAACACCTGGATAATAGTTCTAGCTGAGATTCTTAAGTTTAGGCAACAATACTTTAGAAAAACAAATGTGTTCCACAACTCCCTTTGAACTTTTACCACAGATTTAAGCTGGAGATTGGAAAATATAACAAAATAAAGACACTTTAGGAGATTACTCTTAATAACCAGTAGTAAAGGCAGGAAGATAGCTAGTGCTGAAATTGGAGTAAAATAGCAGAAAATACTCCAATAAAATGGCTAGTGAGATAGAGGAGAGTTAGAAGTGAAGAAGGAGAAGAAGGAGGAGATGGATGAGAGGAGGAAAAGGAAGAAAAAGAGGAAGGAGGAAAGAGGAAGAAGAGGGAGAGGAAGGAGGAGGAGGGAAGGAAGAAGAGAGTATTAGAGATTATATCTTAATAGAAAATTATATTTGGGTATGGTGGTTCATGTCTATCATCACAGCTATGATGGGAAGTGGAAATGGTCCAGGCAAACCTGAACATGAAGAGCAATACCTTGAGCACACAGAACTGGACGCAAGGTTCAAGGGATAGAGTACCATTCTAACAAGCTTGAAACCTAGAATACAAATCCCATGATCACAAAAATGTGACGTTATCATGTGAAGGTTTACAGTTAGGATTTTAGGGATTTTTTTAAAAAACTCTTCTTAGGGAAGCCCCTCTGTAGGTGCCAAGAAGAAAAGTATAGGTATACCTATTAGTCACAACTGAAGTAAGTCTGCATAACCAGTAAGAAAGCACAGTCATATAAAACAACAAATATTTATTCAGCTTATTCTTCTGTGATCAGCTTCACTGAGACTCAGGTAGATGACTCTGGATGCTGAATGGGGTCACACATTGTGGGAGTTGGCCAGGAATGAAAGCATGGAACCTGAGCTCTTCAGGAGTTTTCCAGGTTAGCTTTGTTCCCTAGCGGAGATACCTCAGTGACTCCTGCTCTTTGCCTCTCATGGTGACAGAGGACAAGCAAGGTCATCTCTCTTCAAGTGTTTTGGGTTTTTTTTAACCTTCTATCATTTTATTCCCACTAAATTTCCATTGGTCAAAACAATCATGTGGACAAATCTTTAGTCAACTTGTAGGAAAATACGCTGTTTTATGAGAGGTTCTTCAGAGTTTTATGGATAGGGCAGGAATTCAAAGAAAAAGCATCAGGGCCAGCAATGCTGTAAGTCATTCTAGAGAAACATGGTCACTGGTATTCAGGTGGGTTCTTAACCATGGAGTTCTAAATCCATACAGCTGATATTTTGGAAGGAATCAGAAACCAGACCTCCCCAGTCCTCTTCAGCAGGCTAGAAGATATACCAGGAATATGATTAGATTAGATCTTTACTCTTTAAAGAAACCATTTGGGCTGGACGATGGTGGCTCACACCTGTCAGCTACTCAAGAGGCTGAGATCCGAGGATCATGGTTCAAAGCCAGCCCAGGCAGGAAAGGCTGTGAGACTCTTATCTCCAATAAACCACTCAGAAACTGGAAGTGAAGCTGTAGCTCAAGTGGTAGAGTGCTAGCCTTGAGCTGAAGAGCTCATGAACAATGCCCAGACCCAGAGTCTAAGCCCCATGAAAGAAAGAAAGAAAGAAAGAAAGAAAGAAAGAAAGAAAGAAAGAAAGAAAGAAAGAAAGAAAGAAAGAAAGAAAGAAAAGAAAAGAAAGAAAGAAAGAAAAGAAAGAAACCATTTGGTCACTACATGATAAAAATTGTGTGTGTGTGTGTGTGTGTGTGTGTGTGTGTGTGTGTGTGTTTGTGTGTAGCTTTATTCATCCTTGGGTCAAGCCAAATGAGATTGAGGACACAAGCAAAGAAAAAATGTATAGATCCTGGTAAGATTTAAATTTAGTAAAGAATACCTCAGCTAAAAATATTGATCACCATGTCAAGAAATTTTCATAATTAAATTAAGCTAAGATTATTTGTTTATGATGGCATTAGTACTATGTATAGGTTTTGATCATGGGACTTTGGTCATGTATGAAAGAACTGTTCACGTAGGGATTGATGAGAAATTACAAAAAAAGAGGGGTGACATAGAATGCTAATGATATAGTTTAGGACATCCAGGAAGGATAAAGAATGCAAGAGAGAGGTGGTAAAATACCAAGATTTCAGTGAACAACAAAAAACAAAGTTCACTTCCATCCAAATCTAGCCCAACAAACAAGCTTCTGTGAAATCCATCAGTCTGATGTTAAAGACTTGGTGCTTTACCAATGATATTCTTGAAGTAAAACAATTTTTCCTATGAGATGAATAGATATCCAACCATGCAACTGCTGAGTTTCATAAGTAGCTAAACATCCATACTTGCTCAAGTTTACTCACTTTCTCCATTGGACATGTAGACAAATAAAGAGTGAAGAAGTCAACACAAATGATAAAATATTTTTTAAATGGGCACAGCCGCCTTTTGGTCATTCAGACACAGAAAAATCTCTTGAGCTGGCTTCTACATATTTGATTCAGAGAAACCTAAACTCTGTCAACTATATTCTTTTTCTCATTAAAGGAAAAAAAAAAAGGAGGGGTGGAGGGCATCCCATGAGCGCAATGGTGGAAATTGAACCCGTATGTTTTCTGATTCATTTACATTTAGCTCATCACAGTATTTTGTAAGCACTGAGCTCTTTGGTGGTCAAAGAGGCTTTGTGATCCTTTTCCTTAAAAATGGAAGGAAAAAAACCCATTAGTTTATTATAGAAAAAAATTAAGTTCAAAAGAAAGTTAAAGCATAGTCTTAAATTTATTATCTCACAAGATTGGAGTGAGTATTCACCTTGGAAAATCTGTTTTCTGAAACTGGTTTCCTCTGTCTCCTAATTCATCAAAAGATTTCAATTCTACCTATACAGAGTTGACCTCATACCCACCGCTCCCATGAGTACCAAAGGTCTTGCTGATAAGAGCAGACCAAACAGAAAAAGATCAAAGCCACCAGAAAGATCCAGGAAAGAAACAAGGAGGTTTCTGATAGAAAGTTCCAAGAAGTTTGAGGGGAATACAAGGTTTTTGGAGTGTAGGATGGATGGTTCTGTGTTTGGATGGCAAAGGTAAAGAGTATATTCTTCTATTCATCAAAAGGAGGAAGAAATGGTTGGGCTTCTTGTGACATTTCAGAACCCAGATGTAATTGCCAAAACTTGATTCACATTCATCAAAAGAACCAGCGAAAACTTTCCTTTGTTTTATGTAATTCATCTGGGGCCCTGTCCAGAGAGGTGAATAGCTTTTCCTAACAGGTCATTGGGGGTAGATTTTAGGGGAGCATAAATATAGCCAGAATAGAAAATGCCAAAATAGAAACTACCTTTAGATAGAAACACTAAAGAAACTAGTAGAACAAAAACAATGACCTCAGGGAACAAGCTCACTTCCCTGAGATGCCATATATTATATCTAATACATATTGAATACATATATATGTATTTATATATACTTTTTCACATCTATTACTAGTTTACTAGTTTCGTTCTTTTTTGTTTTTTTATTTTTTTGTATTTTTTTTGTCAGTCATGGGGCTTGAACTCTAGGCCTGGACACTAACCCTCAACTCTTCAGCTCAAGGTGAGCATTTTATCACTTGAGCCAAAGCACCACTTCTGGTTTTCTGGTAGTTTATTGAGATAAGAGTCTCATGGAGTTTCCTGCCTGGGCTGACTTTGAACCGCAATCCTCAGATCTGAGCCTCCTAAGTAGCTAGGATGACAGGTGTGAGTCACTGGTGCCCATCTTTCATGGGAGTCACTTTGAATTGGAGAAACTTAACAATGAGAAGACATGATCAATAGTAAGAAAATAGGTGACTTTCGCTCATTTTAGGTCATCTATCCCTGTGATTGGCAATGTTCTTTGTCTGACAATCTCAGAAATCGTGTAGTTTCTGATCTCTCATGGCGAGAGTTTATTATGTTCAGGCTGAAGGTGGTCCTCCTGGCATATTTTTATCAGGCATTCTAGGGATGGGGAAGAGCTGGCCCATGGGTCCCTATAAGGCCCAGGAAATCATTCAAAACTTGATGAGGCAGACACGTGCTTCTTGTACGCTTATCATCCGCTGCTCATGACCATCTGCTTGTATTGATAATTTTATATAGCTCACAAATGAAATGATCAGGCTCCAATGGCCTTTGGCAATTAAGAAAAGGTTCTCCACTCCTGATACCCTTTTACAAATCTTTTTTGTTATTTTCCCCCACAGTCTCAATTTTACTTGGTTCAAGGACAAGTATAACTAAATCCATCTATATGTACAATATATATCTATATATCATATATTTATATATTTGTATACTTTATATATTTATATCATATATTTTATATATTTAGATATAACATATATGTGTACATATAGTTATAATATATTATTGTATGTTATACATTTATAAATATAGTTATATAAAAAGTATGTGATTTATATATTTGTATACTGATAAATATATTTATATATAATTTGTATATTTTTTAACATAGTGATCAAATGCTTCATTTAAAGAGCTATAATACAACTGATCTAATCTCACTTGAGGTACCTCTTCTGGCTTACTGAGGAGAGCTGGGGAGGTTAGGATTCTGATCTTTTCTGAAACATCATCCATACGGACTCAGTGCTCCAGAGACAGGAGTCCACCAGAACATAAGCTGTCTGTTTAATTCAGTGGGATATCTGTGGCATCCTGAACAGTGCCCTGTTCTTGCTGGACACTCAGCAGTATTTGTTACAGAAGTGAACTGATCTCAAGGATCTAAAGGGATCAAAGTCTCTGTGTGTACTTAGAGCTCAAACATTTTCACCCATTGTAATTTCAACCCCTTGGCATCTGCCCAGGGGTGCCCGACAGTGGGCTCATCCTTACCAGCTGTCTTCTCTCTTGGTGCTAAGGAAGAAGGAAGCCGTGCTACTCTGTGCGATTTCCACCAGACTTTTCCAAGGCCTCGGGCCTTGTGGTCATTTTTTAATGCCCACCTTCAAGCTCCTTATTCATAAGCTCCTTTTTCTTCCAGCTTGCTTTACTTTATTGGAACCTTGAATACTCTCAATTGTCTGCTGTTTCCACATCTGTCTTCCCCTTCATTTAGTTCTTTCTACGTTCTACTTAAACTCCTACTCTTTTTTTTCCTACCCCCATTCAACGAGGAGATGACAGCAAATAGAACCCAACAGTACCCTCCTAAGATGCTATATCTATTCTCTTTATTTTTTTTTAATTGTGAAAACACCATACAGAGGGGTTACAATTACATGGGCAAGGTAATGAGTACATTTCTTATCGAGCATTGTTGCCTCCTCCTTTGTTTCCCCTTCCCATCCTTTTCCATCTTCGCCCCCGCCCTGCCCCGTTATCACCGCCCCCCCCACACCAAAGTTGTAAAGTTCATTTTTCGACATAATGTCTTGTACATCCCATTGTTGCAATAGGTCCACCTGTATCCCTATTTAAGTGATTTGTTTTTGCCCTTCCTCTCCACGAATTATACCAACATCAAATACATATAATCAATTTTTTGTGTGTTTGTCCTAGGACTTAAACTCAGGGGCTGCATACTGTCCCTGAGTTTTTGTGCAAAAGGCTAGTGCTCTACTACTTGAGGCCCAGCTCTACTTTCCTTTTTTTTTCTTTTTCCTTTCCTTTCCTTCCTCCCCCTCTCCCTCCCTCCCTCCCTTCCTTCTTTCCTTTCTTCCTTCCTCTCTCTCTCTCTCTCTATTTCTCTCTCTCTCACTCTTTCCTTTTTGGTAGTTAATTGGAGATAAAGGACTTTCCTGCCTGGAATGGCTTTCAACCACAATCCTCAGAGATCAGCCTGTCAACCAGATAGAACACTTAGTTGCATGCAAGAAGTTTGATGTGTATGTCTAGACATAGAATCACTTCTAGACATCTTCATTTGCATGTCCCAATGGCAACTGTAAGCCAACAGCTCCAACTCCAAACCCATATCTGCTCTTCTCTCCAACATCTCTACTTCAAATAAATCATGACAATATCTATGCAAGAAAAGTTTAAAAACCTACACAATAGCCCTTGACACCACCCGTTTGTTTATTCCCATAGTCTTTACATCACAGGTCAGACTTCATTTTTCAAATCCATTTCTTTTTTTTTTTTAATTTTTGTTGGCCGTGGGCCTGATTCTGGGCCTGGGCGCTGTCCCTCAGCTCTTCAGCTCAAGGCTAGCACTCTACCACTTGAGCCACAGTGCCACTTCTGGCTTTTTCTGCTTTCGTGGTGCTGAGGAATTGAACCTAGGGCCTCAGGCATGCAAGGCAAACACTCTACCACTGAGCCACCTTCCCAGCCTTCCAAATCTATTTCTATCTATATTAATAAAGTTGTCACCACCTACCCTATTTTTGCCACAAGATTTCTATACTACTGTACAAATTAAACCACACTGATTTTCCAATCATTTCAATCTTCCAAGCACTTTAGGTGCCTTTTCTTTGCTCTATTATCAATATCTTCAGCCATCAAACTTTCTAGCCTCAATTGTCTCCTCCTGCTTTACTTAGTTACTGCCTGTCTTCCTTCAGACCCAAGGCTCCTCATAAAATTTCTTCCTGAAGTCCAGGCTAAGTCAAGTCATTTTCATTTCCAAGAGTGCATGCTCTGCTCAGCTGAAGAATTGATCATAGTCACACATTTATAACTAAATGTATTGTGTTCACTTTTAGGTGAGTGTGACACTGAAAAGCACAACCAGAAAACAAAGGAATGGAGAGAGTTTTATTACTAGTTCAACTAAGGCAGTCACTGAGGATCATTTCCCAAGCAGTTTCCTTCTGTGCAAACAAAGCCAGTGCTTTATATGACAAACCCTTACATATCCACACAGTACAGACTCTCCAACTTGTCAGGGCAGACACATTCTTGAGCATGCTCAATTCAATACCCCGCCTCTTCATGCTTCACATGTCCAACAGTGTCAGACAGGAATGCCCCTGACTGGAGAATTTAATATTCTCATGAGCAAAGTTCACTTCTAGGTCACCTAAAAGGGTGAGGCAGGGTGACTCCCAAGTTCAGCTGGCAGAGGCCACTTCAAGGTCAACTTGTGAGTTTCTCTAGGGACCTCGTTTGAAATAAAAAAGCAACTTGAGAAACAGATTGATAGAAATTTACAAGGGCCAAGAATTTTTGTGGGTTTTTTTTCCTGCAAGGAGTTAGATTACTGCCGGTGAAAGAGAAGCTAGCAACTAAAACTTCTACACAATTGTAGATTACTGTCTACTTGCCCCCATCCTCTCCAAATATCAGATTGCATATTCCATAAGAGCAAGGACTTGTTTGCATTGTTGGTTCAGCAATGCTTCCTAGCACCTTGCAGCCACAACAGAGTTACTTAATAAAGCAATTGTTGGATGAATGACTGAATGTGCTCTGCATTGAAAAGCTTCTGTCTTCCTCCAGGAACCAACCTTCTAGTTATGTAAGCCCTCCACCTTCCTTTACTATTACATTTCAAACACAGTCCTCTTTTACTAGCTATTGGCATCAAAACCCCAGTATTTCTAAATTTCCTAAGTAACTCTTGTTTCTTAAGTGTAATCCAGTAGGTATTACAAATACTGATTATTTACTTAATAAAAAAAAAACTAATCCTGCCCAGTGCCAGTGGCTTATGCCTGTAATCCGAGCTACTCAGGAGGCTCTGATCCCAGGATCTCTGTTGAAAGTGAGGGCAGGCAGAAAGAGTCCATGAAACTCTGACCATCACTTAACTACTAAAAAGCCAGAAGTAGAGGTGTGGCTCAAGTGGAGCATCATCCTTGAGCAAAAAAAAGCTAAGGGACAACACCCAGACCCTGATTCCAAGCCCAAATACCAGCCCACGCACGTATGTGTGCCCATGCACGCACGCACACACGCATGCACGCGCACACACACACACACACACACACACACACACAACTATACACACATGGACACACAACACACAAAACTTTTATTACCATTAATAATAAAAACTACTCTTCTTCAGTAGCATTGGTAGATCATGGAAAGAATAAAAAGTGGAGAGGTGAGGAGAGTAATTTATTCATCCAGAAAAATTATTTGAAACACCAAATGTTCGCTGCCCCCCACCACCACCACCTGTTCCCCCCCCCAACCCCGTATCTTGTGGAATGATTTTCACCAGGCTATTTATGCATTTCAGACCCAAAGACATTGAGATCAGAAGAGAATTTTGCAATCAGTGCATCCAACCTCTTCATTTCTAGATTGGAAATTCAAGTGTATGTGGCAAAGGAAGGCCACCAGGAGCTTAAGCTTTACCTACAGTTTACCTCCAAATTGAGGCAGGGGGCAGGGAGGGAAGTGGAGAGATAGACAGAGACAGAGAAACAGAGAGAAAAACATTTTCCTAGGGGAAATAAATTCTTTCACATCTAGAGGGAAATTAAAGCAGGCAAACCCACCATGTTAATTCTTTGGATTAAACTGAGATTTCTAAATCACTTAAATTTCCCTCAAATCTCTGGGTTTAGTATGTAAATAAAGATGTTTATTTTGCTAGTAAGTGGTGGATATACCCAAATACACAAAAAGTTGCTTTAAACAGGATTTTTTTTTTTGCAATGGCTAATAGGGCAGAAAAGTCCATGAGACCCTGACCTTTAACATATGACCAAAAACCCAGAAGTAGAGCTATGGCTTAAGTGGTAGAATATCATCCTTGAGCAAAAGAGATAAATATCCAGGCCCTGAGTTCAAGCACGTGCACACACACACACACACACACACACACACACACATACACACACACACACACACACCACATATATTATAAAATTAGATCATCTTGCTATAAATCATAGCTGTGCTACTTGTTCTATGATATTGAACAAGTTATGTAAAAATCCATATGAGATGTCCCTCAGTGGACAAATGGCTCAAGAAAATGTGGTACTTATACACAATGGAATTCTACTCATGTATTGGAAAGAATAATATTGTGCAATTTGTAAGGAAATGAATAGACTTGGAAAAATTATATTAAGTGAAGTAAACCAGATCCAAAGAAACATAGGTTACATGGCTTCCCTCATTTGTGGTAGCTAGAACGTGCCTATAAATCTATAAGTAAATCTACAAGTAAATACACTGGATGAATGATTTAAATACACACACATACACACACTGGGACATGATAAGTTATGCAGGTCTCTAGACATTCACACATTAAGGTCAAAGGAGAGTATGCATAGAAGAAGACCTCAAAGGCTCAATAGCTATGTGTACATGATCATATAAAATAATATTTTATGAAATGAACTCCAAGAAAAAGAAACAAGAGATTTTCTTTTTAGTTGCTGTTGTTGCTGTTTTTTTTGTTTTCTTTTCCTTTTATCTTGTTTAGTTTGTTTGTCTTTGGGGAATAAGAAGCGGAGCACAGAAATGTTGAGTGAACAAACACAACAGTAGTACTCACTAGACACGAGGTAGACAATGAGCTGTACATATTATGGATAGGGATGGGAAGGAAAAACTGGGAAAGAGTGAGAGAAAGGGAGATATGGTTCAAAAAGAACTGTTCTCATTGGGACTGGGAAGGTGGCCCAGTGGTAGAGCGCTTGCCTTGCATGCATGAGGCCCTGGGTTCACTTCCTCAGCACCACATAAGCAAAAAGAAAAAAGCCAGAAGTGTCACTGTGGCTCAAGTGGTAGAGCGCTAGCCTTGAGCTGAAGAGCTGAGGGACAGCGCCCAGGCCCAGAGTACAGGCCCCATAACCGGACCCAAAAAAATTTTTTTTAAAAAAAGAACTGTTCTCACTACCTGACTCATGTTAACTGTAACCCCTCTCTATATCACTTCTACAATAACAATAAAAAAGAACTGTGTGCCTGAGTATCCTTACCTGTATAATAATAGTACTGCTCACCTTGTAAGGTTGTTTTTATAGATTTAAATGGAACAATGTACCGAAAGCACTTAAACAGTGACTAGTATATCAGAAGTATTCAAGCCTAAGATGTTTTTCACATGTGAACTGTGTAATTTATGCCATGGAGAGAGACTGTAAGGAAAGACATCTCCATCTCTAAAGAGAGATGCTTATTTAGAATTGTCTGTTCAATAGCTTTCTTTAATACAGAGATCATGTTTTACTTTGGTCATGGGGGAGAGGCGGACAGGAAGCTGTGGGTGGCACTTCAAAGCATTTCTCTTATCCTCCTTTAGAATTTTGTCTTCTTGGCTATATGTCATCTTCAGAGGACATTTGACAATCAGCCTTGCCTGAGGCAATCGAGCACAACAAAAACATCCAGCTTATGCAATTCCAACTCACATGAGACCGATTTGTGTCAAAAGAACCAAGAGGAGTAATTTATGAGGCTCTGATTGCCGAGCAGATGGATATACATGTTGGCTATTCAACACATTCTCTTCCTCATCAAGAAATCTCCTCTGGAAAGCAACTGAAGATCAAGCTGACTAATGGTTAAGGATCGGCGAGCTGTCTACACAAATAGCCCTACCTATGCAGCCAGAGTTTCTCCCAATTGGTTAGCATGCTTCCCTTCCACCCAAAGGGCTGTAGAGACACAATTTCCTAGTCCTTTCCAGGTCCTCTATTTAGTTCTTGGATAATATGAAAATAAAACTGTCCTGTTCATTTCTAAGAGAGAAGCTGTGATAGGCACTCATTTGTAATTGTGCTTGATCTCTTAGCCTAAGTCTAGGGTCCTCACTTCTGAAATATTCATGCAACCCACAGTTCTCTGTGATTCTCAAAGACGAAATAAGAGCAGCATGTACCATCAAATATTTTCACATACAATCACAGGGGGAAAAAAGTGGAGTTGAAGATACCTCACTCAGAGGTATACAAATCACACGCATATAAATACTTCGAAGGGATGAAAATTCAACAATAGTCTTTAGAGGGCTTTCATTATTTTCAAACACTCTATTAATCTTTAAGTCAGCAGGTGTTGAAAAATATATCCTATAGGCCAAGGTGTTAATGCCTTCTTCATCTCATTACAAATCATGGTCTCGGTAACTTAATTCTAAATGTTGGGAGATCTAGGAGTCTAGATATATCACTTGATACAAAAGAGGTATAAATGATATATGCGTGAAAAGGTAGGTTTACAAATTAAATACTTATACTGTAGAGAGAGAAAGGGAGGTTAGTTCTGGTTTGATGAGGTTTCAGCCTCAGAAACATTACAGTGTTATGAAATATGAGTAACAAAAAGAGAAGACATCTGAGTAATTATTTTTTAATGTCTCGTTTATAAATGGGGAAAAAAGCCAGGCATCAGTGGCTCATGCCTATAATCCTAGGTACTCAAGAGGCTGAGATCTGAGGACCATGGTTCAAAGCCAGTGCAGGCAGGAAACTCCATGAGACTCTTATCTCCAATAAACTACTCAGAAAACCAAAAGTAGCGCTGAGGCACAAGTGGTAGAGTACTTGCCTTGAGCTGAAGAGCTGAGGGACAGTGCCAGGCCCAGAGTTCAAGCCCCACTACTGAAAAAAATTTTAATGGGGAAAAATGTTTAAGGAAATAGGCACAGAAAAAATTTGGAAATCATCAATAAAACGTTATATACATTTATAAATACTTCTCAAAACAGTATGAATCTTTAGGATGTGTCATCTCATTGTTTTTTAGTTCAGTTCAATATGCCAGCCATATTTCAACCCAAGATGTTCCTTTATTGCATAAATAAATAAATCTTAATATGCCGTACTCTTACACTTGAGGAGAAAAATTTCTCTTAATGCCAAAGGAAGCCAACTGTTAAATAACAAATCATAATATTTGTTAACAAACTTTTTAAATCGAGCTGCTGTTTTCTCCCCCAAGTTTAATGATTCGTCTGCGTCATTGTTTTGCATAAGTTTTGAGGAATGAATAGTGTAATGGCTAAACAATGTGGCTGAGCTTTTTGAAGTTCTTAATTTTTAAAAATAGTGCCACCACTTGAGAAATAAACAACGATGTCTAGGAATGGGCTGTTTCTGCAAGACATGCGGAAGAGCTTTTTTTTCAAGTTGTCCTAAGTGATTCAAAAATCTCAACTTACATAAAACCCACTGCTTTGAAGTATTTAGGAAACATAACACACCCATCCTTGGACAATGCAGAACTAGAACCAAAAGCCAGATCCTCTCAAAGAAAATATGATAAATGAAAATATTTTGTTTTTCATAGCTAATAGCACAGTAGTTTGTGAAGCCCAGAGGAAACCTGACCCTTGGGACAGCTGGTGAGGCTCTGACCAATTTTGAGACAGTTGTTCCCAGGGAATCTTGTGCTGTTTCTTAGAGTGGGTAATTATTTGCTCCCTCAGACTTCTCTATTCAGAGCTCAATTGGATGGATGGATAGATAGATAGATAGATAAATAGATAGATAGATAGATAGATAGATAGATAGATAGATAGATAGATAGATAGATAGATAGATAGATAGATAGATAGATGATAGATAGATAGATGATAGATAGATAGATAGATAGATAGATAGATAGATAGATAGATAGATAGATAGATAGATACTTCAAAATGGTTTTTAAGCTTTGGAGAGCTGGCGATAAAAGAAAAATAGATGAAATGATTTGTCTATTCATCTTGGATTTGTGTTTGAAGGAACTTATTGAAAGCCAATACATGCCAAGGTAGCATAATGAGTTCCCAAAGAGCTGAAGAAATATAGTGGGGGGGATGGAGATAGAAAGAAGGAGAGGGATAGGGGAGGGGAGGGAGAAGAGGGAATCAGAGAGAGGGAGAGGAAAGGGAGAGACACACAAGAATAGGGCTCAAGAAAAGAAAGGTAGCTACAATTCTTGTAGCTATGTACATAAGAAGAGGGGACTAGTCAGGGAAATCTACGTGAGTCACTGTAAATCTTTGGCTGATCTCTTATCTGCACCTCCATAAGGTAAGACTCCATAATATCAGCTAAAAGATCATCAGCATGGTTGCAAAAGGGTGACTATTTCAGGGTTAAAAGAGAGGATAATTAGGGTGAATATGATAAAATTATATGCGTGTATGAAAATAACATAATTGGGGGCTGGGAAGGTGGCTCTGTGTTAGATAAGGCCCTGGATTTGATTCTTCGGAATCACATTCACATAAGCAGAAAAAGCCAGAAGTGGTGCTATGGCTCTAGTGATAGAGTGTTAGCCCTGAGCTGAAGAGCTGAGGGACCTCGCCCATGCCCAGAGCTCAGGCCCCACAACAGACAAAATAAATAAATAAATAAACAAACAAATAAACATAATGGAACTGACCAAAAGCTGTTTTAAAAGAAAATTATGGGGATAAAGAAAAGGGACAAAGCAAGAATAATATAGATGAGCTAAATTTGATCAAGGTACTTTATATGTTTGTAAGTAAGGATCACAACAAAACTAAAATTAATTGTTTGATTAAATTAGAGAATTAATAATAGAATTTTTAAAATCATTATATCTCTTAGTTCTTTCCTTGTCCTTTAAGTGTGTAACAATCTACCTCTCTGAAAAGCAAAGTAAACATTAATGCCATTAAATGATAAAGTAAAAGTCTGAGATTGGTCAACATCCTTAACAAAAGTTGTAAAGCATTGTGGAAAAAATAAAGCTAGTATCTGCAAGAAAATGCCAAACTCTATCTAGTACATTTGTAGTTTTTCTTCAGTGGATACCATGAGTCTACCATACAGTGTACTCACCTGTTAGTCATTATTATTTTTAATACCCTTATGAAAATTTTTTATTATAGAACCATTATACCTGAACATATACAGCAAGTGCCCTTGTCAAACCAAAATAATAAAATCTTCAACTTAAAGTGATGGAAATAAGTAGAAGCTTAAGCAATCACACATGGTTTCACTCGTCCCATTGAAATTATGCTTAATGCAGGGTGAACACAAACGCTGGCTATCAAACCTATAAGAACTGCGGAGCAGCTTTGATACAGTAAAACACAGAGTGCCCTCACATATCTCCAGCAGAAAGAAGGTGACTACTGCTTTTATATAAGCATCCCACAGTCACATTGCATTTACATTACTGGTTTAGATGTCCATTACAGGAGTGGCCTGGGAAAGAAACTTTGTCTGAGGCAATGTTTGGAAAACAGGGGACACTGTGGAACCCTGGGGTCCCTTCAAGTTCTATAATTAGTCAAAGCTGTAGTCTACATGGAGACCAATATGTTTAGGAACCCTGTTGCTCAGCTAAGACAGATCATCAGATTTGAGAAGGAAAAGAAAACCCCTAACAACCCTATAGTTTTATCAAAGGATATCTACGAAAACTTGTAAGACACAATTATAGTGTTCATATTCAGAACTTGGAATTCCATCTGCCATGGGAACAGGTCTTAGAAACTCCCTTGTTGTTGGTAACATGGCAAACACTGGTCTGTGGGACTCAACTGCTGCTGTTTAGGGCTCATGTGAAGGCCTCCGAGAGAAAGCACTGCATCGAACAAGCTGAAAGGAAACATGACATTTTTAACGTTGAGCTTTGACATATATCTTAGTTTCCCTGTGGCTCCAGTGATTGGTGGTCAAAATATCCTCTGAGGCTGATGGGGCTGAGGGACAGGTATTTGACCCCTACAGCTGACCTCCAATAAAGGCATTGAAAGCCCCAACATGTGAAAAATCAATTATTAGTAGTTCTGTCACTAGTGTATTTCATTTAGCTTTTAGGTTCAGAAAGATAAAAATCTATTTGGTGAAAAATCACAAGAAGGAAAATGGAAGTCTAGTGTTCTATAAACTTTGGGACTTCAGATTCACTAGGCCTGTTTAGTGAACCTTCTTAGTTTCAGAGTGGTTCTTTAGAAGGTTACCCTGGCATGTTGATTCTATATAAATGTATGCTGCCGTTACTACCGTGTTCCATAGAATGGCTTCCAGGTCAACAGAGATGACAATAGAGTGAGTGAATAACAATTATCTAGTCTCTAGCCAAGCACTAGCAGCTCACACCTGTAATCCTAGCTACTTATGAGGCTGAGATGGGAAGATCGTGGTTCAGAGCCAGCCCAGGCAGACAAATCCAGCAAAAAGTCAGAAGTGGAGGTAGGGCTGAAGTGGTAAGAGTGCCAGCCAGGAGCAACAAAAACTAAGCAAGAGTACAAGGCCCTGAGTTCAAGCAAAAACAAAACATATATATATATATATATATATATATGTAAATGTATATTACATATATATACATATATATATATCATATTCTCTATAAAATAACTATTAATTTAGTAGCTATACAAATTCTCTGTGATCCAGCTGCTTGCAGTGCATGAAGAGCAGGCAGTTCATAGTAAATGAGGCAGAGAAGTCATACAGTACTGATTTTCCTTTCCACATATGCTCAAACGTTGGTAAAAGAAGGAGACAAAAATGAAATGACAGCCCTCTGATGGTGAGCCAGGCAGCTCAGTCTTAGGCTATGAAGCGGCAGCCATGGCCCAGGGTGGGCAAGGGGCCATCATAAAAATTCAACGACTCCTAGGCATGGGGGAAAAAAAAATGTTGTGAAAAAACTCTCTTAAAGGGACAATGCATACCCAATCATAGAAGGAAACGGGAACAGAACATAAATAGATTCAGAAGTATGGCATTTGGATCACTGAAGTTTAGGAAATGGAGCACAATGAGGAAATGAGATGAAATAAGAGTTGAATCTAATTCCATCCTTTCTAATTTACCCATACACAGAAATTAGATGTGGGTAGACTCCCAGGCAAAGCTCAGATTCCCACAGATGATTCAGCCAAGGCAGCTGTTTTGGTGTTTGCCACTAAGGGATGTTTCAGTGCCATCGGGCAGCCAAGTTCCTGAGCCATCTTAAAATGGATAACATGAGATGTCTTTACCATCTCACCCAAATCTGTGGGTACGGTTCAGAATTCCTCCTTAAATACTGCCCCATCAAAACTCTTCTGAAAGCTTCAGATGATGCCTGTCCTAGTATTAGTTATTTTTGGTCAAAGTGCCTAGACCTTGATTGCCTGTGAAATCCAAAGATTTATAAAGAGCAAATACTTCTAGTAGCACTGGGAAAATCATGAATTCAAGAAGAAATTGGTTTTTCCTCTCCCAAACTCATGGTATTAAACTGAAATTGTGGAGACCAGAGGGACATTGGTCTAATGTGTGTGCATGCATGTATACACATACACACACACATTATGCAAATGAGCTCTCTGCCTTAACTCTTTTCCATCTCTTAAAGACAAACAAGGAGACAGATCTGGGATACATACTCCTCTGCCTGGAAGTACGTGAATAGAGGAGATTAGAAAAGACAGCTACTTGTTGTTTTTAATGTACTAGGTGATTTGTTTTTTGTTTCTTTTGTGTGTTCTTCCCCCGTGGTATAACCCCTGTTTTCACTGTATTTAATTCCAGTGCTCTGCATCTTGTATATACATTTTTCCAATTTGGTGAGGGAAGGGAAATAACAAAATGCTGAAACAAGGATACAGTATCTTTACAATAATAAATAAATAAAAGACAGCTACCATAAAGATGCTAGATTTAACCCATAAAGAATAGGCAACAGATGAGATCAAGGGCATTCAGGGTGGTACAGCTGTAGAAAAGAAATGCACTCATTATCTGACTTATGTAGTCATAACCCTTCTGTACATCACTTTCTCAATTCAATTTAAATTATAAAAAAAGAATGGGCCACATTTTCAAATGTACTTGTAAATGAAAGCTCTGAATTCAGTACACCAAGGTTTCCTTTTTTTCTCATTCTATTTTTAAACTATAACTTTATTGTTATTAGTAAGGTGTTGTACAGAGGAGCTACATCATTTCATGTCAGGTAACAAGTACAATTTTGTTTTGAATATTTGGACAATGTCACCCCTTCCTTCGCCAAACCTAGTTTTCTGAAGAAGTTGTTTTACTATAACTTCAGAAGAGACCACAAGGTCAGATCTTCAGAGTTTTTTAAGGATCACTTCCCTAGTAAGACATTTCCAGCCAGAACACACCATGATTAGGCTACTAAGTTTTGGTTTTTTTTCCATTTCAAAGAAGCTGAAAGAATTTATTCCAAAAGCCTTTGAGAAATGCCCGTATGTTTAAGGAATCGTCTTCAGACCCTATTCCCAGGCATGTCTCTCTTCTCTGTTGCTTTCACCCACCCGGGGTGGGTACATTTGGAAATGATTGAAAACATACTGTGAATTTGTTTCTGACCTGAGCATCTCAGAGTGAGATGTCACTCACGCTTTAAATAAATACCTAAGCAATGGGGTAAATGAGTTACTCGTTGTCTGTGTATGTTATATAACATGTATCGATGGGAACCAGATGAGAAGTCAGACTGACGATCGCAAGAGGAAATGTTCATTGGAAATAATGACTTCATAAGGAGTATGTGAAGGAAATAGCACAAGCAGGACAACAAAGTTTTCACTTCAGAAGCCTGATGTCAATCAGACTTAATTGAATCAAGGCTCAGATTTCTCATGTTTTGATCCACAGAGACATCTTATCACAAGCCGTAGATATGTGTTAAACATTCTCAAATGTCACTTTAATAAAACCTCTGAAGTCAAAAAGAAAAGAAAACCAAAACAACAATAAAGATAAAAACCTCACTTTTCTTTTTGTCTTGTTTGTTCATCTATCTGTCTTTGAGAGGGTAAGGCGGTGGACAAAAATGGAGGGACAAAGGGTGAACAAATGCACCAGTGATATTCACTAGACACTATGGTTGAAAATGAACTATATCTAGGAAATGGAAAGACTTGGAAAAAATATATTAAGTGAAGCAAGCCCAAAGAAACATAGGTCCCATGGTTTCCCTTATTTGCAATATCTAGTATATGTATGAGTCAAGCAGAAAAGGTCAGATAAGGTGAGGTTAGAAAAATGAACCCTTAGATAGGTATTTAAATGTGTTTTTTTCTTTCATGCATTTGTTTCTAATGCATTTATAAGATTATTTCTTTGTTGCTTTGCATGTCCCTCCCCCACAGTATAACCCCTGCTTTCACTGTATTTGATGTTGGTATAATTTGTGGAGGGGAAGGGGAAAAACAAGTTGTTTAAATAAGGATACAGGTGGACCCGTTGCAACAATGAGAAGTACAAGTTATAATGTCGAAAACGAACTTTACAACTTTGGGGGGGGGAGGATTGGGGGTGGGGGGGGTAGGCTGGGAAGGGATGTGAAGGGTAAACAAAGGAGGAGGCTACAATGCTTGATAAGAAAAGTATGCATTATCCTGCCCATGTAATTGTAACCCCTCTGTACAGTATGTTCACAATAAAAAATAAAAAAAGAAAATGAACTATATAACTTGTGGGTGGGGATAGGAGGGAAAAACTGGGAGAGAGCAAGGGAAAGGGTAACATGGTTCACAAAGAATTGTACTCACTACCTGACTCATGTAACTGTAGCCCTCTGTACATCAGCTTTATAATAAGAACAAAAATTAAAAATTAATCTTTTGAGTTTGAGTCATATAAAAGAGCACAGAATATATCTAGAATATCTGTTTTCTCAACAGAATTATAACACCCATTCCTTAACACCTCGTGTCAATCTATCTCCTAATAAACATTGCTCCATTAACTGGGACTCAGAAGGAAAATGAGAACTTATAAAAAAAATTTCATCTGCAAAAAGGGAGAGTTTTATTTCTTCTTTCCCTATTTGAATCCCCTTTATGTCTGCATATTGTCTTATTGCTGTAGCTAGGCATTCTAATATTAGGTTGAAGAGAAGTGGAGAGAGTGGACATCCTTGTCTTGTTCCTGAGTTAAGAGGAAATGGCTTTAGTTTTTCACCATTAAGTATAATGCTGGCTGTAGGTTTGTCATATACAGCCTTTATTGCATTGAGGAATGTTCCATGGATTCCTAATTTTTCCAAAACCTTCATCATAAAGGGGTGTTGGATCTTGTCAAATGCTTTTTCTACATCTATTGAGATAACCATGTGGTTCTTATCCTTGCTCCTGTTGATGTGATGAATAATATTAATTGATTTGCGTATATTGAACCAGCTTTGCATCCCTGAAATGAATCCTATTTGATCATGGTGTATGAT
>NW_012267223.1:8367429-8385044 GCF_000151885.1 Dipodomys ordii | reverse complement strand
GTTAGGAAAATGAACCCTAAGATATGCATTTTAAATGTTTTTTTCTTTCATGCATTTGTTTCTAATGCAATTATAAGATTATTTCTTTGTTGCTTTGTATGTCCCTCCCCCATAGTATAACCCCTGCTTTCACTGTATTTGATGTGGGTATAATTTGTGGAGGGGAAGGGGAAAAAATAAGTCAGTTAAATAAGGATACAGGTGGACCTGTTGCAACGATGAGAAGTACAAGTTGTCATGCCAAAAACGAACTCTACAACTTGGGGGTTGTTTGGTGGCAGGGGGAGGGAGAATGGGAAGGGTAAACAAAGGAGGAGGCTACAATGCTTGATAAGAAATGTACTCACTATCTTGCCCATGTAGTTGTAACTCCTCTGTACAGTATTTTTACAATAAAAAAATTAAAAATTAAAAAATGTAAAAATCAAAGATAACTAGCTTGGCCTTAGAAATATCACATCAAAGATGATGTTCAGATGTGAAGCGAATTTTCTTTAAGAAGTAAAATGCACACATTCCTTCAGTGTGAACTCTTTTAGTTATAGATAAATCATTATGAAAAATTTGCTTAAACATCTAATTGATAATTTATCAGTATTGGTCCCATATGTATTTCCTAATTCCTACCATAGAAATGGATGACTTCTAAAATAATCTTGACTTTTTTTCTCAATTGTTATAAGGACTGAGTCCAACTTACAATGTAAAACAATGATTGAATGTGATTTTCTGTACCCATCAATTACCCACTCTCCAGCTTGCTTTATATGAACAACACATGTGAAATATTGATCTCAGATAACATTAAACTTATTTTCCAAACAGCCCTCTGCCAAACTTAGAAGAGAGTGCATCGTATTCTTTTCCACTGTCACCTTCAAAGGGAGCCATGAGACCTTGGGACTGAATGTAAACAGAACTGAGAGCAATGTGTTCACTTTCCTGCTATCTTCATAATGGTTGCAACAGAGATGGTTATCACTGGGAAGGAATCCAACAAGCAAATGAGAGTAATCACAAGAGTGTAAACTAATCAAGAAGGGCAAGAGGGTGGGCAATAAAACCCAAAGCTGTGGATGCTAGGGGTGGGGGCAGTCAATCACTCTTGGAATATGAGTTGTCTTGAAAAGAACTGGATGGCAAAGACATCAGAAGGGAAAGCCTGAAGATGGCTAAGGTGTCATTAGATGTCTCAGGTCACATGTAGATACAATTGGTTGGAGAAATGATAGCAAAAAGGTGACAGTGAATTGAGAGACAGAGAGAGAGAGAGAGAGAGATCTCAACACCAAATTTTCAGGATTTCACTGTCAGCAAACCTCTTACCACCTTTCTTTAGTGTAGTGGTTAAACTGAATACATTTTCCTCATCACTGAATAAATGATTTCATTTCAAAGACAATGGGTTTTAGAACTAAAATCAGTTAAGATCCTTGATTATCAAGATGACATGTTACCAAAAAAAAAGATAGAAAAGAAAAAGAGATTGTCTATCAGTGGTTTCACATAGCTAACCAAAGAAATGTGGAAGCTATCAGTGATAGCCAAGAGAAGTAGTAACAAATGCTTTTTGAGAAAGCCCAAGGAAGTTCCGAGACCTTGATATACATGCTGTACAAGACCTGTTTCCTACACTGCCTATCTTACATTTGAGATTTCACTTCCTTTCCAAAGACTTTCCTTTTCAAAGGTAACTGGGCTTTACAAATAGTCTAAGAAGATGAATAGACATTGTTCTAAGAAAGAAAAAGAAACCAATAGGCATATCTAAAAATTCAGATCAAAACTTCAATGAGGGCTACTATTCACAAAACAAAAGACAACAATGAACCCTGGCAGGTTGTTGGTGGGATGAGAAAAGTTGCACCCCTTTTGGGAAACTGTGGAGGCTCCTGCAAAACTTGAGACTAGTATGATCACATGATCCAGTTATCCCATGTCTGAGTATTCATCAAAACAAAATTTTAATGTGGTCTAGGACAAATATTAGTGCTCTTGTATTCATTGCAACACCATCACAATAGTCTAGATAGAAACTGACTTAGGATTCCATTTGACAGATGAATAGATGTAGGAAACATGACATACACATATGATAGAATATTATCCAGCCTTTGGCAAACAAGAAAGTTCTACAGTGTCATAAAACACAGTTGAACTTTGAGAGCATGCTAAGTGAGATAAACCAGTCAAAGAATGATATATATTGCATGATTCCTTTGTCTGAGGTAAACACATCAAATCCATAGAATCACAGTGCAGTGGTGATTGCCGGAGTGCAGGAATGAAAGAGTTTGTTCAGTTATTAATTACTACCCATAAAATTTTATTTAAATGAGATAAAGAAGCACTTGAGAACTGCTATTAAACATTGCATCTGTAATCAACAGCAGTGCATTGTACATTTTGAAATTTATGAACGTATTAAAAGTTAAGAATCATTAAGAGAGGGGCTGATAAGGTGGCTCAGTGGTAGAGCACTTGCCTTGCATACATGAGGCCCTGGGTCCGATTCCTCAGCACCACATAAGCAAAAAGAAAAAAGCTGGAAGTGGTGCTGTGGCTCAAGTGGTAGAGCACTAGCCTTGAGCTGAAATGCTGAGGGACAGTGCCTAGGCCCAGAGTTCAGGCCCACGACCGGACCCAAAAAAAAAGAATTATTAAGAGAGTAGACCTTATTCTCCATGTCTCTATTGTGATAAAAATAAGAATTTACATGTGTGTGATGAGAATGGGATTTTCACAAGCAGTAGCTGATATGTAAAAATCCATGCAGTTAAATCAAATGTACGCTACTGTAAGGTGATTTAAAATCATTACAAAACTAAGACCAGACCCACTGAGAATCTAGATGGAGCTCACCCCCCTCCTTCCAAGAAGCGGAGATAGATAACTCGAGGATAGTCAATGACTAATCATTTCCATTGCTTCTGTCCCCTGGCTGAGCAAAATGAAGCGAATCTGCAGAATCGTTGGGAATTCATAATCAAATTAGCCTCTTCGCACTTGGAGAGCCTCCTGCATGATCTCCCACTTCTTCATTCCCCAAGCCTGAAGCCATGTCTCTGCTTAGATGAAGCACACACTTGGCCCACAGAGCATTCTGAAATGTGTTCTGTGTTTCAAAAGAAAAAAAAATCACAGGCTATCACAGACAACCTTAAAGAACCACATCACATTCTAGGATAAACACGTTTCCACGTGCCTCTCATCAAACCAGCCCCTCATATTGAAAGTTGGTTTTAATTTTCTACTGTAATCTGGCCATGCTGGTGAGATTCTATATTGCTGGCTCTCTGAATCAGAGCAACTACATCATTGCTGCAGTTGGTTTGCATTATTAATGATCTTCCTGTTTATAAAAGCCTGTCACAACATATGTACCCAGAGGAACCCAATAAAAAAAAAAACAGGAGAGAGATAAGGACCCTTTGGGGGAAGCTAACCAAATAAATGACATGTAGTGTGATCAGTGATTTTTTTTTCCTGACAGCATATATGCTTATGAGTTTTTATTTAAACGCATATCACTCATTGGGACTCAGTTGGGGGATTTTGTATCTACCCTCTCCTAAACTATTGTGAATATGGCATTTCTACTTTGGGGAGGGCTATACTTTTAGTGGTTCTTATGACATGAAAGATCCCATGATACCTCACTTTGTAGATCCCTAGTATTTTTAATATTATCTGGGAATAACCTATTATCAATGGCATGTGTAAATCTCTGTCTTTGTATTTCCCACACACTCACTGCCCCCAGATACCAATGTGCCTTTCCAAAGGAATAGTATGATGATAAGTATTTGCTAGAGTGATTTTTTTTTCAGCTGGTACCAGGGACTCATGTCTATAATCCATGCTACTCAGGTAGCTAACATCTAGAGCATCTCAGTTAGAAGCTATTCCTGAGGGAAAAGCTAACTAAGCTCTATCTCCAACACAAACCAGCACAAACTGAGTTGGAGATGTAGCCCAAGTGATAGAGCACCAGTGGTAGAGCAAGCAAGCCTAGCTCTCTGTTTAAACTCCAGTACTTCCCACATAATGAAGTGACTTTTGTCCTCCATCTCAGTGTTCTCTTACAATGAATTAACATTTAACAACACCTGGGTAATGTTGGCACCCTATTTTGTTCTTTCATCCTGATCATCACAATGATCTAACACGAATGGAGTCATTATTGATAGTCGAACACTGGCAAGGTACCAGGAAGATGGTACCCTTCTTCCAAGGCCTAATGTTAGATCTGGTCTCTCTATAAGCATGTCTGCTCAAAGGAAGCCTTTAGCTCACATAATTGGCTTACATCCACCACTTTCAGCACACTGTGTTTGCAAATATAAATCCTTGGATTTATCATAGAAGGGGTGTGTCCATGCCTTCACACCCACATCCCATGTAGTTCTTGCTCCCACACAATGGTGCATAGTCTTCTGGCATTATACTGTATACCATAGAAGGTAGAGTTGTCAGTATTCAAGAGCAGAGCCAGACACTTTTGACTCCTGAGTGTTACTCACACTGGGCAGTGCTCTAAAGGGAGCCATGGGTACCTCATGACACTTTACATCTAAACTCATGAGCCATCAAAAACAATTTTCCCTCCTTTGGTCATATTTGATATTGAACCCAACAAGAATGTGTTTTCAGTCTTAAGCAATACTCTGCCACTTCTAACCTCCCTGGCTTTGCTCATGTGGCTTCCTTCACCTATACCATTCCTCAATGTATAGATATATGCTTGCTTGCTTCTTAGTTATCCTTTAGGACAAAGACTACCAATCACTCTATGGACATTGCTGCAGATTGGAGTCAGTACCTTTCCTATGGTCTCTCCCAAGACTTGTCCACTTTTCCTGAGTGCAATTTTTTTTAATTTTCTTTCTGAAGAAATTTTTTTTTCTTTCTCAGAAGAATGTTGGGCACATAAGGGATGCGAACATTCATTTGCTTTCTAAGTCAAGTTGTCACAGAATCAAATACATCCTGTGTTTCAAATCTCTATATGTTCTAACATAAAAGCAAAGATAAAGAAAGTGTATTACTACAATGATCAGAATCACCTTAGAAAAATGGGTAAAACTTCCCCTCAAGGCATAGTGAAGAACATATCCAACTAGTTCAGAAGTAAAAGAAATCTACATTACACATTCATGCATTTTTAGAGGTAGTTCAAATGTTTTACTGAACAAATTAAGAACTATAGAGATTATCTGATTTATTCAAAATTGCTTCTGATGATTTACATGTACAGAAAGCTCTTCGCCAAATGACCAAATGTGGACAAGCGGGAGGATTTTGTTTCCTGCTAGAACATATTCCACACACAAACTCAACTATGGGTGAAAATGTCACCAATATAGGACACTGAGGAAAGGATCAGAAATTGTCCAAATATTAGGACATACCAGAAGAGTCTAATGATAGCAAGCCTAAAAAGAAATATGGCAATGTTTCAATGCATGTTGTGCTGAAATGCACATAATGTTAGTAATTTGGAGAATTGTGCATGGGAGGATCATTTTTCTAGCAGGAGGAAAAACCCTGCTACTTATCTATATTTCTTTTTATTTTAATGAACATATATTAACCATAAAGGGAAAGATTTCATTATGGCATTTCCATGAATGCATACAAAGTATTCCAATCCACCTCTCCCTTTCTATCAACTCTATCTTCCCTTCTTTCCCCTCCCAGTATAATTTCAATGGGTTTGATTGTTCTGTTTTCAATCTATTTCAAACGTATTCCTCTTCTTACCCTGCTTAGCCCAACCTGCTCTCCATATCTTCTGTGGATTTTCTATAAAGATAACAAGTGATCATTTGATCTCGTCAGATGAATAACTTAAAAGAAAAAAAAATCACAGGGTCTGTCTGTTCATTCTAGGCAAAAGGAGACAAGGATATTCCATAATACTGTTTTATTAATTCATAACACATCTAGTAGCTGACAAGGCATCAGTTGAACAACTAACCTCACAGAAGGAGTATCTACTTATGTTAGGCTACCATGACAACACATTGTCAAGAAGTTGCCTTAAAAGAAGATAATATGACTTGCAGAGAGCTGTCTTCTTGCTGTGTCTTCACACAGGGAAAGGGGCAGGGAAGGGAGAGCAGAGCTTCTCATGATGAAAGCTCCATCGTCATGATCTCATCTAACCCTTAATACCTTCCAAAGGCTCCACCCCTCCCCCTAATCTATGCCATTGATGGTGAAGCTTCAATGTCTTTGTATGGGGTGACACAAACATTCCATCCATAATATCTGTCAACAAGGCCACCCAATTACAGCCACATTATTGGACAAGAAGACCTGCCACGCACTCTGGTTTTTGATGCTGTCAAAGAAGGAACTATCTGTTGGGATCAACATGAAACAAAAAAAAAATAGGTAACTGTACAAGATGAGACAGCATGTTGTAAAGAATTCCAGAAACTTGATAGAACATTTCAGCCCTGTTCTGAACTGTTTCTGTCATAACACTAGTTAAGAATTATTCTAGTCAGCTTTTCTTTACTGTGACAAAATACCCAAGGGACATTTATTTGGGCTTATGGATGGATTCAAAGGTGTCAGGCCATGGTCACTTGGCTACTTTGCTTCAGTGGTTGATCAGGGAGCAGAGAAAGAGAAAAAAGGGAAAGAGACACTGCCTCTTCCAATGACTAATCCCATCAACCAGCCTCCTCCACTGCCCCTCCACCGCCTGCCCCCCCCTGCTCCTCCCCACCTCCTAGCAGACCATTCAGCTATGAACTCATCAATAGTGATGTGTGGATAAAATGAGAACCCTCAAAATCCAATCACTTCTCCATAGCTTCAGTGTCTTGGGTTCATGCCTTCATGCACAGGAGGCTTTGAGAATATTTTATATCCAAACCATAACAAGAATTATCAATAAATTTTTAGGGACTAGGAACAGAAGACTCTGTTTGGAGAGCCAATTTTAATACCATAATATTTTTGAGAAAGTTCAGATTATATCTCAAATATAACTTGGGTGTGAAATTGTATATAGTTCCCGTTACAGGCTACGTAGTGAAGTTTTATATGAACATTTTTCTATAAAATCTTTTTTTTTATTTTTATGTAAAGGCCTGAGTTACAATGCCACTCGAAGATTTCTTACGCATGAATAGCTACACCAGACAAAACTTCCTAGTACACTAAGCAATCTGGAACCCAGACTGAGCAAAACAAACAGACACCATCCCAATGATTTTTTTTAGCCCAAACATTTCTAAGTGTGATAATTGCTACCCAAAATAATAAAACTTATAGTCATGAATAAGGAGAGAAAAATGCTAGAAATTCTAATGGAAAAAAATAATAATTCCAACAGCAATACTGATGATTCAGATGAGAAAAAGGCACTGTCCAAGTGACAGGAATTCTCCCATGCAACCAAAGTTGCTATATGTAGGCAGAATACTACAACACCAAATATTCTCAGGTCACAGCAGCCTCCGTGTTTCTGGATCTTTTGTTTAACTCTTGTCTAGGCCAAAAGAAATGTATAACCATTTTACATACTGAATATAAAGTTCAAATAACTTACATATAATAACCTATTAGTATATGTAATGTAATAATATAACAAAATAATAAATAGTTCCAAAGGCTACAAGTACAAAATCAAAGTGTCATCTGGATTGATTGGTTTCTTTTGAAGCTTCTCTCTTTGGCTTGTGCATGGCCATCTTCTCTCTATCTGTACATGCTCTTCCCTCTGAGTGCATATTGATCTTTATAAGGACACTGGTCATATTGGATTAAGACCTATCCTGATGACCTTACTCTAACAAAATTGCTTCTGTAAAGGCCCAACTTCTGAACACTTTCTTTGGTATAAGACATTAAGACAGCAACTTGCAGGGGTAGTGAGACATCTTTTCTCCATACTTCTCACCTTATTCAATTTAGATTTCATTTCAATCACTGCTTTCCATAAACAGAATGCAACACTTGCTTGTAATTTTCACTGAAGACTTACCGGGGAAAACCCAAATTGTTTAAAGTCAGCTATGTCTTTAGTCCATATTTGTGCTCGTAGAGCTATAGTGATCCAGAAAAAAGTCAGCATGACATGTTATTTCTTCTTGAATTAATGACCATATAACTCATATGTATATTTAACATCGAAAGCAAATCTTACTATTCTAATTTTCAATGAAAAATCTACTTTTTGTTTTATTAGCTAGGAGAAGAGTTCTGGGAAAAAATCTATTTTTATAAAAACACAATAGCTAGAGCCAAACAAGAAATATGAATGTTATTTGCTATTTTAGCACTCATTCAAGGATTCAAGGAGACATTTGCAGAAAAAAAATTTTTTTTCGGTCTGGGGCCTGAACTCTAGGGCTGGGCACTGTCCATCAGCTCTTCAGCTCAAGGCTAGTGCTCTACCACTTGAGCCACAGCGCCACTTCCAGCTTTTTATGCTTATGTGGTGCTGAGGAATCAAACACAGGGCCTCATGCATGCCACCTTCCCAGCCCCTTGCAGAAATTTTCAAGGCAAAAATACTGAAATCAAGTAATTTAAACACATATGCTTATAACCATAGCAACAATGGAGATATAATGAGTAAGTTTTCCCCTCAAATAATATTTGTTAAACGCCATCCCTGAACCATAATTTGTGTTAGCTTCTATCTATGCTTATATCAAGCAGAGGAAATAGTAATCACCTTGGTGGCATTTTCTGCTGCTACTACTCTACTTCCCAAGAACTTCATGCTGCCAGCAAGTAAATTGAGTTCTTAAAAACACCAAGGCATGCAGTCATTAAGTGAGCCAATTTTGACTCAGAACTACATTGCTGCTTCACGCCTTCACTTATAATCTGAGTGGGTCATTTCTGCATTTGCTTATTTCTGATCTGTTTCTGGACACTAAAAATTTGTAATCTCTATAAGAAAACATTCTTGTCTTTTGAACCTTGTAAGTCCCTGAGCTGTCATTACCTAAGGGTTTCTTGATGGAATGGATAAATGAGTAAAGTAATACATTCTGTTCTTAGGAATTTACCATAAGATAATTGAACTCCACATACAAGGAGGCCTCTCTTCATACTATCCAAATGGAAAAGAGTAGGAAAAAATCTGAGTGACCAGTAGATTGACTAAGTTATATTTCTTCCATGTAACAGAATAACAAATGAAATAATTTTAAAATTAAACAAGATTCATATTTATTGACCTGGAAAAAGCGTCAACTAGATATTCTTGGGTGAAAAAAAAGTTATGTAACCAAAAAAAAAAAAGCTCAAAGAGTGTATCCTTTTGCCCAAAGTTAATCATATGTAATATTTTATAAAACCCTGACTTAGATATATGCATATAGAACTGGAATATAGAATTATGTCTGGAAGCATAAACCATGGTTATCTCTAAGAACTCTGGTTATGATTTTTACTTTCTTCCTATACTATTCTGAGTCATTTCAAATTTTTATATGAGGATGTATTATGTTCATAATCAGAAAAATAAAAATGGAAATTTCTACTGCCAGCCTGACTCATCAGACAGGCAATCCTAAGATTTTTTTTTTTTTTTTTAGTATTTTTGACATGGGGAAGGAGCAATATTTCTGTTTATTTATTCTGATCTACTATTTGAATTTCCATTTATTTTTGCCTCTCTTTTTGCTTCTCCTTGTTAATGGAAATGTGGAAACACAGCACTGCAAACAAATATATAAGTAAATCCAAAAATATTATTAAGTTAAGCTTTTCAAAGTGTCTTGGAATATAGCATGAGCATGTTCGCATTTTTATTACTGATTATAATGTTCAACAGCCTGTGACACAACAATTCAGACTTTTTGGCAGGAAGATCCCAGTTTCCATTTCTTTTGAGTACAAGATGTAGGGTGTGGAAAACTTTCTACTTCCTTGGAAACTCTTCTGAAAACGGGTTTTCACTCAATTCAGCCCCTAAGTGTTTAAGAGGTGACTGAATTTCTGAAAGTGGTCTGACTGTTTTAAGGCTCTTGGCAACCACTGTAATTTTCACACTATGTGAAAGGGGAAAAAATCCATATTATTAAAAATTTGCCCTAGATCTCTTTCCCATTTCCTTTTTTTTTCAAAAGGAAGCCAAACTATCAGAATAATTTCTTTCTTTGGAAACACTCAATCAGCAGTGAATTATTTATTTATGTAAGTACATCTCTGAATAGTAATGATACCATTACTATCGTTATAATTCAGGGGTCAGCCCTCATAAAAAATAGATGCAGTTGTTTCTTCTCTTTTAAACCACTATATTGCTGGATAACATTCTTATTTCTATCTATACCTACTTCTATCCAACTTGATCCTGAATATGGATCAAGAAAATGTCTCAATCCCACACAAATTTTGTGGAAGAAATAAAAAATGCCACACCATTAATTAATTCCTTAGCTGAGAAAAAAATAGAATGTAATAACTCAGAGAGATCAGCATCTCTCGGCTCCTGTCATTCAGCAGAAGATTTGGTGTCTTAGCCCATTTTGAGATGCTGTCACAAAATGCCATTAGTCCAGTAGTTTACAAAATAAAAAATGTTTGGCCGTTGTGGGGCTTGAACTCAGGGCCTGGGCACTGTCCCTGAGCTCTTTTGCTCAAAGCTAGTGTTCTAGCACCTTGAGCCACAGCTCCACCTCTCTAGTTTTTGAGTGGTTAATTGGAGTTAAGACTCTCATGGAGACTTTTCTGCTTGGGCTGGCTTTGAATGGAAACCTTCAGATCTCAGTCTCCTGAAAAATAATTATCTTTGTTTCCCACTGAGGGTAGGTTGTCCAAGAACAAGGCAGATTTAATGTCTGGTAAAGTACTCTTTGGGGATGAGGAGGTGTGGGGAGAGGCATCAGGAGGCTCAAAGGGTGTGGTCTTCACATGGTAGAATGGGCAAAAGGGCTTTCTTGGGCCTTTCATAAATAGCAGGACTATTCCTGTGGCCTAGGACTCTGCCCTCACACCCAGATCAGCTCCTACAGGTCTCATCTCCTCATTGTGATCTTGGGGGTTAAGATTTTGACAAACGAACCTGGGGGGTGGGCGAGGAATAGAGGATAGAAGCAGGAAGACCCTAGAAGTTGGTTCCCTAGGACGGAATTCTTAACCTAGATAGCTTTTACGTCTGATCTGGATGTAGCCATTTGTTTTTATGAGGTAACAAGTTCGTGTTCCAACTTCACAGCAAGTTCTCTTTCATTCTCTGCTAATGGAATTCAAGAGGAAAACCAGCCATGAACTTTGAAGGCTACCATCTCTGTTTCCAGAGCTGACTTTCTCACTGGCAGGGGCAGAGAGAGGAAAGGGGGAGAGGAGACTAAAGTGAATGATAGGAATTAAACCACATGCTCTGATCCCACCGTGGGGATCTAGTGTGGCTACTGTGAAAGACCCAATTCCTTAAAAATCCAGTATGTCACTAATTCCTGTGACTCCTAGTAATTTCCTAGTAATCACTCGATACTACTAAACCCTCAGCTCTGTTTCTCATTTCATTCATGAACTTGAGGCCCAAAGGGATGAGTATCTTCTTGCAATAAGCATCAATTACATCACATTCCTATGACATCGACCTTTTCGGTGTTCTCTATGTTGATTGGTATCTATCACCCACTATCCTTCAATACTGATAGTAAAAATTAAAACTTAAGAGCCACAGTTGTCCCCTTGCCCCTTTCCTCCCATTTTTCAGACCATCTACAAGTCCTGTAAATTCCCACCTCAGCAATATCTGGAAATTAATCTGCCTTTCTAAGCTTAAGTGTCATCATCTCAATCAGTTGTCGCTACCTCTCACCAGGACCAGGAGTTGGCAAGTTAGATATGATCAGTTAAATCTAGCCCACCCTGTGACTTTGTAAAGCAAGTGCTATTGGACTTTGTGTGGCCATTTTCACACTTCAGAGTTGAGTAGATGCAGAATGGAGTGTAGGACAGTGAGTAGAAAAGAATGGATAGTACATAAAGCAAATATAACATTTAGCCCCCAATTAAGATTACAAGATTATATACGTGTGTGTGTGTGTGTGTGTGTGTTGTGTGTGTGTGTGTGTGTGTGCTGAATAATACACACTCGTAATCTCAGCACTCAAGAGGCTGAATCAGGAACATGGTGAGTTTGAGGCCAGCCTGGGCTACATGGAGAGACCCAGTCTTATAAGTACCAAAAAAAAAAATCACCTGCATAAATCTTTCTATGGCTTTTCTGTGACACAAATTCACAGTATTTTTTGCAATAATTGAATCACATAATTGATTACATTATTTCTGATTTCTGTTACTATCATGAAATATCCAAAATTGGGGACTTCATCAAGTAACGAGATTTAGTTAGCTCAGAGCTCTGGAGGTCCCAGGGTGGCATATGCTCACCACTAGTGAGCACCTCATAGCAGATAATGGTGGGTTTGTAAGAATAGGATGCCAGAGACTTTTTTTTAGCCAGTGTTGGGGCTTAAACTCAGGGCCTGGGAGTTGTCCCTGAGCTTTTGTGCTGAAGTCTACCACGTGGGCCACACCTTCACTTCAGAACCTTTTGGTGGTTCGTTGGAGATAAGTGTTTCATGGAATCTTAAAGCTTAAGTTGGCTTTCCCCATGATCCTCAGACCTCAGCTTCCTGAGTAGCTAATATAACAAGCATAAGCCACCAATGCCCATCAGGACTATTCATTAACCACTCACTTGCACAAGAACTCAGGGTCCCATAAGAGCTACCTTAATCCTTCCCACTGCACCATACCTTTTACAAGTCTCACAGCCTCTTAACATCACCAAAATGGGGACCAAATAAGGATCTTTAGCCTTTCCATCACTGCAAATATTTATTATTTCTTCATACTGAACACACTAAACCTGTATCCAAGCTATGGCATACATAGTTTCATCTAACTGCTTTCTCCTTGCTTTCTTCCTTGATCCCTCTCTCCCTCCTTTTATTCTTTACCTCTTCCTTTATTTTCCTTTAATTCTCTCTTTCTTATTTTGAGCTTGGGTCTTAGTATGGTGCTCAGGCTGGTCTTAAACTCCTGGGCTCAAGTGATCGTCCTGCCTCAGTCTCTTGAGTAGATCGGACTATAGGCATGAACCATCATGCCCAGCCTTTTCCTTTTATAAGAGTTTATATTCATATTATATTTATTACAGTTATTTATTTATTACATTTATTATTCACTTATATTTGACATTGTAAAGGTAGCTCTGTAAGATCTTAGATACTTTATTGGCAGATAGTAATTGTATACATTTGTAAGATATAATGTGACTATTTGATGTATGTAAACAATATTTAAATATCCTTTCTATCTCCTTTAATATTCATTAGTTCCCATTGGAAATCTTCAAATTTCTCCCTTCTTTTTCTGCCAAGTTCATAACCAGCTGTGATCTATAGACATCCTCCTGTGTTGTGGAACATTACAATTTATTCCTCCTATGTAAATTTTGGAATGCAATATCTATTATCCTTCTAGGATGTCTTCATCCTCCTTTGCTTCCTAACCTCTTATGACTTTTGTGACAATTGTCTTTCTCTTGGCCTCTGAGAGAAGACTTCCTGCTTCTAAGTGCAGAATACTGTGAATGTAGTTAACTATAAATCATCACTCACAGACCTGTCAGATAATACTCTTAAAATCACCAATCATACAACACCACTTCCCAGATTTCAGAAAAGAAAGGCACACTTTTCCTTATTTGGCATTCAGGGTTTTGCAAGGATCCAATTATGGTCTTAGTTGTTAACGAAGCTACTTAGCACTTCTAGAAGACTCTGTCTTTCATACCTTCTGACTTTGCTTATCACCTCGTCCACTTGATCACTACCTACCCAGGTCTGACACATTCCTGGCCTCCCAGCTCAATTCTGCCTCTTCTCTGGAGACCTCCTGAATCCTTGGATCTCTGAGGTTTCCACATTATGGCACGCATTCCTGTTTCATTAATCACACTCAATTATAAAGCCCACACTACATTCCACAGATGTTCATAACCTGCTAAAAGACAAAGGCCAAATCCTCTTTGGCTGTGATTCCCTTCATAGAATTCAGCAAACAAAGCAGAACCTCCAGAAAAAAAAAATTGTTAAAATCAAATAGAATGGAAAAAAATACTTCCCTATTAATTTGTCCACTTATCTCCAGTGTTCCAATCTCTCTCATTTATTTTTCTCTTTTTTTAATCTGTGGTCTTGTGTGCCATATGTGAACTCATCTTCAGCAGGCTCATGCATTATTCATATCCTAAATCTTTTCTCTAGAATGACTCATTTGGGCCATAGAATGTTTGGAAGTTTTCATCCCCCCTCCCCAGCTTACTCATTGTTTTAACTACAAGTGTTGGAGAGTTACTAACAGCAGGAGGGTTTGTAGTAGTAATATTTTATGAACAGAATAGGCCATAGTCTAAGACATCTTAGTAAAAACTATATTTGTAAAAGAAACTAACAACTATCCTCACCTGACAGTTATTGATTTAAAAACCCATGATAACAGTCATTTTAGCAATGAGACCTTCTTGCCATTATGACAAATACTTGAGACAAATGGGACAGGCTTGGTGACACATGCTTGTAGTTCCAACAACTCTCGAGGCAAGGATAGGAGGATAGGAGGATTTGAGCAAAAGAGCTAGTGAGATATTAATCTCAGAAAACAAGCTAGGCATTTTAGTACACACCTGCAATGTCCAGCTATGCAGGAGGTAACAGCAGAAATATTGCAATCCAAAGGCTACCCTGGGGCAAAGGCAAGACTTTATTTGAAAAACAAAGAGTTGTGGGAGTGACTCTTAAATTCAAACTCTAGTAACCTCCTTCTGCCCTTAAAACAAAAATCCTGAGGTAAACAACTTAAAAAGGAAATAGAAATCTGGTTTATGGTTTCTGAGTTCTGGGTTCTCAATTGATTCTGTGGGGGGGGGGGCAGAGAGTTAGTTGGCCTATATCCAGCAACCTCCCATTGCATTTACAAATCTATCATTGGCTTTTCTGGTTTTAGAGAAATGCCATCTGCCATTTCCAGTGATCTACACTACACCTCAGCTGTGAGAGGACTCTCCATCCTTCTTGTCCCATTAGAAGTACAGATCTTGATAACAGTATCTGCCTTAGCAGCACTTAGCAAAACACACAGTGAATAGTTGGGCAATGGGAAACAAATGGGTTAAATCAGTAAGATAATAAATATAAAAGTAGGAATAGTATCAAGGCAGCATAACCAATTAAGGTAACTCAGAGAAGAAACCAGTAAACTGTGAAATCTCCTTTTAGTGGACAGAAAGACTGAGAAAACTCTTCTAACTCACATAAAGACTAATACCAGCCAGTTTCTGGTGGCTCATGTCTGTAGACCTACATACCCAGGAAGCTGAGACATGAGGATTTCAGTTCAAAGCCAGCCTGGGCAGAAAAGTCCAAGAAACCCTGTCCCCAATTAACCAGCAAAAGTTCAGACTAGATACCTGGATCAAGTGATAAAGTACAGGCCAAACTACCAAGCATAAGAACCTTAATTCAAGTCCTAGCAGATTCAAAAATATCAAGAAATACAGACAAATGAAGAGGAGAAGTGGGAGGGAATGCAGTCAAGAACTCAACGTATATACTACAGAATAAAGAAGACAGAAGGAAGAAGTGGGTAGGGGAGAGATGGGTGAGAATGTTGAAAGGGGTAACATGGTGCTGTGGATCAGGTGCACTGTATTCATAAACTGCTTTGTAAATTGCAGCTCCTCTGTACAACTACTTAAAGATAATAGTAAATTTAAAAAGACAAATGCTGACATCTAGTACATACATGGGAAAACCCCAAAATGAGCTACAGGAGAGGTAAAAGAATATCAGAGGTTCTTAAACTCATTCATCTCAAGATATTTTACATTCTGAATTTTACAGAGGGTCCCAAAAGTTTTTGTTTATGTGCGTTAAAGTTATTGATAGCTATCAGATTAAAATGTAATACTAAGCAGTTGCAATACATGTGGTTACTTGTGTGTTTTCTGTTAACGAACCAATTCCATGGCAATAGTAGTAGAGGTAGCTTAGTTTTTATTTTGATTTGTTATTGCTAGTATAAAGGTGATGTACAGAGGGGCTACAGTTACATAAGTCAAGTAAAGAGAACATTTCTTTTTGGACAATGTCACTCCTTCCCATGCTTCCTCCCAGTTTCCCCTCCCATTTTCAATGTAGTGTCTTGAGAGTACCAACTGCTCCTTTTGTTCACTCTTTGTCCATTTTTGTACCCCTTACCCACCCCAAAGACAAATAAATGAACAAAGAAGACACAAAGAAGACACAAAGAAAAGAAAAGAAAAGAACAATAGAGAGAAAAAAACCTCTTGTTTCCATTTCCGGGAGCTCATTTAGGTAAATTTTTTTATGAACAATATCACGCACAAAGCACTTTAGCGAGAATAGGAATGCATTCATTTTGCTAATTCCTTTAATGTCTGGTAGAAAAGGAATGGCTGAATTCTCAAATCTGTTTCTGTCCAAATTTTTCCACTATGATAGATTATTTTTTAAGTGTGTTAAGAAACTCTCTCCACAAGCTGATGTAAAATTGGAAAGAGACTTTCCCCCCTGTACTAGGACTTGAACTCAGGGCTCTTGTTCTTGCTCAGTTTGCTTACTTACTCACAGCGGATGCTCTACCACTTAAGCCACATCTCAAGCCCCGTTTTTTAACTGATTCATTGTACAGAGATTCTCTTAGATTTGCTGCTCACAATGGCTTTGAACTCTGACGCTCTAGAAAACAGCCTCCTGAGGGGGTGACAAACATGATTACAGGCATGAGTCACCTCTGCCCATCTAAGACATAACCTTTTCAGAGGGTCATGGATGCTTAGCTTTGAACAAGAGGTTAGAATGGAGAAATTGGGTTTAGGATGCTACTCTAAAGAGTACTCAGTTTTGGTTTGCTTTATTTTTTATTTTTGATGTTTTTTATCATGAAAATGCTGTACAGAGGGGTTACAATTACATGAGCAAGGTAATGAGTACATTTCTTATCAAGCATTGTTGCCTCCTCCTTTGTTGTCAGTGAGATAGGAAACCAGAATGTAGAGAAATGACCTGAGCTAATTCTATTAGGTCACTTTGGCTGCTGTTCAGAGAACCAACTAGAGCAGAAGTTAGGTCAGTTGAAAGATTTTCAGAACAATGTAGGCCAGGAAGATAATAGTAGTTCTCAGCACTTCCCAGATTTACCCTGTTACAGTCATTATGGGTTGTATGTAAAGCATGAATTCCTGATGAATGAACGAGGCACATACATACCTTCCATCCCAGATCTCAAGGGGCTGAGGCAGGAGAATCACAATGTCAAGGCCAGTCTTGTAATGAGTCCCCAGAGAGCTTGAGCCACATAGCAGAATCTATGTCAAGAGAAAAATCAATTTAAGCTTTCCACATAATATATATATATATGAAAATAACACATTGCATCTCATACATGTATATAGATATCTATCAATTTAAAATATAAATTTCAGAGGTTGGACAAATGGGACTGCATAAAGTTGCAGAGCTTCTCCAGGGCAAATGACATAGCTAGCAAGATCAATAGAAAGCCCACGGATTGGGAGAAGATCTTTACTAGCCATA